>NC_086380.1:9521449-9863543 GCF_036588685.1 Mytilus trossulus
TAAGTTTTGTGTTTTGGTCTATTTTTCATAAACTATAAGCAATAGGTCAACTTTATTTGGTGTATGGAAGAATTGTTAGCTATACATGCCTGTCTGGCATGGTTCATCTGACCTTGACCTCATTTTCGCGGTTCATTGCTCAGTGTTAGGATTTGTGTTTTGGTCTGGTTTTTTAAATTGTATGCAATATGTCTACTATATTTGGTGAATGGCACGATTGTAAGGTGTACATAACTAGCTGGCAGGTGTCATCTGACCTTGACCTCATTTTCATGGTTCAGTGGTCAAAATTTATTTTTCAAATACTATGTGCATTAGGTCAGCTATATTTGGTGTATGGATATATTTTATGATCTATGTCAATCATGCAGGTTTTATTTGACCTTGACCTCATTTTCACAGTTAATTGTTCAGTGTTATGTTTTGTGTTTTGGTCTGTTTTTCTTAAACTATTAGCGTTAGGTCAACTATATTTATTTTATAGGAGAATTGTTAGATGTACAAGCCTGCCTGGCATGGTTCATCTGACCTTGACCTCATTTTCACGGTTCACTGGTCTATGTTTAGTTCTCTTGGTTAATGTTAAGTTTATATAATTATATGACAGTTGTTATAAAGCTTTAAATTTAGAACTATCAACATAATATCAATGATAAGTAAAGAAGGCAAGATATTTCAGTGTGTGCACTCTTGTTTACATTATATGTGTCCAACATATCCCTGATTAAGACAAGATACTTGTATCTATGTTTGCCCTTCTTTTTTATGAAACAAAGCAGGACCAAGTCTCAAAATTTTTCCTTTAGTTATGAATAGGAAATTCTGGTGTTTTGTTGCTTCATAATGTGATCCAATCAAATCCCAGTGTATATTAAACAGACTGAAACTCCGCTTACCTATTGTTTGCAAACAACCAAACAAACATAGCAAGCAAGTTGGTCCAAGTTTTGTTTTGCAAGCTTTTATAGAAATGCTGCAGAGCTATATTTGCTTAAATCCACTGTATTTGAATTCCTACCAAATTCCTACTAAAAAAGTCTTTCCTGGTACGCTAACTTTTTCAATGAAGACTGGCGTCCATGATATAAACAAGCGAACTTAAAGTGGTGTTAAACTCCAATAATTAATAATTTTGGATTTAAGAAAAACATTCAACAAAAAGTGAGTCGAATAATTTATTATAAAATATATTTCACAACATAATGACTCTAAGAAATTACAAATCTCTTTTTCCAATAAGTTCAGTAAAAGCATCCATTCCTGGTCGAAAGCTTTTGACCGGAAACTTCATATACACTGGTTCTTAAAGAAAAATGAAAAATCAACTTGTCAGAGTCAATAATCTCTGTGGATTTCATCACAATGAAAAATGCTAAACATGAATATTTTGTTTTGAAATTCTCACTGCAATTTACACTATGTTTCATTAAGCTTTCACACACATTTACATCATTGTTACAATTCTCATGGATAAAAAACTTTGCATAAATGATACCAATTTGAAGACAATAGATATAACATTAATAAAATTTTGAAAATTTAAAACACTTCATTTCAAATTCAATGTAACTTTAAAGAGCAGTTCATATCAACATTTAAGATTTTAAATACTGTCATTGTTAAACTTTTCTGCTAATATTCTCAATAATGTTTCTAAAAATATAACAAATTACTTCTTTTTCAATGAACAATAATTTTCTCAAGGTCAGACATACTGAATTGGTTTGACTCTCAAGGTCAGACACACTTTCACATCACATGTAAAATCATAAATATAAAATAATACACCCATAAACATCACACATACTTGTACCACATGTAAATTGATCAGGGAAATTTCTAACAGTCGACTTCTCAGTCACAAACCCTCAAAATAGGATTTTGGTTGGCAGATTTACTTGAGTAAAAACATGTATTGTCTATAACTATATTAAATATCAAAAGCAATTATGTTATGATGTAAATTTGCATAGAAAAATTGTGTGATGAAAGAAAAATGAAAGCATTGAAGAAGTTAATTAAAAAAAAATCCTTTAAAATTTGTACTTAATTCACTTTTTATCTGTGAAACAGTAATTGGACTTAATGAAATAATTTTGTAGTTTGTATCCTTTTGTAAGATAAATGTCATGATATGGTGATTTTATAATGGCACAAAAAATACAATGAGCATTTTATAATTCTTCTTTAAGTTCGTATGGTCCATCTGCTCCTTCTGGGACCTCTTCATCTTCAGAACTCTTTTTATAAAAATTCCATTTTTTTAATAAATCATTTATTTCATCTCTTTTAAGAGGTTCCATGTCTATCCTCTGAAAAAGAAATATTCACATCATGTTGAAACGTTATCATATTAAAATCAAAAATCTTTAAAAACGTACAATCTCATTTATTAAAACTAAATCTTAGCACTCGCTCATTTTTTCACTCAGCGACCAAGTGAGGAGATTTAATTTTAATTAGATTGTAAAAATGTAGAGATGTATTTTAATCTATAGTTTTTTTTATAATTTTAAATCTGTTACATATCAACTTGAAAAGAAAATTTGAAAGCTGACAATAAGCTTTTGATAGAATTATAATAATCAAATAAACCTGTCATAATATTTTTTTTTCTTTGAACTGGTACATGAAACCAAGCTAAGGTGGCCATCTCTAACACTGTGTTATGGATTTAATTGAGGTATATGAAGTGATAAGATTTAAAACAGATTTAACGACTGCATTGAGCGTTACAAATTTTGAACAACACTTAACATATATATATGTTAAATTTAATGACTGGCTAAAACACTTAAAACAATGTTCAACAACATCAAAAGCCTAGCAACACTTTTGAACAACTGGGCCCTGGTGTTTGGTATTTTTTTATATGTATTTTCATTTTCTTCATACTGAGATATGAAGGTTACAATATAAACTTGCTACTTGTCCTTATAATACTTCCTTGATATAACTCAGTGACTTAAATATCAGTTTCTGTTGATATAACTCAAATAATTACAGTGCCCCCTTACAGTCATTGTCTTCCAGAGATCAATTAATGCAGCAATTGAAGTGAGTGAAATATAACGACAGGATTATTATAGTTACTGGTGATGAAGATTATGTGGTAACAACCCTAGACATTTTTAGAGGATAAGAATTGTTTATTATTGAGATAACAGCATGGAAGTAATACTTAAATATTTAAACTTCCATGATAATAGTAATGGTCAAATAAGTGCTGTCTCTTAGCTGACCATTATACATGGAAGTATTAAATTGACATTATACTTCCTTATTAAGGTGTCCTTAAGTTTGTCAAAGTATATAGCCTTTTGCCTAAGGCTTGACCACTGTTGTGATCTATTGATATGATAACAGTAGGAAAGTGAAATTTGATATATATTAGAAATTGGCAAAACTGTTAATTTATTTTCATTTTATAACTAACTACGGATTTATAAGGGTCAGACTTATTTATGTACATATGATCAAACATCATATCATTGTCCGAGTTTCCAATGGCAGAATGTTATAGATCTACTTCAAAAAAGTATTTTAGATTTATAAAACATGTACAACCAAAAAAAACTCTGTGTTATTTGTGGAGATGGAATTGAAAAAAGTTTCCTAGAGAAAAGCAAATAGAAGACTCTGAGTTTAATATTGACACTGAAACTCAGACACAGAACTGGAGGTAATTTTATTAGTGAATTACAAAATTGTATAATCAGAGAAAAAATAACTACCGTAATGATGATTTATAGAATTTTTAGGCTGTCCCAATAACTATGTCTTTTTTTTAAGGAACAACATTTTTTAACCCCTCCAAACATGCCAAAGTGTGAAGTTCTATAATTTTGCAATGTCAAATCAGAAAATTATATAAAAATAAAAAGAACATATTTCAAAAGATGTATAAACAATTAGTCACCAAAGTTTTATGAAAATTACTCAAAGCGTTTTAGAGTAATTGTCCAAAAGCTAAAAAATCCCCCCTTTTTTATGTTAATTTAAAAGAAAGACTTAAAACCGACTGTTAAAAGTCACAATGTGTCTATTAAAAAGTAGACAGAAATGATTTTGATCTTGACAAATAGCATTCAAACTTTTTAAACCAAGGGTTCCATGATGTAAATATTATTTCCTTTTTTTTTTTTTTAAGTTTTGTGTTAAAGGATTGCTGATATTTACAGGTACCAGTTCTCCACATTTTCTTTCATTCAAATTGAATTGATATATACATTAACAATGCACATTCAAAAGATATTTGATACAAACATATACATGAGGGCATGGATGGAGGTTTGTCCAATACTCTCTACACTAAACCCTGTCTACACCCTCATATAATTGTATACATGTATTGTACCTACCTCCACATCTTGGTCTGCTGCATTCTTTAAGCAGAGTATTGGAGGGGCACCAGGTACCTTCTTAAATTCAACATTGTGACTGGTTCCTTGTTAAGGAAAAAAACAATGGAGAAACAATATATTATATAATCAAACATGTTTATAAAGGATTCTGTAAAACTGGGTTTATCAAAGCATAAAAACAATAATCTATAGTTTCATCATAAGTTTTTTGCATTAAGTCTGTCTGATTGAAAACTGCAACTGGTTAAAGTTTGAAGGCATGAAAACAAGAAACCTACATCTTTGCTAACGAATGAAATGAGAATGATATGAATCGTAACACTTGGCTAGCATAGATGAGTAACCTGTAGCTATATATATAAAATGTACTGCCTTTTAATTTTAGAAAACTATAAGCATTTCCTGTTTTCAATGTTAATTTATATTTTTTTGCTTCACATTTAACATAACAAATTATCTTGGTAAAATATTTGAGATGTTCCCCTCGGGCATTAGATTAATATGAGATAGTTTAACAAAAAAAATCAGATGTGTGTTTATCTGTTTATATATATGTTATAATCTTTTGCAGGGGTGAATAATTATAATATCTTAAAATCAACTTCTTTTTAAAACACAAAAATGTATATAACTTTCAATTGAATAACTAGGTCTCTTTGTATATTTTCAGTTGGAAGAGGTTTGTCTGTACTCGTAATAAACGTTGAGGTGTAATCACAGCCTTAGTTGCTAAACAGTTATGATGAACCATTAGAGGTTATTTATTTCTAACATTACTTAAAAAGATATTTGTTGTATATAAATGTCCTAAAAACTAATTACTGTAGGATGTATTGCTTTGAGGGTCACTGATGAGTCATTTGAAAATGAAACTCATGTGTTGCTTACAAAACATAAGTCTGATATTTATTTTTTCATTATTTTGTATATATGACAGTTGTCCTAAAATTTTAACTTAAGATTTTGTAGAACTTATGTCTACTTTGGTAACATGCGTCACTGAATACACCATATATGTCAACCACCTGTTACAAGAACTCATTGTGTATCTGCTTAGGAATCTTTTAGCGAAAAAAATCAATTTTTGAATCAGTTTATCATATATAATTTTGTTTTATTAATTTGTTATTTGTATAATAAATAGTTTTGACAATAAGAATAAAAAAAACAGGTTAATATAAAATAGCAGTGGCTGTTCTAGAAATTTTCATAAGAAGGGGCCCTGTTCCAGTCATTCCCTGTATAAGCAACAAAATTTGTCAGAAAAGACCCAAGACCCCCTCCCCAACCTCTAAATCTGACTCTGATTAGTTTAAGTGAGATCTTATAGTCAATTATTAGATCAAATATCTATATATATAAAGGTTGGATTAATTTTCTACAAATGGTAATTAAAGTTAGACGAACAGGTGCATGTTTCTAATAGATAATTTACCCTCTACTGTTGGCTTCTAGTAGTGATGTGTACCTGTACATCTTAATGTAAGACATCTTACCAAATATTAATTATGCAGCCATGACTGACAAAGAAACATACATTGTAGAAGAGATTGAGATACTTTGGAAATTTAAATTCTGCTTTTCAAAACAATTAACACAAACATTAATTTTAGCTGAAAGCTGCTGAAACTTACACAGAAAGCAGGTAGAATGTTCCAGTAAGAGCTAAATTCAAGGAACAAAGTCATTACTTACTTTAAATGACGCCCGAGTTCTACTTTGTGTATATTTGATGCCCAGGACCAGTGTTTTCATGGAGAGGACTTTTCCATTTTAAATTACAAAAGTCAAGGACTCCTACCATTCTTTACACTGATGCTTTTACACAACTGATTTCTTATGGAGGACTTTTGTTTTATATCTCAATTGATCCTGAACCTTTCATTATTTAAATCAAATTTGAGTAAACCCCTGTTTAGTGAATACAAGTAAAGGATACAACAGAGGGATATCATCATAGATGAATCTCTTGACCTCTGGAAGTCGGTTCAAACGTCATCCACCACAACTCTACAATAAACAAAAAAACATTGTTAACACAGTAAATTATCCATTGCAAGCACTTATCATGAACAAAGACATCTGTAGTGACTATGCTATAATGAGGGGTCACATACTGTCCAAATGCACATGCAGGCCATTGAGTGATTTTTTTTCTTCTTTAAGTCCAGTGGCAAACATTTCATAAGATAAAGAATAAAATGTGTCAAAGATCTTTTCAAATTTAATACAGATATAATAGAGATCAATTGGTATAAGATTAAAGAATGGAATGAAATAGTAAAAAGGATATATAGAGTAGAAAAATATAAATATATTATGATTTGACACCCATAAGTTAGTTATACTGAACATTGCCATTCAATTTGGTGGCCCTATACCAGGTGTTTATATTAATAAAAGATAACTTACTTCAACAACTGCTTTCACTACTACTTTGTCTTCGAGATCAACTTCATCATCTGCAGTAACTATATTCAGAATAAGCAATAATGCCGGCAGCACCAGCATTCGCTTCCAATCCATTTTCGATGTATGTTTGTATACAGATACCAGTAAAGGTGCGTTTTGTAAGTGAGCAAACGATTGCATTAAAACAGGGATCCAGAACCGGTGTAAACGTGTAAGAAAGCAGTGACGCGAAAATATGTATGATCAAAACGTGTATAAATTTCTTTGGTTGGTTTAAACTGCTAGGTCAAGAACTCAGGTAAATAAATATAACAGGTGTTTTGTAATTTTTTCACTGTCTATTAAAAATTAATATATTTCTATCTATTGATTCTTCAATATTATAACACAAATACTTGAAGTAAAGGTATACTCTGGTGGTATACTGCATATTAGACGTCTTAATGGCTATATTAAACAAAGATTACGTTTCATTCAATATGAAAATTTACCTGTATAAGTAGATTTGCCATTTATGTTTTTGGTGTCAAACATTAAAACATGATTAATTTTGGATACTATATTTAGAATAGCTCCTATTATGATTGTCCATTGAAATTGAAACAAATTTCAAGGAATTAGACAATATACGTATAGTGTCTTGAAATATGAAATTTATTTGTATGAGGCTTAGAAACGGGAAAATGCGAGGTTCTACCGAGCATTTTCCCGTTTCGTGCCGAATACAAATAAATTTCATATTTCAAGACACTATACGTATATTGTCTTTATACTGAAATCGAAAAAAAAATGAAAAATGAAAAAAACATGTAACAAAAATTGTTAAAAAAAGTGTTTGGAATTTCCCTCTTGGGGTACCATTTTGAGCGTAGTCCAGGTGGTAAGACAATGGCGTATTAAGGAATTATAAAGGGAAAATGAACTTAATTAATAGCATTTGATAAACATGATATATAAATAACCAATTTGAAGACATAAAAGTTTAAATTCAAAAAAGTTTGACCATTGTTACTTTACGTTGTCATGGTCGTGACGTGATGTTGTTGATGAAATACAATAAGGAGGCGGGGATTATAGGTCAATTGGGGTCATTGACGTATAAAGCTAACGTTTATACGTATAGCTTTATCTGTACAGTAAAATAGCTGATTGCAGTATAAAAGAAAGTTATTGGTTTATCAATGAAGTTTATCATGATAGAATCATTATAATTTAGGCCAATGAAGTTTGTCACAGGTACTCGGTTAGCACAGGGACTTTGTATACCAACTATCTCAGTATAGAAAGTCCCTGGTTATATATAGCAGATTAAAATGTTATTTATCAATGTTTTTTTCTAAAAAAAAAAAATCTGTCTATTTGAATTACAGTATTCACGTGTTTGGTGTTGGTATAAGTATTTCTTTGTTTTCTAGGAACTATCCATATCCGTTTACTGAAGAGCAGTAAACTGGCTGCACTGACACATACCTAATTGCTAGAAAAAAAAAATATTTATGATAATGTCAAAAACATCAATAACGTAATTACACGCAAAGCAAAAACAAAATGATTTGAAAACTTCGATTATCAAAATTTAAATCAAGCCCATATCAATTCTGAGCAATTCTGGTGTGGAACATTATGTCCCTGCCATAGTAACGGCCGGGGACAATTAAATTACCCTTATCTGTCTGTACGCCCGCCCGTCCGTACGTACGTTAAAAAAATGGTTTCCGTTATCTAACTTAAAAATAGTTTGCCTCTGTTCGACAACCAAATGTTATGAAACTTATTCACAATGCTTATTACCACAAAACACATATCAATTTTGAATTTGGATGGCGCATCTTTTACTGGTGTAGAGTTATATGCTCCTTTACAAATAGAAAAATTGCTGAATTTTGTGTTACCACTCTTTAACTTTAAGCCCACACTAAATATTACGAAATTTATATAAACAATGCTAACTACCACAAAAATCAGATCACTGAGAACAAATTTGGATAGCGTCACTTTTACAATTCTTGAGTAATGTCCTTTTTATAGAACTTCATGCAAGCGGGGACATCATCTGTGACACATTCCCCATTTATTTTCTAAGTGTTTCAAACTATTTGAACTAAGTCCTAAAAACAAAAGCAAAAAAACCCAACTTTTGTGTCTAAATGGCCGTCGTGTCAGAATATAGACTTCCCCTTCTCATGCTTATTTATCTTAACCCAGACAAAACCAACAAAGTATTTTAATTACTTCTGAATCTCGGATAGGGGACACTTCTTATAATGTGCAGCTGGTTGCAGTATAGGTAACATTTTCCAGCCAAACATGTCATACATGTAGATGTTGAAAAGTATAAGGTCAATAAAGTGTCAATGACATGTACATGTTGAAAATGAAAAGCAATGTTTTAAATTTCATGCAATATTTATACGACCGCAAACATTTTAGTTAGGGTTCGTATAATGCTATCACTACGACATCGTCGTCGTCCGAAAACCGTGACATTTGGTTTCCGTAAAATACCTTTAGTTTAAGTAAATGGATCTCGATGAAATGTTATTAGAAGGTTCAATACCTCAAAAGGAAGGTTGATTTTGCATGGGGCTGGGAATTAGTGACCAAAAAGAGTTCCGACATAAACAAGCATATTTATTTTGTAGTTTCAGGACATTAAATAACTTACAGGTGTGTAAGTGTATAAGGATCTGTTCCATACAGTATCACAAAGTGAAGGCTGAGATGAGTTTGGGGGTAATTGCCCCAAACATGCAGAATAAGGGAGAGAGAGGGACCAAAAACAAGCATTTTATGGTTTCCAGACAATAAATTGTGTTTAAGATTATGGATCTTTTCTGATACATAATGAGAAAAGAATTTGTAACCTTTGCAAAAAAGAAATCGGGAACGAATTTCATTATTTATTCCAATGTGTATTTCCACCATTCGTAAAACTTAGAAACACATATGTCCATTGTACCCAGTTACTATAGTACAAATACAAGTGAGATAACTAGGAAAAAAAGTTATATCTGTATGTCATGTTCGACTGAACACACCTGGCTGTCATTGGTCCTGAAAAAAAACCTTGAAGTATTTTTTTAGATAAAAACATGTATCAGATTGATTTTTTTTAGTGAGTGGAAGCATGATTATTTATTTAACTTTATGTTGTTAGAATTTTGTCAGTCTCGCCATTAAATTACAAACTAACCAGGAGGAGTGACCCTCACATTTATAATTTGTATTAATCTACATATTTTTTCTAGTTATAAGGGATCATCAATTGTTGATATTTATAAATATTTGGACGAAGAGTACAGTACTCAGTAGTGTGGTAACAACCTATTTCTTTCTTGATTTAGAGTATTACATGACATAACATAATGATATTCATCTCCTACGTCTCTTGATTCGCAAAGATGGCACAACCTATCATTTATTATATACTGATAGTTTATTATCCTCTTGTACACTTAACGTGTCTGAGGATTTTTTTTAGAATTTAGACATATCTGTAAGAATTTGAAATTGAACAACTTGGAAAAACGAAAAAGTAATTACATACGCTTTCAACAATGGATTTAAATAATTAGAATAATGGGTAATTAGTTCTTTGTCCCATTGGTCCTTAAGTCTTTTTAATTTAACTACCGTGAGTAAAAATATTAACGTGTCATTTTAAGTAAATATTTCCTAGTTAAAGCGCTAATTGTTTTGGGTTTATTGTACTGTGAATCCTCTTTGAAGATGTAAGTTTATAGCAATCTGGAATATCTTTGAATTAAGTAAGTAAACATTACCCCGTACGTTGTTCAAAATATATTTAAAAAATGTTTCCAAATAAGTCTGTTTTTCTTTTTATATTATTTTTTTTTTTTAAATGTCATATTATGTTTTGTGAATTTACCTTCAGTAATATATTATTCAAATAAGTTATATACTAGCATCGAATGTTACCAAAGTTTATTTTGGTATGAACGAAAGCGACTGCAAGCAAACAGTCCTTTTTTTTTTTTTAAATATATTAAAAAAAATCACGAATATATTTCCTCAATGAACAGATCAAAACGTTAAGGCAATTTATAATACTATTTTTTTTTTTAAAGTTAATGTAAACAATTATACTTTATTATGAAATTCAATACATTTTATACAATATGTAACACCCTATATAATCACATTGTGGCCGAAGGAATCAGAAACTAGCAACATATGCCTATTTAGGATCCATCCTTAATATTGAAATGTAAGTTGTATTTGATGATAATTACATTAGATGTATGTTTCATTATAATACGTTATTCTGATTGGCTAACTACACATCACATGTTATTCTGTAAGCAAATGCATGGGACAATAAAATTTATCATTCATGATGACACGAGGTCCAACAATAAAGTGCACAGGTGAATTAAATAAAACTTGATAAAGATCGTGTTTTCATCATCCTTGCTAAAAAAAATGTAATTATAAGTATTGAATGCTTCTTTTTGTAACTTTATAGGGTTGTAAAAGCGTTGACCGTGCGTACATTTTTAGAATGAAGCGCATCCGCGCTTCATACAAAATGTACTTCGGTCAACGCTTTTACACCCCAATAAATTTACAAAAAGAAGCATTCAATTCTTAAATAATACTTAACATATATAAAGATTGTGGATGAACACGGATTTTTTGACAAAAAACATCTGAAAAGTTTTTAATGACTGAATTCAGTTAAAATCTTTCACCTAAACTAATTGAATCAAATGAAATAGACACTTAAGTGTTTAAAAAATGGACAAAATCTTTCGTCAGATGAACCTGAAATTTGAGGCCAAAATCGGTCCTTACCGGACCTACTCCTTTCAGTTCATGATGAACTAAGAAACAAATGCAACTTTTCATATGAAATGCTAACATGCATATTGTGTAAATTATTAGTATGTGAACTTTCAAGATTTAATAATGAACCATTGTACCACGAGCACAACATTTATGTTTTATTATACTTAAAATGCCATTTTTGATTGGCTAAGACAAGTGTCAATTTTCTCTATCACATGGCTGAGCGGGTGACAGTTTTTGGAAAGTTTGCTATAGCAATAAATTCTTAAGGCATCGGCCTAACCGGAAAAGAGACAGACTAACTGACTTTAGGAAGTGTGTCCTACTTCTAGATAATGTAGTACTGGTGTTTGAAAACTATGCTTTTGAAATTTTGAGCTCTTCTATTTTAATAGCATACAGATTGAATAAAAATGTACTGAATTTTCATCGATAAATCAAATAATTCAACTTCATTTGAAAGACGAACAAACACTACTTCGCGGATCTGCGCTACGCGGAAAGTAAAATCAATACACACGAGACAGCAGTTCCTACGTTATGATTTTATCGGTATTCTTCAGACATGCGTCAGATCCATATATATCACTGTGTATCATCGCCACCGGAAATTGGGTACGAACGAAGCGGAGAGAAATACTGTATGGCAACTTGCTAATTTTAAAATAGTTATTTGCCGTCTTTTTAAAAGAAAATAAAGTATTAAGTTCAATATCTATAAGGTGGGAAGGGTACCTTTTTATGTTAAACTGTTTTTGTCCTTTTCAA
The DNA here is from genome assembly GCF_036588685.1 of Mytilus trossulus. NCBI lineage: Eukaryota > Metazoa > Mollusca > Bivalvia > Mytilida > Mytilidae > Mytilus > Mytilus trossulus. The sequence goes on from NC_086380.1 coordinate 9,533,803, forward strand.
GGTTTAAATTTGTTTAAAAGTGTTAAAATTTGCAATGTTGTTCACTGTTTATTTGAAATTGAAATTCCTGTTATCTGTTACTTAATACTTAAAACTGTTTTTGACATCATTTTCTCTGTTAACTAATATTTACAAGAATCACAATAAAATTTGCTGTCCATCTCGTTCTTTACGTTGCTTCCGCAAAGGAGTGTATGTTACTGTGAATGTTTTTAAAAAAACTTTGAGTATGGTAAATCCTTGATAAAATTGAGAATGGAAATGAGAAAAATGTCAAAGAAACAGAAGCCCGACCAATACGAAGAAACAACTGAACGCAGCGAGAACATTATGCACTAGGGTGGGGAGGAAAAAACTTAAAATTGACACACATAATTTTTAAACAACCTCCTCCCCTTCCTTCCTAATAAATGAGGCTTAATAAAAATAATGTTCGCGCCCTATTCTATCTGTTTGTTACACTTTCCTATGTCATGACGATAACCCAAGTTTGCTACGACTGATTGACATAAAACATATACTCTTGAAACAATATATATAACCAGAAGAAGCCTCTTTTAAAAACTGCTGTTTGAAGCATTATCGATAATTCATGACAGTCCTTTCTCTTGGAGTCAATCACTCCGTCTGCTTTTCCATCCGTGCAATTGTCTGTCAATGTGTCAATAAAAAGATATGGTACTTGCGTGTGTTTTCTGAAAATTAGTCAGCATTATAAAAGATTCCTTATGGAGCTTGGCATTTCTACGACTTTGTACAGTGGTTTTCATACTTTTTAATACATTGAAGATATGAACTTCCTCTCTTCATTACTTTTGGGTAGTTTGGAAAAAAAGGGTAAATAAACTAAAGTTGCTGTTAACTCTTTTTTGATTTTGCCATGTGATTATGGACTTTCCAAATTGATTTTCCTCTGAGTTCAGTATTTTTGTGATTTTACTTTTTATCAGCATTTAAAATTTGTTGTTAACTATTTTTGCCAAAATCGAGGTGTTGTTAACATGTTAACGGACCCCTACTCCCTCCCCCCTCTAATTATGCAGAGGATAAAATGCATTAGATAGAAAAACCATTTGCTTGACAGCATTTATGTGTATACAAATTATATATTATTTAAAAAAAACTGACAAGAGAGCTCACGGTTAATTCGAAATGCAATTCACAATTTGTTTCTCCTTACTTGCGATGAAAACAAAGTATTTTCTTAATTTTTCTTTTTACAAATGAATCATTTCAGAATTTAGATAATTAAACAATTTTTATGTGCCCGGTCTGTCCGAATTCTCGATCCTGTGGTTCGGAGGTTGTCGTTGCTTCATCTCTATCTTATTTGTTGTTTTCAGAAATTGTTTTATTATGAGTTAGGCCGTCAGTTTTCTTGTTGAGTCCTTCCATGTTTTTCTGTCGGGGCTTTTTATAGCCGACTATAAGGTACGAGTTTTCGTTGTTGGAGGCTGTACGATAGCAAATAATTGCTTACATACACTTTATTTGATACTGATGGATAGTTATCTTATTTGCTATCATACCACAACTCCACTGTTTTAACTAAAAAAAGCTAGCACCAACAATTAAAAGATAAATGAACGGTTTATTAAATTCGTTTACAAAATTTCACCCTAACAACAAATAAGACACCAGTCGTTAGTAGTATAACGATATATGAATGTATTTAGGACAATATGGTTGAAAAAAAAATCATTTTTTGTACAAAATCAAAAAGCGGTACGCAACGAAGCCTTCTGAACTGAATTAACGGCATATATTTTTAATAATATTTGATAAGTAAGACAATTTGCATATTTCTAAGCCTGTAAAGCTTTGATATCAACAAAATATCGTCACTTGATATTATTTAAACAGTGATTAATTTCCTCTTAAAATTATAATTTATAACAAGATGCCGTACAGACAAAAGTTGTTATTTTGCAATTCGCCGTACAACAAACAAACAATGTTTTTGTCCATATTCTTTTAAAAACATGTTTTTGACATCAAATTTCAGTAAATATGATGCCATACTATAATAATCTATACACGTGTCTGAAAAAATAACGAAAAACAGTTAAATATCTTGAGAATGGGGCAACAGAGGACGATCGACCTCGAAATTTTCCGGTACTAAGTGACAAGTTTTGGAGTATTACACAAAATCTTGTATTAATTTTGTACTTTTCGACCTAATAATTTAAAGAATTATATATCAGAAAATCATTTCTTAAGCGGCACCCTCATCAAATGAGTGTAAATGATTTACTTTTTTTTCTATTTTTCTCCGCTTCGTTAGTACCCAATATCCGGTGGCGATGATACACAGTGTATATGTGTGCCTCCAACTGGGAGTACTACAATCCCGGTTTCAAAGGTTTCCTACCTTCCTCCGGATGAAGAGAAAATTAATAGCGTGTTTAAAATATTTCATGAATGAACATTTTTCGTCGCTTACTACGATTTTTACAAATTTCTATTCGAAAGGTAAAAGCCCGAGAGTATCGGAAGTATCATGGTATTTCATCTGATCTCGGCCCACAACAAACTCGGACTATAATAAACTCGGCCTTTTACATATTCGGCATTAGAAATCGGACTATAACAAAAATCGTAATTATACTAATTGCTTTTAAGACTCCTAAACAAAGTTTTTGCTCAGTTCTTATTATTTTTTTCTTGGGGTCTATTTAGTTGTATTTTGAGGGGCCAACAGAAGGGAGGAAATTACTATAAGAATAAGAATAAGAATAAGAATAAGAATACTTTATTAATCCAATTATGGACCCTTGCGGGTTTTAAATTTCATACAATGATTACAATGATTTGTTATAACAATGAAATAATAAAATGAAATACATGACAATAGAACTCTGAACAGTTATTGCATGCACATGGAATAGAAAGTAATATGGGAGACAATCAATCAATTTCTGTAAGGATTATTCCCCTTTAAACAGATATGGTGTTTTGAGTTGCATACAAATGATATGCAGCCCCAACTGATTAGATATAAGGGTATTTTTCTCCCATGTACACACAGCAACCAATTACTAGATATTTATGTATATAATTATATTTCTTGACAATTGCAGGAATATGATAAGCACCTTAGAGTTTTACTGCAGTTTGTTTATAAGCATTTACATATTAATAGAAGAAATATGCATACACATAGAGAAATGTGCACTTAAATTCAATTTTTGAATTTAAAATATATATATATAGATAAACTAAAAGAGATTTAGCCATTAACAGAATTTGTGGATCTCAATTGAAAACTCTGGATAAGAAAAATGCATAACTTTTTCAGTATATGTTGATCTTCAGTGGTCATTAACCATAAAAATTTTGATTTGCAGTCCAAGTTATTGAAATTTTGACAGTGTTCATGAGCTTGTGCAAACAGTGATTCTCTACATTGATTATACAATGGACAGTTAATTAAAAAATGAAACTCATCTTCAATATCATTATGAGAACAAAAATTACAAGTCCTCTGTGACCTTTCTATAGGTTTGTTCTTATGTCGCTCTTTTTCTACTCTTAATTGGTGAGCACTTATGCGAAATTTACATAAAATTTGTCTTGATTGAAAACTTTGAATATCAAGATATTTTTCCATACTATAGAACCCTAAGGGATTTTTTTTTAAATTTTCAATAACAATAATAAATTATAAACTTGAAGAAAACAGTAAGTGACAGACACACATGGTTTTTAGTAATTATCACAGGACCATAAAACAAATCAAATTAATTAAATTTAGGTTCAGTCCATGGTGTCACCCCACCCAACCCCTCATGTTTGAATACTTAAAAACAGTCAGATCCCCACTCCTAAACATATGTTCTTATACGTTACAATAAAACAAATCAAATGAAATAAAAGGCGAGTCCCCTGGGGTTACTCTCACCCCCTGTTTTTTGAGAACTTATTAACAGTTGAGGTCTCCACCCATATACCATATATATTATTGTATGGGACAATGAAATAAATCAAATGAAATATAGAGGAACTCCAGCGGGGTCAGTCACCCCACCCCTTTCTTTTCGAAAACTTGTAAACGGTTGAGATCCCCACCCATAAACCATATATATTTTTGTATGTGGCAACAAAACAAATCAAATGAAATAAAGTGGGTGTCCCTTTGGGTCAGCCCCAACCCCTCATGTCTGGGAACTTAGAAACTGTCGAGATCCCCACCCCTAAACCATATATATTTTTGTATGTGGCAACAAAACAAATCAAATGAAATAAAGTGGGTGTCCCTTTGGGTCAGCCCCACCCCCTCATGTCTGAGAACTTGTAAACGGTCGAGATCCCCACCCCTAAACCATATATATTTTTGTATAGGGCAACAAAACAAATTCAATGAAATAAAGTGGGAGTCCCTAGAGGTCAGCCTCACCCCCTGTTTTTTGACAACTTGGAAATGGTCAAGATCCCTACCCCTTAACCATATATATTCTTGTACTGTACAATAAAACAAATCAAATTCAAAAGAAGGCGAGTCCCTAGAGGTCACTCCCACCCCCTTGTTGTTTGAGAACTTGTAAACGGATGAGATCCCCACCAACAAACCATATATATTTTTGTATGAGAGAAGAAGTCCACAGGGGTGACCCCACCAACTTCTTTTTGAAAACTTATACGGTCGAGATGATCACCCCTAAACCATATATATTCTTTTATGGGGCAACAAAACAAAACCAATGAAATATAGTGGGAGTACCTCTGAGTCATCCCCAACCCCTTATGTTTGAGAACTTGTAAACGATGAGATCCCCAACCCTCAATCATAAATATTCTTGTATTGGACAATAAAACGAATAAAGTGAAGTTTAAGGAAGTCCCTCGGTGTAACCCCACACCATCCTGTTTTGAAAACTTGTAAACAGTCAAGATCCACCCCCTTTTCGAAAACTTGAAAACTGTTGAAATCCCCACATTGAAACAACATATATTCTTGTAGGGAATAATAAAACAAATCGGATGAAATAAAAGGCTAGTCCCCTAGGGCCACTCTTACCCTACCTCCTGCCTGTTTGAGAACTTGTAAACTGTCTAGATCCCCACCCCGAAATCATGAATATAACTTTACTAGACCAGACCAATTTGTATTGGACTTTGCTTAATGTCAGGCGACCGTGGGAATGACTAATTTTGAGAGCTTTGTTTGGGAGACTTCGAAGCAGCATCCTGTTACAATTATTTCTTGATAAAGTTTTTTCTTTTTTAAGTAGGAAAAAAAGTTAACCATGCAATCTAGGACTACACACAAAGTATTCGAAATATTACAATCAACCGTTGCAAACTTTCCACAGGTGCTATCCAGCACTTTGATTTGTAATGTTACCCTCTCGTCTAGACCAATCAGAACTCGATAATTCAAAGAAAAATGAATTGAATTTACATCAAGGAATTTAAAAATACAATGCTTAAGTTCTACGTTTTGGCTCAGATTTTATTATCAACTGATAAAATCAATAAAATAAAACATCTTGCTTGACTTTTTTTTCCTTTTTTCTAATGCCCGTAACGTTGTAATGCACGTGACGTCATAGAAAATACTTTTAAAATAAAAGTAATCTGTAAAAGCCAATAATGATAGGAAATCCAGTATAATAAATTAAATAACACATAGCTGAGAGGGTGATATAGCAGATTGGAACCCCTCGAAAAGGCATTATCAACCTTCGCCGCGGTTGACATTATGTTTACATAGGGTACCAATCTGCTCTATCACCCTCTCAGCTATGTGTTATTTTTATATTATTAATTTAAAACAAGATTTGAGCCGTTCAATATATATTCGGCGTCCATTGGTACAGTTAATCGTAAGCTTCCAAAGGACATTATATCCTTTCATTTGTTATACCTGCTTATATTGGTCATTTGTTATACCTGCTTATATTGGTCAACAAAATAAAAACGCCAGTTAGTTTCCAAGATACCCGGATGCCAGTTAGTTTCCAAGATACCACAGCAACAGTGTGGACGGATGCCAGTTAGTTTCCAAGATACCACAGCAACAGTGTGGTGTGGATAAGCATTTTTTTTTTGAAACCAGTGACTTAGTTGAAGTACATCCATAAAGACACTTCATGTTCCTTTTCTTTTTGTGTAGTTTTAATGTGCAGGACTTTTGTACTTATTTTGTTTCCTGGATGAATATCCCATATCTTTTTCGATATCCAACATAAACGAGTAAAAACTTCATGCCTTGCATGAACTTATGTTTAGCTTTAAGTGGCACGTTGTTAGCTTATTTTAGTTAAACTCAATGTTGAAAGGAAAAATGTATGGTTGCAACTGCTACGTACTTTATGTAATCAACAATCCTACACTCTTTAGAAAGAAACACAAATAAATGTATTCTATCCTCCAAGCCTTTATACCTTTCTGAATATATCATTGTTTCTGGTTTTGAATTTGCCTAAACTATTTATTGCTGGAATTTAGCGAACCACACACAAGTCTTGCATATTATTGTAATTCGTTTTTTCTTATTACAGAGATGACGAAACGAACAAACGTACTTGTTTTTGGTCAAGAAAAGACATGTACCAATGGTAGAAAAATCCTTGCAAAATGTTCCGAATGTGGTAAATGGTTCGCTTCAAAAGAAAACTTGAAGAAACACATGGATACACATGGTGAAACTACGAAGCACAATGAGACACACAGTGAACCTAAGAGACACAAGCAGTCACTTAGTGAACAGAATAAGCCCATAAAGACGCATTATGAAACCAATGGGCACAAGGAAACAAATAGTGAAACCGAAAATCAAGAAAAGACGCAGAGTAAAACTAAAAATCAAAAGAAGACACAGAGTGAAACTAAAAGGCAAACGAAGACACAGAGTGAAACTAAAAAGCAAAGGAAGACACAAAGTGAAACAAAAAATCATAGGAAGACACAAAGTGAAATTCAAAATCAAAAGAAGATACAAAGTGAAACTAAAAAGCAAACGAAGACACATAGTGAAGTTAAAAAGCAAACGAAGACACAGAGTGAAACTAAACTTTTTTCGTGTCCAATATGTCATAAAACGTTACTTGATAAAACTTCAATTGGTAATCATGAACGTATGCATTCTAAAAGTTTACAGTATGTGTGCAAGGTATGCAAGAAAGCATTCAATGTTAAAAGTCACCATAAAGCTCATGAACTGATATGTTCTGGAAAAGGTGGTTTAAAGTGTTCCACATGCAGTAAAATGTTCACTTGTGCATCTAAACTTGAAGCACATGAAAGAATTCATTCCGGTGAAAAGCCGTTCATATGCGACTTCTGTAATAAAGCATACAAAACACAAGAACTAAGAAGAGACCACCAAAGAACTCATACTGGCGAACGACCTTATGAATGTTCCACGTGCTCTAAGCGCTTTATAAGAAGAAATGAATTCCAGATACACGAAAAAACACACACGGCTCTTAGACCGTTTAATTGCCAAATCTGTGAAAAGACATTCCGTGATAAACGTCAGCTAAAAACTCATGCAATAATCCATTCTGACACCTTTCCGTTTTCTTGCAAGGTGTGTACGAAGGGTTTCAACCATAACAGCCATTGCTTATCCCACGAAAGAATGTGTTCTGGAGAAACTGTATATAGTTGTATCATTTGCGATAAAAGGTTTCCAAATGCATCTAGCTTAAAAATTCACTGCAGAAAACATACAGGTGAAAGACCATTTGAGTGTAATGTTTGCGACAAAACCTTCAGTTGCACGACCAACCTGAGAGTACACAAGTTATCACATAGCAAGGCACGACCTTTCCAGTGTTTGGATTGTGACAAAGGTTTCAAAACGAAAGATAAATTAACTCGACACAAGACAACCCATTCTGATCTCCGACCTTTTCCATGTCACGTCTGCCATAAAACGTTCAAATTGAAAGAACAGTTAAATACTCACCTCAAAATTCATGATCATTCTCGCGATAAACCACATTCTTGTGCGATATGTAGCAAAAGTTTTTGTTCTAAAGGTGAGTTGAGAAGCCATGACAGAATCCATACTGGTGAGAAGCCGTTTAATTGTGGGATATGTGATAAATCATTTGCCGGACTGGGAACAATGCTAAAACATCAAGGGATACATTCGGGGGAAAGACCTTATTCTTGTTCTATTTGTTCGAGAAGTTTTAGATTACAGGGCAGTCTCCATAGGCACACACTAATACACACTAGTGAACGTCCGTTCCGATGTAAGACATGTAGTATGGGTTTTCTTACAAATATTCAATTATCAAAACATGAAGTTGTACACACGCGTACTTCAACAAAGTGTTCCTTTTGTGACAAGAGCTATTCCACTGTATATGGGTTGTTACAACACGAACAATTACATACCGGTGCGAAACCTTTCCAATGTTCTATATGTAACAAGAAATTCACATGGAGAGCGAACTGGAAAAGACATGAAAAGATACATATGGGAGAAAAACGCCATGAGTGTATTGTATGTCATAAAATGTTTGCTAGCAGCTTTAGTTGTAAACTTCACGAGAGAATACATAGCGGAGAACGGCCTTTTACCTGTCCGGTATGTAATAAAGGTTTTAAGAGCAAAATAGAAATGAAATATCATAAATTTGTACATACAAAGAATAAACCGCTTAAATGTAGCGTTTGTGAAAAGGGATTTTGCACAAAATATAAATTAAAACTACATGAGGTTACACACAGAAAAGTGAAACCTTTCATTTGTTCTCTCTGTAAAAAGGGATTTAGCACTAAAAGTGAATTTGAAACTCACATGAGAGTTCACAAGGGTGACAGACCACACAAATGTACAACTTGTAATAAAAGATTTTTCCTGGTCGGATCCCTACACGTGCATGAGCGCATCCATTCTGATACTAAACTTTTTAATTGCAATGTTTGTCAGAGAGGATTTAATTTCAAGAGCAGTTTACAAATTCACGAACGGTCACATACGGGTGAGAAGACATATGTTTGTGAGTTTTGCGGGAAAGCCTTCGTGGGCAGTTCGTCACTAAGGACACATTTGATGATTCACTCGGACAGTAAACCGTACAAGTGTTCTACGTGTGAGAAAACGTTCCGGTTTAATGCTAGTTTGAAGACACACGAACGGTCTCATGGCAAAGGAGAATCTTTAGAATGTCCCGTGTGTAACAAAATCTTCAAGCAGAAAATATATCTGAAGCGACATGAAAAACTACATACAGGAGAATAGAACAAATTCATTGTTATGTTTTAAGTAGAAGTATTGGAAAATAAACAGTTGTATACATATATATATATATGCATGGAGCTATATCAAGGTTTAGGGATATAACACATGAAACGTGCTTATGTATTTATTTGTATTGGACCATATAAAAATAAAATCTGCAATGATATATTTTGATGTTTATCTTTTATACTAGGTAACACATTTGTTTTTAGAATTTTTTCTTAGGACTAAATAATTATTAAACAGTTAAAGGGGATTAAAAGCCCAATTACTTATGTGAAATTGAAAAATCTAGAATTCAAAATCAAAACTATAAGTAGGGGCATTAGTAGCAACAAAACAAGCTGAATGTATTGATAGGTCAAAGAAATCCTTTTCGAGATACTTTTTGTCTTTTATCTTGAAATGGATGGCGGGAAAATAAATATAAGAAGATATATGGTATGAGTGTTAATGAGAAAGCTCTCCATCCAAGTCGAAATTTATGAAAGTAAACCATTATAGGTCAAAGTACTTTCAACAGGGATCATTGGCTCACACCGAACAACAAGATATAAAGGGACCCATAAATAACTAGTTTACAACGATTCAAACGGTAAAATCAACGGCCTAATCTGTATTAAAAAGACAACTGAGAAACAATTACGAACCTCATCAACAGTAAACGATTACTACTTTGTTTAGTTTAGAAGTGTATAACTCGTCAGATTGATACAAGCAGAAATACATTTACAAAAACAGAGTGGACGTTGATAGGTTCTTATGATTCACAAATATAAATACAATATCAAATAGCCTGTTCATGTCAACATATATTAACTAAGAATTAGGACTGCTTTCGATTTCTCCACTAGAAAGTGAGGTTGGAAACAGACAGCTATAGACTGAGACAACCATAATGATGCCTTCAACTAGATGTGGAACCGGTGCGAAACCTTTCCAATGTTCTATATGTAACAAGAAATTCACATGGAGAGCGAACTGGAAAAGACATGAAAAGATACATATGGGAGAAAAACGCCATGAGTGTATTGTATGTCATAAAATGTTTGCTAGCAGCTTTAGTTGTAAACTTCACGAGAGAATACATAGCGGAGAACGGCCTTTTACATGTCCGGTATGTAATAAAGGTTTTAAGAGCAAAATAGAAATGAAATATCATAAATTTGTACATACAAAGAATAAACCGCTTAAATGTAGCATTTGTGAAAAGGGATTTTGCACAAAATATAAATTAAAACTACATGAGGTTACACACAGAAAAGTGAAACCTTTCATTTGTTCTCTCTGTAAAAAGGGATTTAGCACTAAAAGTGAATTTGAAACTCACACGAGAGTTCACAAGGGTGACAGACCACACAAATGTACAACTTGTAATAAAAGATTTTTCCTGGTCGGATCCCTACACGTGCATGAGCGCATCCATTCTGATACTAAACTTTTTAATTGCAATGTTTGTCAGAGAGGATTTAATTTCAAGAGCAGTTTACAAATTCACGAACGGTCACATACGGGTGAGAAGCCATATGTTTGTGAGTTTTGCGGGAAAGCCTTCGTGGGCAGTTCGTCACTAAGGACACATTTGATGATTCACTCGGACAGTAAACCGTACAAGTGTTCTACGTGTGAGAAAACGTTCCGGTTTAATGCTAGTTTGAAGACACACGAACGGTCTCATGGCAAAGGAGAATCTTTAGAATGTCCCGTGTGTAACAAAATCTTCAAGCAGAAAATATATCTGAAGCGACATGAAAAACTACATACAGGAGAATAGAACAAATTCATTGTTATGTTTTTAGTAGAAGTATTGGAAAATAAACAGTTGTATACATATATATATATATGCATGGAGCTATATCAAGGTTTAGGGATATAACACATGAAACGTGCTTGTGTATTTATTTGTATAGGACCATATAAAAATAAAATCTGCAATGATATATTTTGATGTTTATCTTTTATACTAGGTAACACATTTGTTTTTAGAATTTTTTCTTAGGACTAAATAAATATTAAACAGTTGAAGGGGATTAAAAGCCCAATTACTTATGTGAAATTGAAAAATCTAGAATTCAAAATCAAAACTATAAGTAGGGGCATTAGTAGCAACAAAACAAGCTGAATGTATTGATAGGTCAAAGAAATCCTTTTCGAGATACTTTTTTTCTTTTATCTTGAAATGAATGGCGGGAAAATAAATATAAGAAGATATATGGTATGAGTGTTAATGAGAAAGCTCTCCATCCAAGTCGAAATTTATGAAAGTAAACCATTATAGGTCAAAGTACTTTCAACAGGGATCATTGGCTCACACCGAACAACAAGATATAAAGGGACCCATAAATAACTAGTTTACAACGATTCAAACGGTAAAATCAACGGCCTAATCTGTATTAAAAAGACAACTGAGAAACAATTACGAACCTCATCAACAGTAAACGATTACTACTTTGTTTAGTTTAGAAGTGTATAACTCGTCAGATTGATACAAGCAGAAATACATTTACAAAAACAGAGTGGACGTTGATAGGTTCTTATGATTCACAAATATAAATACAATATCAAATAGCCTGTTCATGTCAACATATATTAACTAAGAATTAGGACTGCTTTCGATTTCTCCACTAGAAAGTGAGGTTGGAAACAGACAGCTATAGACTGAGACAACCATAATGATGCCTTCAACTAGATGTGGAATCGGTGGATTTTCACCACAATTTATGCAAAGATTTGCCAGTATGAAAGTATTTTGTGCCTTCTGTGCCATATCTAACTTGTTTACGAGTACTTTAACAGTTTTTGTTTCGACACAAATTACAACTTTAGAGAAAAAAATTGGATTTTCTAGCACTCAGTGTGGATTATTGATAAGTGCATTTGATATAGGATTTCTTTCCTTTATATTATTTGCTAGTTTCTTTTCTGGGAGAGTTCACAAACCACGTGCTTTATTTATTTCCAACGTATTAGCTGGGCTACCAGCATATCTTAGTTCAATATCATATGTTGCCTCAGTCTCCATTAAAATACGAATTCAAATTATCAAACGAAACATCCTTTGGAAATGTTTCTTTGGTTGATGGTCATTCTGAAGACCTGTGCCAAACTTATGCCATAGAGGATTCACAATCAAGTACAAAAACTCCCCAAATACTGGACCAGTGTGGGGATACCTCAGACATAACAAGGGTTGGAAGTTCTTCCCCATATACTGGACCAGTGTGAGGATAGCTCAGACATAACAAGGGTTGGAAGTTCTTCCCCATATACTGGACCAGTGTGGGGATACCTCAGACATAACAAGGGTTGGAAGTTCTTCCCCATATACTGGATCAGTATGAGGATACCTCAGACATAACAAGGGTTGGAAGTTCTTCCCCATATACTGGATCAGTATGAGGATACCTCAGACATAACAAGGGTTGGAAGTTCTTCCCCATATACTGAACCAGTGTGAGGATACCTCAGACACAACAAGGGTTGGAAGTTCTTCCCCAAATACTGGACCAGTGTGGGGATACCTCAGACATAACAAGGGTTGGAAGTTCTTCCCCAAATACTGGACCAGTGTGGGGATACCTCAGACATAACAAGGGTTGGAAGTTCTTCCCCATATACTGGACCAGTGTGAGGATACCTCAGACACAACAAGGGTTGGAAGTTCTTCCCCATATACTGGACCAGTGTGGGGATACCTCAGACATAACAAGGGTTGGAAGTTCTTCCCCATATACTGAACCAGTGTGAGGATAGCTCAGACATAACAAGGGTTGGAAGTTCTACACCATATACTGGACCAGTGTGAGGATACCTCAGACATAACAAGGGTTGGAAGTTCTACACCATATACAGTGGTTGCTATGGCAATCATAGCTTCCGGAATGATACGTCAAGGAATCGTGAGATCACCAGTTGAACCTTACCTAATTGATTATATCGACACCAATGTAAAACAGTCCAGTACTGCGGCTTACTTAGGTATATGATTAGTTAGTTAAAATGATAAGTATGAAAACAACACGTTGTAAATTTCCTATCGTGAATTATCCATTTTTATCCGTTCCCTTGTCACCATATACGGTGTTTATATATCTCAAGTGGTACGATTCGCTGGTGTATGTAACAACGTTTTAGATTTTAACGTATTACTGAAAAAAATATTACACCAGGATTTTCGATATCACAAACTAGTCAAAACATTTACTAAATTTTATCATCGGTACAAGGACATCATTCGTAAATATAACTCAACATGCAGACTTCTTATACGTTCTGGTATTTCACATCCAATCTTTTATGGTATTATTCTTTACAAAGCAAAGCACAAAAATGTCAGTATTCACCTCAGAAGCTAACAAAACCTTTAAACAGACTTATTAAGAAGGGATATAGTTACGATACTGTTGTCAGATCATTAAAGATTGCATATTTTGGCTTTAATATTGATTCACTTATAGGGTCTTTGCATCGGAATTAAACACATTTATTTAAAAACTTGTTGTTGGCATGACACGGATTATGTTCTTCTCATATATTTCATGATGGTATAATACTAAACCCCAAAGGAAGGAAGGGATTGTGCCTGATATTCATATGATGACGACATATTCTTTCAATCAGTTTAATTGAGGCCTGGAACTGGCATATCAGTATCTGCTAGTAGTCTTTTGTTATTTCAGATAAAATAATAAGATAGTTGTTTTTATTACCAATCATGGTGCCCAAAATTTGAATTATACAATCAAATGAATTACAAAATAAAGCACAGAAAATGATTAGAATGATTAAAGCACCAAAAAAAAAATGAATACACATTCACACTAAGTAACCTGATTATTAACCAAGTTATTGACAAAACATAAAGTTATTTTGGGTGCCACTGTGACTTGGAGAATATATTTATGTATTATTGTCATTTTGTTTATTTTCTTTTGTTACATCTTCTGACATCGGACTCGGAATCCTTTTGAACTGAATTTTACTGTGCGTATTGTTATGTGTTTACTTTTCTACATTGGCTAGAGGTATAGGGGGAGGGTTGAGATCTAAAAAAACATGTTTAACTCCGCCGCATTTTTGCGCCTGTCCCAAGGAGCCTCTGGCCTTTGTATGATTTTTAATATTAGTTTCTTGTGTATAATTTGGAGTTTAGTATGACGTCTATTATCACTGAACTAGAATACATATTATTTGTTTAGGGCCAGCTGAAGGACGCTTCTGGGTGAGGGTGTTTCTCGCTGCATTGAAGACCTATTGGTGACCGTCTGCTGTTGTTTGTTCTATGGTCGGGTTGTTGTCTCTTTGACACATTCCCCATTTCCATTCACAATTTTATTAATTAAGTATTTAATGGACAAGAAGGAATCTTAATACATGATTGAAAATTACTTGAACGACATAAAATATATCCAAAAGCATCGGAACAGCGCTTTAATTGTTTTCCCCTACGCGGTAAGTCAAAATGAGGTATGTATCTATCAAAATATATCGCCTCCCTCACTACAAGCCGTGAACGATTTTTTATTATTATTTTTATTTTGATCTTGTATCTTTTTCAATTAATATCTATAAATTTGATTTTTGAAAAACATAATTAGTTGCTTCATCCACGATGATTTCATGTGTTCTCCATTTCAAATAACCTGTCTCACTTTGTTTTCATAAGTTCATTCCGTTAAAGAAAAGTCTTTTAATTTTTCAACAGACATTTGAACACAAATTCCTCGCTCTGCATGCACCAATGCCGTTGTGGTGATAATTACCTCCCAGTGTGTGCAGAGACACATAACACCAACTACTTTTCACCATGCCATGCTGGATGTACAGAAAATTTTCAACAGGTAATATATACGAACTTGGATAGTTCTTCATTTTTTTTGTTTTTGCTTTTTTTGTTTTTCTTTTTTTCACACATCTTCTCTATTCTTATATACTAGCACCCCATTATTCTCTCTTCTTTTTGGGGGGCCTTTGTACTGCATTCCCCCATTATCCTCTGTTCTGTAAACCATACCCAGAGCCTCATATATGTAACGTTTGCTTGTTTAAAATGATGCAGGTTACCAAACGTGCAGCGGATATTCATTAAAATATATGTCTATCAGTTATCAAATGATGCTATATGTTGTTGCGGCGAAAACCAAAAGTACGCCATACCAGTTATAACTTTATACTAAAACCAAAAGTACGCCATACCAGTTATAACTTTATACTAAAACCAAAAGTACGCCATACCAGTTATAACTTTATACTAAAACAATGAGATGTCGTATGTTTGGCAATGACCGAAGAGAGTAGTAAAGGGTTAATACTGTCGTACAACGTGTTTTGCAATTTTTATTTCACGTGCAGCCGTGAAAAAGAAACACAAGCTAAAAAAGGCCAGAGGTTCTTGACTAGTGACAGGCGCAACAATGTGGCGGAATCAAGCGGGGTTAAACATGGTTTTTGAGATCTCAACCCTGCCCCTATATCTTACTTTGCGGTACTGGTTTTTCTCATTGTTAAAGATCGTATGTAAAGCTACAGTTGTTAACTTCTTAGTCACTTGGTCTCTGGTGGAGAGTTGTCTCATTGGCAATTATACCGCATCTTCTTATTATATATGTACATGTATATATAGGAACAGTAAAATGGTAATTTAGTGTTGTTCCTATAACATCTACTGTAATACCGAAAAACTATAATGCTGGACGAATAGAAGTATCATGACTAAAAAAAACAATGTCGAAAAATGGAGAACGCACGAAAAAAGCAACACCTGATGATTCAAAATTGCGGACACACACACCACTATTATGTCACATTGCATTAAATATCAACAAAATTATATAAAAAAAAAAAATCTGTGAAACGTTTTTTTACATTTTTATTTCTAATGAAGTCATATGGCAGCTGCTCATGTCTTTCGTTTAATGGCAACATGGTATCTTCAAGCGATCTTACAGTAAAACCTGGACTTGCCAGTTTCTCATTCCGTATACTATTGTATCATTGCTGTTTAGACTGGTTCTGTCATGCAGTAGCATACCAGGATTTATATTACTTATCAGGTAACAGTTATTTTTTTAAATTTAAAAACATTTTAACAGTTGATGCATACATAGGACTAAACAGTCTAATAATAACCTATTTGACCTATAATGGTTTACTTAAATAATTGGTTTATAAATTGTTATTAGGATGGAGAGTTGTCTCATTGGCACTCATACCACATCATCCTATATCTATAAACTTGTTATATCATAGTTATACAACAGTTCGAATTTGTCAATTAAGTTAAATTATACTTACAGTTTACTTGATGATTTTATGAAATAATACAAAGAAATAATTTTGTATCAAAATTGTACCAACACTGAGGTTTGCAAGAGCCTGAGAGAAATGAAGCGCAGCTACTGTATCATATATAGTTTTTTTTTTTTATCTCATGACAGTCGAATTCAAATAAAACTCCAGAAAATGCATTTTTCATCAGTAAACATATATTCATTATTTTCTGATTTTTTTTATCTTGTTTTCTTTAATTGAACTATTTTAGATCAGTGTCAGCATCAGATAAAGCTATTGTAGTTGGATTTACATCTTTCATCATTACACTGCTGGGTAAGGTTTATCTTACTTTCCTCACTGGCAACACAGCATCTTCTCCGTTTTAGAATCTAATGCATCCTGGGTAATATTTTCAAAAGTGTACACCATAAACAATGGAAATTTAACAAATGACGTGACGTTATTTTCATTTTGGGGTACGAACAATGAAATTGCCCATGCTTCTTTAGATTATGAAACGGCCAATTATAAATACACCTATTTTGAAAACATTTTAGTGTTGCTTTAAACTACAAATCCACTCTTGTATTTGCATAGACCTTTGCCATTGACATGAATGAAAATTTCATAGTCTTCAAGGTATAGCTCAACAATCATCAAGAATACGTATTGCCATCATTAGATACAAGTTTCGAGCTTTCAATTGTTTTGATTTGAGCGCTAACGGCGAGTCTTCTGAAGACGCACAGAATGTCTGGTGTATTAAAATTATGAGCTGGTATGTTTGATGTCTAAGAGTCGACATTAAGATCTAAACAAAAAAACAAAACATTTTTACTCCTTTTTTTTTGACGATTTAAAAAAAAAATCTCTTATTTTGAGTTATTTTAAATAAAGTTAATTCGATTTGCTAGCATGTTTATATTATTTACTGTTTGCAGGTTGGTTTCCTGGCCCTGTTTTATATGGAAAAATTATAGCCCTAGCTTGTTTATTATGGAGCTCAAAGTGTAATAATAGAGGAGCATGCGCATTGTACGATAACTATAAATTTCGAATACTCATTTATGGAACAAGTACTGCATTAAATAATGGTGTGTTTGGACTAAAGGTTCTACAATTCTTCCTGGCACGGAAAAAGACGGACTGGAGTATTGAATCAGAAAGAACAGAAAAAGAAAAAGTAGAGGCGGAAAGTTTCCTGACAAAAACTATCCCAGCAGAAGACAAAACTATACCAAACGAACAATCGGAGGATATATGCATATATAAAGAAACAAATAATTGAATAAACAACAATTCCATCTATAAAAGAGACTAAAATTGAGAATGGAAATGGGGAATGTGTCAAAGAGACAACAACCCGACCAAATAAAAAACAACAGCAGAATGTCACCAACAGGTCTTCAATGAAGCGAGAAATTCCCGCACCCGGATGCGTCCTTCAGCTGGCCCCTAAACAAATATATACTAGTCCAGTGATAATGAAAGCCATACTAATTTCCAAATTGTACACAAGAAACTAAAATTAATAAAATACAAGACTAACAAAGGCCAGAGGCTCCTGACTTGGGACAGGCGCAAAAATGCGGCGGGGTTAAACACGTTTGTGAGATCTCAACCCTCCCCCTATACCTCTAACCAATGTAGAAAAGTAAACGCATAACAATACGCACATTAAAATTCAGTTCAAGAGAAGTCCGAGTCTGATGTATACTCTTGGAGTATATGAGTGTAATAGATTAATACAATTTTAGCATTTTTTTTTAAACCAAAAGCCAACCTCTTCATGTTTTCATAACACAGATATAGTAAATTCTGAAATGAATCGAGGTCGCTCTCTATATATTTTTAAAAGTCCTGGTTGGTATGAGCGTGTGAACAGTGAGAACGATTTTATAATATCCTTTTTATCCAGTATATGCTTTAATTAACTCCGACCTTATCAACAATTCAAAGTTTAACAGAAGTGCTTATCTATATATAGGCATAAAACAGGAAACAATAAGATATACTGATCCAACTTCTATCGTTTTGTGTTGTTATAATTAACAGTGCTATTGGTCCGTATAGGTGATGGGGTGAGTTTGTCCTGCTGGTGATTATATATTTTATCCTGGTCATGTCAGTGCTAGTGATTTGGTCCTGATCAGTGCTAGTAAAAAAAAATCATCATCGATACCTGCAGGATTAAGTTTTGTATTTACGACAGAGTTGCGTTTCGTCTAATAAGACACATCAGTGACGCTCGAAAAAAAAATATAAAGGCCAAATAAAGTACGAAGTTGAAGAGTATTGAGGACCAAAATTCCTAAAGGGTTTGCTAAATAAAGCTGAGGTAATCTATTCCTGAAGTAGAAAAGCCTTTAAGTTAGTATTTCAAAAATTCAAAAGCTTTGTAAACAGTTAATTTATCAATATTACCATTCAATGATAATTCATGTCAGCACAGAAGTGCTGACTACTGGGCTGGTGATACCCTCGGGGAATTAAAACCCCACCAGCAGTGGCATCGACCCAGTGGTTGTAAATTAACACATCATAAATACCTGGATTAAATTTTGTATTTACACCAGACGCGCGTTTCGTCTACACAAGACTCATCAGTGATGCTCGAATCCAAAAAAGTTAAAAAGGCCAAATAAAGTATGAAGTTGAAGGGCATTGAGGACCAAAATTCCCCAAAGTGTTGCTAAATACAAGTAAGGTAATCTATTGCTGAAGTAGAAAAGCCTTAGTATTTCAAAAAATCAAAAGTTTTGCAAACAGTTATTAATTTATCAATATGACCATTCAGTGATAATTCATGTCACCGCAGAAGTGCTGACTACTGGGCTGGTCTTACCCTCGGGGATTTAAAACTTCACCAGCAGTGTCATCGACCCAGTGGTTGTAAATAAACTGATCATAGATACCTGGATTCAATTTTGTATTTACGCCAGACGCGCGTTTCGAGTACATAAGATTCATCAGTGACGCTCGAATCCAGAAAAGTTATAAAGGCCATATAAAGTACAAGGCTGAAGAGCGTTGAGGATCAAAATATTTGGTCCTGATCTGTGCTAGTTGTTTTGTCCTGATCAGTGCTGGTGATTTGGTCCTAATCAAATATGTCAAAGAAACTGCCCTGAAATTACTGTTCTGTACCGTTAAATTTCCTGAAAGAATTTATCCAATTAAAGAACAAATAAAATTGCTCACACTTTTCCTATAACATGACAAAGACCACTTTCGCGGTAGTGTTCTATATCAATTATAACCACTTTACATATGTCGAGAGGTTTTTGTGGGTAAGAATCTATTGATTGCGTAAACATATTGCTTTACTCTTGTTGTGGTGTATTTCATTTTTTTCATTCAATCGAAGGACTTCATACTGAACATATTAATTACAAGTAATTTTATACAAGTACTACGGATGTTCTTCGCCAGGTATAGTCACCTTATTTGTATTGAGTAAAACCCTTTGGAACTTTGGGTCCTCAATGTTCTTCAACTTTATATTTTCAGTTTGCTTAGCATTTTAAATTGTTCCAATCGAGCGTCTCTGGTGAGATTTCTGACAGGGGTCTACAATTAGAAGACTTCATCTTTTTGACTTCGTTAACAAAACAGATCTATATGTAACTTTCCTGCCGAAGGTCAGTGGTGAACTCTGAGCACTTTAGATTCCTACGTCAATAATAAATTGGCCCTAAGAAAATATTTTATAAAAACAAAATTGCCCTTAAAAATCAAACATCAATCAAACAGTTAATCAACTCATTTACGCGTTTTTGGCGTATTGAATTTTAAACCTGATGCCTTTTGTTATCTATTCATCATGTTTTTCTTTGTCTAATGTGTTCTCATATTTATTTGTATTGTAGTCCTGTAATATTATGTTGTCATTTCAATGTTATATTTAACTTTGCCATTAAAGTGCAAGGTTTGGCATGCCATAAATCCAGGTTCAACCCACCACTTTTATTCCCCTTTAAAAGTGTCCTGTACCAAGTCAGGAAGATGGCCATTGTTATAATATTGTTCGTTTCTGTGTGTGTTGCATTTTAACGTTGAGTCGTTTGTGTTTTCTCTTATTTTTGAGATATTGAGATAAGACGTGGCACGGTACTTGTCTATCCCAAATTCACGTATTTGGTTTTGCTGTTATATTTGTTATTCTCGTGGTGTTTTGTCTGTTGCTTGGTCCGTTTCTGTGTGTGTTGCGTTTCGGTGTTGTGTCGTTGTTCTCCTCTTATATTTAATGCGTTTCCCTCGGTTTTAGTTTGTTACCCCGATTTTATTTTTTGTCCATGGATTTATGAGTTTTGAACAGCGGTATACTACTGTTGCCTTTATTTATAGTATGCATCGTTGATACAACATGTGTGCTTGTCAGTGTAAAAGACGTTAGGACAAACAATTTTAAAGCAAATACAACTTAAAGAAATTGCTACATAAAAGTTCAAACAAAAAAACGTTAAAGCAACTATGACAAAATATAAAGACTTCTGAAGGGGTACGTGGATATTCACAAAAATGTCTACCATCTCGGACCACTCTTCATGCGCACTTTTTCTACGGTGGTTGAGTAGTCATTCACATGTAGCTCAGTGTGTCTGATGTTGTTCGTAGCAACACGAACACGTTTTTTGACATGCCTTTCGGAAGTCTTTCTTATACCATGCATATATTACAGGATTGATAACACTGTTCAAAATGCCAAGGAATGCTAGCCAGAATGATGCTTCATTTAGATTGGAATCATTAGTGAGCCCATTGGCGTAAGCAAATGAAAATGACATGGATGGTATCCAGCATATGGTAAAGACTATTGTTATGAATAACATAACTTTTGATCCTCGTATTCCTCTTTTAAATATTTTATCCTTCATCGCCAATGCAATGAGCGGGCTTGTCCTCTTGTGAAATTTTCGAATTTCGTTAAAAATGAGAAAGTGAGCGATGAAAGAGAAAAGATTCAAGGAACAAACTGTTATAGCAATTGTCCAGAAGTAATCTGGTGTAAACAAAAGACTGTAGCTACACGTATGAGCAATTTTAAAATTGTTCCATCCGAAAAATGGCGGGACTGACAAAGACATAGACACAAGCCATGGTAGTGTGACAAAAATGATAGATAGTTTTTTCGACGACATTCCTTTATACGATTCCGGAAAACAGACAGTAATGTATCGATCAATTGAGAGGAGGAACACAGTAACTTGTGACGCAATAGTCATGGAACCCACTCCTTGATAACGTAGTAAACAGGTAACGGCATTATTGTCTAAATGGCGGTAAAACATATACAATATTTGAATTCCTACAGATATACCGGTGAAGAAGTCTGCTATAGCCAAGTTCAATATAAAGACGTTCGAACTGTCTTTCAAGCTCATGTATCTCAGTACTGTATATATAACAAACAAATTACTCGTACAAGCAACCACGAAGATAATTTGTTGGAGAGTAAGAAATAAGATCAGTAACGATGGAAATGGTAATTGTATAGTGCTTGAAGTTTGGTTCAACAATGTAGTTGTGTTTGAATTCAAATCCATGGTGTTTTTTTAATAAGTAACGTCTTTTTCGTTCTGCAACGAGAATAAAAAAGACAATGCATTGTACATACAAATCGATTGCTCTCTTTAATCTATTTCATTTAATTAATGATATTAAATAATTCAATTATAAATAAGAATGTAGTAAAACTATGGTTGCAAAATAGACAATTATAAACCAAATGAAGCTATGTGTTTGGCAACTTCAAGTCACCACTCAGCCGGCGACAAAAAAGCAAAATTCATAACGTAAAGCGTGATCTGAAAGGCTGAGAAGTGACAAATTTTACAATTCAAACTAGAAAACCGACGACCTGATTTACATGATAGAAGAAGAAGATAGAAATATGACAGCAACACAAGACAAACACTTAATTACATGCTGCTGACTTGGGATATAAACATTCATAATTTGAAAATTAATGTTTTCGGGCGCAAACCATATTTTGGGATAATGGTATAATATAGCATTCATGTTCCGAATCCTTGTTAGGGTTTTCATTCATTCGTCTTTGTTTTGGGATTGAGCGTTCTTGATGAAGGTAATCCCAGAAAGATCTTCAGACTTGTTTTGGGATTGAGCGTTCTTGATGAAGGTAACCAGAGAAAGATATTTAGACTTGTTTTGGGATTGAGCGTTCTTGATGAAGGTAATCCCAGAAAGATCTTCAGACTTGTTTTGGATTGAGCATTCTTGATGAAGGTAATCTCAGAAAGATCTTCAGACTTGTTTTGGGATTGAGCGTTCTCGATGAAGGTTATCCCAGAAAGATATTCAGACTTGTTTTGGGATTGAGCGTTCTTGATGAAGGTAATCCCAGAAAGATCTTCAGACTTGTTTTGAGATTGAGCGTTCTTGATGAAAGTAATCCCAGAAAGATCTTCAGACTTGTTTTGAGATTGAGCGTTCTTGATGAAAGTAATCCCAGAAAGATCTTCAGACTTGTTTTGGGATTGAGCGTTCTTGATGAAGGTAATCCCAGAAGGATCTTCAGACTCGTTTTGGGATTGAGCGTTCTTGATGAAGGTAATCCCAGGAAGATCTTCAGACTTATTTTTTTCCTTTTCAGTTTAAAATACATTAATTCAATTTTGAATGTAACACGTCTTCTGATTGGCTGACGTTATTTTGTTACCAGCCCATAGACATAATTTAGTCATGTGACCATGACGTCATGAACGTTCTTTTATGGTTTTCTACGGATTAAAATGATATTTAGAATTAAACTATATGAAATGACTGTAATATGTTTTCTGTCTATTCGAAATAACATAAAAAATGTGGTGCTACGCGCGTTATTCAGTGTGCACCACATTTTGTTTGTTATTTCTTCAAATACAGAAAAAATATTACAGTCATTCCTTAATTAATCAAAATGATTTTTAATTTTAGTTCATTTACATTTCTATTAAACTGTGGTTCCTTTAAAAAAAAAGTTGTTTTTGTTTTTAGTTTTAGATCTTTTATATGTTTTGGTGTTTAATGTTTCATTTTCATTGAACTATTACACGTTTTTGTTTAAGAGCCATCTGTATCCCGCCTCCGGATGCAGTATGTTCTTGCTATTTTGAAGACCCATATGTGGCCTTTTGAAGGGTTGTTGTCACTTTGGCGCTTTACCCTTTCTCTATTTTATTAATCATACTAAAAGTAAAAAAAGTTCAACTTTATATTCAAACTAAAAAAAGACTGATTACGAGAGATCTGAAGGAACATTTTCTATGTTTTGTTTTGGTATGATGGCTGTTTTTGTTTACTAATTTTGTATATAATTAAACATTACATTGATCAATTTATAAAAATGGGATATATGTCAAAGACACACCAACCCGGCCAAAGAGCAGACAATAACCGAAGGCCATCAATTGGTCTTCAACCACTGTCGCCACATTATGTATGTGTCTGTCCAAAGTCAGGAACTTGAAATTCAGTGGTTGTTTGTTGCTATATATAATATTTGTTGTTTTTTTTGTTTTGTTTTTTATTGTATTGTACAAAAGTCATGCTGTTCATATGATCGTTTGAATTAATTATTTTACATTTGTTATTTCGGGCTTATTATTACTGATTATGCGATATAGATTTTGTTCATGCTGAAGGCTGTATGATGACCTGTATTTGACTTGTCTTCTATGTCTGTTGTTATTTTCATATAATCCGTATAGTTTAGATAATGCTATTTCTAATGTACTTATCATGTCGCATTGCTTTCGTTGGTTTCAATTGATGAGTAGTAAACAAAAAGAATAGTCGTCATATTGAGTTGCTGAATAATTTTTACAGAATAATAAATGTAGCAACTCAGTAGCAAAATTTTAATCAAATGTTTAAATTTGCCCCCACTTATCATTTGTGAACCCTTGAAATGAAGACAAATAATGCTGAAACAAATTAAGAAATATCAAACTAGTCTTAAAATAACAAACTTACCAACTTGTTGGTTGATACTTTACTACCTTGTCAATATTGGTACGAAACAGTTCTTCCACTTTTTATGCAAAGTAGATACTACAATAAAGTTGATTATTTACTTACATCATCTTCTGATGGTTTATTAATTTAACCATTTAACCGGACATAGATAGCATTTTAGAGTAACCTTTGTCACGATCTAGAGGAAATAAATCCGAGTATAACTTTTATTTTTCGTAATGCAATCAAACGAACATAAAAGTGAATCGAACATCGAAGACCAATTTCAAGTTTAATAACAGTAGTAAAATGTGATATGATTGCGAAGGAGAACTATTCACCAGAGACCAAATGACGGAGATTCAAGCAACTATAGCAACGTCTTTTTGAATTTGAGAATAACATTATCCCTTGTTTGCAATTATTTGATTTAATATATCAATTGAACGAAGCTGGATCTGAAAGTATTCGCTTCCGAAAGAATTTCAACAGTTTGTTGTTTTAAATCAAAATCATTATTGCAATATTATTTATAGATTTTCTTCCAAATGTGGAGTCATATAGATTATCAATTTTAAATCAATTAAATTGAAAGTCTACTATTCTAATATCGAAACGCATTCAGTTCAAGATTTCTTTCCAAAAAAGTATTTACCAATTTCCTATTTGATTATGATATAAATAGTAAGATTACCAAAAAAACTGAAATCCGAAGAAAATTAAAATGGCAACATCAAAAGCTCAAACACATCAAACAAATCGCCAACAACTGTCATATTCCTGAGTTGGTACAGGTATATTCGTAAGTAGAAAATGGTGGATTTAACCTGGTGTTATAGCTAGTGTGTGATGTGTAAATAAAACAAAAAGACATGACAGGTAAACACGAACAAAAATTGGGGTGAAGAAGTCAACATTATGTTATTATCTTTATCACTATAAAACAAATAAACATGTAAACAAACATTAACCATGGCACAATAACACAATAACGAGTTGTTGAAGTACAAGGCCACGTCATATAAACAACATAACACCAAAAAAAGGCATATATACAATTAAATGTAGTTGATACATTATATTTATTTCAACATATTTGACTGAATTAACGTATTAGACAAGACAATATTTAATTTTAGTCTCACCTCATTCAAAACATTTACATAAAATTACAATTTCCAAAATAAAACAAGAGTCACTCTAAAAATAGTTATGAGAAACTATAAAAAATGGTATATAGCTACACGCATAAAATATAAAATATGATACAAATTAAGACGAATTCTCTGTAAGGACCAGAATTTTAATGAGGGGGCCAGACATGCATAGTCTCAGAATTTGGTCATACTTGTATACAGAGTCTATTACCACCCTACAATAACTTAAACAATAAAAAAATTCAAAGTTTCAGTACGGTTGCCATGGTAACCATTCATGCTTATTTACATCCATTTTACATGAAAATAATACCCTTTTTTGGCCATTTTCTGTAATTCAAATCTCATTATGCATAACTGATTGGGCAATAACAAAGAAATCATGAACTTAGTATAGTTTAATCATGTCATAAATACATCTATTGGTAAACATCTATATTTCCTTACTATAAAAAAAATATAGAAGGTCACCCCTCCTTTTTCATTTTTTTAATATGTCAAATATTGAATGGATTTCTAAGGCTAATTTATAAAAATGCACCAAATCAGTGATAAAGTCATTACTCTTTTTAAAGAACATTGTTATTATGCTGTCCAAAATTTAAAAAAAATTAGTGGGGTAAGAAGTATTTATACTTTAACATGAACCCCAAAAAGCCCCCACCGGGTTGCACATTTTCTTCATTTGACACATATCAAGGTAAGTTTTTTTTTCATTTTCTTACATTCAATCATTAACCAAAATGTTCAAAAAGTAAAGGCCAATGAGATGCTATTAAAAGCAAAAGATTGATAAGGACTTTTAGATCAATACTCCAAAGGTCAAGGTCAGAGGTCAATGTCAAAGATCTGAAATATTGACATTTTTGCCAAAATTTGTAGATTTTTAATGATATTCCTGGCTGTTTCTTTAATGTTAATAGTATATATCTACATTGGTTATTACTATAAAGAAAGAAACACAAATAAGACTTGCCAGATGTAAAAATTCAAAATTGAAGGTCAAGGTAAAAAAAAAAAAAAAATTACTCAACTTTGTCTAGTCTTAGTCTAGAAGAGTAACAGATCTTCTTGAATTGCAATTTTTAATCAAGCTAGTCAGTGAATAAGGATATGTCCTTTTGATGTTAAAAAAAAGGTTCAAATTGCACTTTCAGGACAACTTTAAACTGTCAAGGTCAAATTTGCAAAGTTCAAGTTTTTGCCTTGATAAATGAGATAAGGGTTTTGTTCGTACTAGAATTAACAAAAAAAACATAAAAGTACACATATATTAAAACTGAATTATCTATAAATATATTATTCAAAAAATTGTGATACTAGATGATTGAGCTCAATTTATGGAAGACACTGTTTAATCAAAGTTATAAAGAAACACTGTCCAAAATCTCCTGTTTAAGGCATCTTTTATTATTTTCCTCTTCGGCAGATCTGAAATCATCAAGGTCGGTCTTTCTGTCTTTGAGTGCCAACCTTGAAAAATATGCTGTAATCTGCTGCCCAGTTAAATATTCCTTCCTTGAAAAAACATATTTCCCCTCTTCTTGCAGCTGTCTCATCTCATCAGCTGCTTGAAAGGGATCGACTTTTCTTCCTGATACCTTCCCAATATCAAACTTCTCCTTCATGTAATTCACTTGAGATTGAGTAAAAACTGTTCTTTTCTTTTTACCTTTCAGTGCCCATCCCTTTACTGATTCTGATGTACGGCAGTCATTAAAGTTACAATCCAGTTGAACCCTTGTTCCGTGAAACAAAGAATTAACTTTTTGTCCATACATTGACTTGGCTTTATCTTGAGTTGTTTTTTCATTGTGATAATCACAATTACCAACAATGATGTGTTGCTCCAGTGCACTTTGAGTTTTGAAAGCTCTTGTGCAGCCATCTTTTGGGCAATCATATGGCTGATTGATGGAGTTCTTCTTTTGTTTTTTGGGGTTTGGTTCTACAAGTTCTTCTTCTTGTGCCATAACTGAAATGATTAAAAAAAAACATATTATTTTCTAACACAATTTTATAATTTTATTTCATGTTCAAATATGATGAAATTATTACCAATAAATGATAACAGTCAACTGCAGTAATTCTCTTACTGACAAAAATGCAAAATATATTACCCTTTAATTTTACTGTTTAGTCTAACCTTCCATAGAAAATGCAGATAAAGAAATCATAAGCATGCAAAATGCCCTCTGTTTTCAGGATCATTATATGTTCTGACTCTTCTACAATATTTTTTCTGTTTGAAATTTTTAAGTTGAATTTGTGGTTATCCTATTATTAGTTAACTCTTTTTAAAGTACAATACACAGGTGATATATCCTGTCCAGTACTATATATTCAAATTTACAAAAACCTTAACAATAAAACTTTCACCTTTTTTCTTCCTGTGTACAAGTTTTAGCATTGCATGCAACCTCAAGCTTCCAAAACATTTTATAGAATCACAAAATAAAATAATAATAGAGCTTTGAAAGACCAAGATGTATGTCTATGGCACAGGTTATTTTTACTGCAATGAAATGTAGGATAGATTTCAAATGATTTTTTTGTGCACCCTTTTTAGGATGTGATGATGGTGTTACACATAAAAAAAAATATCATGCAATTCTTATGTTCAAAAGTAAAAAAACTGTTTAAATTTAAATTGTTAAATTGTTTTAATAAATTGTAAAAAAATAAAGTAAAATTTAGCTGGAAGTTGATTACTGTAAATTCAGAAAGTATTGTGTGCACTTATTGCCATTTTTTAATTTGGGACTTAATGCAATTTTCATTTTTAACATTTTGAGAGAAAAAAATGTTAAATTCATATAAAATATCTCAACATTAAATTATTGCGTTAACATCTCTGTTGCATTTTTCGAAATGATAAAAACCTCGCAATAATTTCTGAATTTAGAGTAGCTGGTTATTTTCAAAACAAATGGATTACCTTCTACTTCCAACAACTGAGGAGCTGTAATTGTCCAATCAACTTTAACCAACAGATTGGTTCTTTGCTCTGTGGTTCCGATGTTTTCCCATGCTATCCGCTTTCCTACAAAAATTATATACTTATTAGTCACCAATTCCTATGGTCAAATTGATACAATCTCAATGTATTGCAACAACTAGTTTAAACTTCAGTGTCAGACAGAAATACTGTGACAATTTTTTTGAAAATAACACATGAAAGACACTTATATTTGAACAGTTTCTCCATAATTATCAAGATGAAACCTAGTTACTGCTTTATTTGACATTTCTTCAAAAGAGTAGAAAAATAGATCAAAATGTTGCACAGGCTTTATCAGAACCATACCAGGAGAATTATACTGATTTTGATTGAATTTTTGTTGGTGGATAATGAGCAACTTTTGAGCTACTTTTTGAGGCTATTTTGGGGCAATCTGGTTGAATGGTTGGAGGAAGCAGGGGTGACCTGAAAATACCACTAACTTTTTATAAGGAATCTTATCTAGTATATTGGTGTCTATAATGCCCGATCAGAGAATGAACATACAAACTTAATGCTGACTGGCTAGTGATTACAGTAGCAGTTTAGACAATTGGCCATCAAGGTCAAAGCAGTAAATATTGACTATTTGTTTAAGCATGAAAAAGTGCAATAAATTAAATGTACACCTTAACCATGTTAACCATGGCAAACAAGCAGATGATATTCATTGCGACACAAAACTAAATGTGTTAGTTATTCATAGGTCAGATTCATAATTCTGTTTATTACCTTCTCCTATTCCATATGCCTTCCAAACTGTTATTCCATTGACATCAAATGAAAAATTATGCAATTGAGTAATTCCAGTAATTGGTTTAATCTGTGACTTCTCTGCATCCAAATTAGTAACAATGTCAACAACTCTAACCCTAAATGATCCTTTCTGTTTAACATCTATAGCCTGTAAAAATAAGCAGAAATGAAAATTAGAATTGCTATGTTTATAACAGGTTATTACTTAAGTTACTGGGTATGCATAATAAATACCAATTCTCTTATCATATAACTATGCATAACATCTTGGCTGAAATTAATGCATACCAATTCTCAAATGATGATTTGTGTTCTTAGTGTATTGTTGGTTGTTCATTATGTCGTTTTGGTGGGGTATGTCATTTTAGTTGATTTTTACTGTAGTGTACACACTGATATGTTAAACCTTGCAATGAATATCATGTGCCTGTCCCAAGTCAGATGCATTGTTATTTTGGAAATTTGTGTTATACATTAATTAGGTTGTAAGTTTTCTTAAGGTGTTTAAAAATAATTTTTCACTTATTTCAGCCCTGTAAACCATTCAATGCAGTAATGACTTTTTTTCTATTAAAGGTCATACAGTGACTTTAGCTGATTATATATCTCTTTATGGAGATTTGTTTCATTGACAAGACGTTTATAACACTCTTTTTGTAATTGGTATACTTCTTACTATGTCAACTTCTTACTCTTTATTTTTGCATATAAAATTAGTATTTTATTCAGACTCACCTTTTTCATCTCCTCTGCAGATGTGACATCATGTCCCTCATTAATGTATCTTCTAACACATGCCTTGATATGTGAAGCTCTGCGGTCACATGGACCTACAACACATTTGTAAACTGTCATTACATACAATGCAATGGTTGCAAATCAATATGAATATATATACATTTTATATTTGAGAAACTACCAAAAAAAAGTTATTCTCCAAATATCAGGATCAGAAGACAAGACCTTTAAAATTGCTTAAAATAAGTACCATTATTCCATTATACATGCATACAATTAGGACAATACATTAATGCAGTTGTAGGTCACAAAATGTAAATTTTGATAATTCTTTTCCCATCTGAAGACAACAAAAAAAAAACCTTCAATCTAAAATTGACTTGTATGTTTGTGCTTATCCCAAGTCAGGACCCTGTAATTCAGTGGTTGTCATTTGTGTATGTGTTTCTCATTATTTTTTTTTATAAATAAGGCCGTTAGTTTTCTCGTTTGAATTGTTTTACATTGTCATTTAGGGCCTTTTAAAGATAACTATGCTGTATGGGCTTTGCTCATTGTTGAAGGTCTTACCATTACCTATAATTGTTAATTTTTGTGTCATTTTGGTATCTTGTTGAGAGTCATCTTTTTTCAATATATTGAAATATTTTTTTATTTTGAAAAATCAAGTTGAAAACTATGAAATTTTACCTTTGCCATCCTGTGCTTCACTGAAATTGTATGTTTTCAACTTATCTCCTAGTTCATCTTTAAGTGCTACCATCATCATTGTGTTCTTATAACATCCTGCATTATCTGAGAAGAAGTTTACCTCCAGTATATTTGGTAGTTGTTTTCTCAGGTCATGGACTACATCACACAACACAGAAGCAGTAACAGAACCATCTTGAGATATCTAAAATATAAAATGACAAAACTTTACAAAATTTGAGAATATAATAAACATTTTCTTTTCAGTAAAATATCATACCAGAATTGGCAGTATAAAAGTAAACATTTTCATCACTAAATAAAAATACAAATTTATCGTCATCTGACATACTATTAAAATTATGAAAAATAGAATTGGTATGACTAATCAACACAGCACGTAAATCTGCATATAGTGGATATTTTAAAATTACATGTTTCTCACTTCAATGGTATCATTAAAACTAAAACATATTCTTTCATAAATAGGTACTATGTTCTGATACCGGCCCGTGTTTTATCTTATAAATGTCATTCATATTTGAAAATTATTGATTCTATCTATTTACAATCTTCATTTTGCTTTCGTATTATCTATTTATTAATATGTTTTGCTTTCTTTTACTTTCTGCTTTTTTAATTAAAAATAGTATTATAGGATAGTCCGAGATAACTATGACGTCCGACGGCTGTTTTGCCAGACAAGCTGGGCAAAACAGCCGTCGGACGTCAGAGTAATCTCGGCCTGACTAATTATAGGATACCTTTGTTACACTAGATCTCCCCCTAGTTTATGAACGGTTTTTGAAACACTTGTATTAGCATGTGTCACAATTCACACTTTATCCTTAACAGTTTATGTACAATGATATAAGATTGTATAAACTTTCAGAATAGAACGAGTAACTAACACTTTTATATTAAAACTGGAATATGTATTGACACAATGATTAAGGTGGTATGGGAGTCTAAAATAAAAATGATAGAATTTGTTCATACTTTGCCAAAACGTAGAATCTATTGATATATGTTGAAAAAAAATATAATAATAATAGGTCACCGCGCATTTTCTCAAGCTACAGGACGTGACAAAATGACACATTTTATATGGTTTACACAGGAAAAAAAAACATTTTGTGATTAGAAACTAAACAAAATGATAGAATTGTTAAATACTTAAGCAAAAGATAGCTTTCAGACAATGCTTTGAGGATATCAAAAGAAAAGAATAGGGTCACCGTACGTTTTTTCCCGCCTAAAATACAAAGTAGGAAAATTCCATGTAGAATCCTTCAGAAAATGCACGGTTTAAGAGTAACCTCCCCTTAAAATGCCATTTACTTTTCTTTTTATAAATAATCAAAAATAATGAATATTTGCACAAATATTTATAATTATAAGTTATATTCTTATACATTGATTCTTTTAAATGAAAATCCACATTAAATATCTGCATTCCTGCATCAAATTTTGCTAATTTGATAGAAAATCTGCACCTTTGTTTCCCGTTTTTTTTACAATCCAAGATGAAGGAAGACACCCATACCACCTTAAGCAATTTTAAATACATTAAAAAAAAATAGAGATAAGAAACTGTGATACCTGAGTTAGGACACGATGGTCAATTAATTCATAGCAACAGTTAATTATATAAGATTTCATCACCCTGACAAAATTTCACATCCAATTTGTTATGGAAATATTCTTTATAAAGCACAAAGGTGTCAGTATTCACCTCATAAACTAACTAAACCTTTGAATAGACTAATTATGAAGGGATATAGCTACGATACTGTTGTCAGGTCATTAAAGATTGCACATTTTGGCCTTAATATTTATTCACTTATAGGGTCTTTGTATCGGAACTAAACACATTTATTCAAAAACCAGTTGTTGGCATGACACGGGGTATGTTCTTCTCATATATGTTATGATGGTATGATACTAAGCCCCTAACGGGAAGGATTACACCGGATTTTCATATGATGAAATCATAATTTTTCCTTCAGTTTAATTGAAGTCTGGAGCTGGCATGTCAGTTAACTGCTAGGAGTCTGTTGTAATTTATGTGTTATTGTCTATGGTTTACTTTCTTTGGTTACATCTTGTGACAACAGACTCGGACTTCTCTTGAACTGAATTTCAACGTACGTATTGTTATGCGTTTACTTTTCTATATTGGCTAGAGGTATAGGGGGAGGGTCGAGATCTCACAAACATGTTTAACGCCGGCGCTTTTTTGCGCCTGTCCCAAGTCAGGAGCCTCTGGCCTTTGTTAGTCTTGTGTCATTTTAATTTTAGTTTCTTGTGTACAATTTGGAAATAAGTATGGCATTCATTATCAATGAACTACACTGTAGTATAATTTTTTTAGGTGCCAGCTAAAGGACGCCTCCGGGTGCGGGAAATTCGCGCTACATTGAATACCTGTTGGTGACCTTCTGCTGTTGTTTTTTTCTATGGTCGGGTTGTTGTCTCTTTGACACATTCCCCATTTCCATTCTCAATTTTACAGTAAATATGATGTAAAGTAAAATTGTACTATAACTATATATATGTGTATATAAATGAACTATATATATGTCGTGTTGGCTTAGGCAATAGCACTTTCGCTTGTTATATATAAAATCACACATGCCTCAAAGCTGCACAATTACAATATTATTAGCTCACCTGGCCTTAAAGACCAAGTTAGCTTTTCTCAACACTTGGCGTCCGTCGTCGTCGTCTGGCGTCTGTCGTCGTTAACTTTACAAAAATCTTCTCCTCTGAAACTATAAGCCAAATTTACACAAACTTGGCCACACTCATCATTGGGGTATCTAGTTTAAAAATGTGTGGCGTGACCCGGCCAAGAAACCAAGATTGCCGCCATGACTTAAAAAAAAGAACATAGGGGTAAAATGTAGATTTTAGCTTTTAACTCTGAAACCGAAGCATTTAGAGCAATGTGAATTGGGGTTAAATTGTTTATCAAGTTCAGATCTAGCTGCCCTGAAATTGTGAGACAAATTGGACAATCGGTTGTTGGGTTGCTGTCCCTGAATTGTCAATTTTAAGGAAATTTTGCTGTTTTTGGTTAATAGCTTAAATATAATAATAGATAGAGATAAACTGTAAACAGCAATAATGACCAACAAAAGTAAGATCTACAAATAAGTCAACGTGACCGTAATGGTCAGTTGACCCCTTAAGGAGTTATTACCCTTTATATTCATCTTTTACCAATTTTTCTTAAATTGTTGTAATCTTTTACAAAAATCTTCTCCTCTGAAATGACTTGGCCACACTCATCATTAAGGTATCTAGTTCAAAAAATGTGTGTCGCGACCGGGCAACCAACCAAAATGGCCGCCATGGCTAAAGATAGAACATAGGGGTGAAATGTAGATTTTGGCTTATAACTATGAAACCGAAGCAATTAGAGCACATCTAACATGGGGTTAATTGTTTATCAAGTTAAGATCTATCTGACCAGTTGTTGGGTTGCTGCCCCTGAATTTGTAATTTTTAAGGAAATTTTGCCGTTTTTGGTTATTATCTTGAATATTATTATAGATAGAGATAAACTGTAAAACAGCAATAATGTTCAGCAAAGTAAGATCTACAAATAAATCAACGTGACACAAATGGTCAATTGACCCATTAAGGAGTTACAGTTTTTTGTTACAAAATATTTCTCTCTGTAACTAATGGGCCAAGTTCATTAAAGATGAATATAATTGTAAGTAGCAAGAATGTTCAGATTTACAAACACATCACCATCACCAAAACATAATTTTGTCATTAATCCATCTGCCCCAGTGTGTCTTTTGTTGAATATGCGCATAGACCAAGGTGAGCGACACAGGCTCGTAAGAGCCTCTAGTTTGATCTTGTAAAAATAATTCGGTTTTTGTATATGCTTTTTGATAAGAGACTTTCTGATTAGAATTTTCCTTGAGAGGTATTTTTTTGTATTTTTTACTTATGATATATTGTGCTGTCACTAAGTACATAATTAAATCATTATAAAATAAAGTTAACATGAAAAGGAGAGAATTTAGAGGAAGAGAAAATTTTCCAAGATTGTTCGATAATATATCGTTTCAATAACAGTACTGTATGTTCTAAAACATCGCACTATACACGTACAGACGCTCTTATATTATAGAGGTATGCATTTAAAAAACGATTTAAAAAGATTAAATACAAACTATGTTTGTACTCATGGTTGTGATAATTTCAAATGTAGTATCCATTTAGAGGCTTGTATTGACATAAATGTTATAATAGTTCCGTTCAGCAATTTACAAATCTGTGTCTTGTTGTTGGCGTGACAGAACGATAAAAAACACATTTATGTCAAATCAGTGTACGGTGTAGATATGTAACGATCTTCACTTGGCGGAGCTTTGATCGACTTTCCAAAACGGATGACAACTATGACCTGTAGTAATATCCCGACACAGATGATCGCTATCGAGTAAGGAAACCTCTTTTCCATTCTTATATCGAAGCCATTATTTTCCATTTGTCCGACAACTGTATTTAACCTAATGAACTCTATCAGAGTCCTGAAATGACGAATAAAATTTTATTTTTTATTTTTATAATAGATATAGGAAGATGTGGTGTGAGTGCCAATGAGACAACTCTCCATCCAAATAACAATTTAAAAATTAAACCATTATAGGTTAAAGTACGGCCTTCAACACGGAGCCTTGGCTCACACCGAACAACAAGCTATAAAGGGCCCCAAAATTACTAGTGTAAAACCATTCAAACTGGAAAACCAACGGTCTAATCTATATAAACAAAACGAGAAACAAACGACTATACGAATTTAAAGCTCAATTCTAAGCATATCAAATATCTTAGAAGACGTGTGTACGAAAATAAATAATGCTTTTAATTCGTTACATATGAGACATATGGTGTATTCAATTAGAAACAAGTAAGACATATGGTGGTTTCATAAGTTACACGGAAGACGTATATTGTTTTCATTTAGTTACATATAAGATATATGGTGTTTGCAACTAGTCACATGTAAGACATATGTTTGTGTACTTTTAACTACATGAAAGACATATGGTGTTTTTAATTAGTTACACGTGAGACATATGGTTTGATTTGATTGTTAACATTATCGGATATTCAACATCATTTGTTAAAAATGTAATAATGTTTTGGTAAAAAATATACCCTTTTCATTTAATATAATCGAACATTTTGATAAGCAATCAATGGCTTCGAATAACATGAAGCGGCGGAACCAGTTTAACTTTAAGGTACCCAAATTCATTAACTATGAATAATATTAGCACACGCAGATTTTGTTAAGTTTTAAGGAGGTAAAATGGTTCCTGGCATTAAAACGAATATGTTTGACTTGGAATGTATACAGTAATAACATTAAAGGTACCAATTTACCTGTACCAGATGCGCATTTCGACAATACATGTCTTTTCAGTGATGCTCGTGGCCAAATTATTTGAAATCCAAATCTTATATAAAAAATGCATGAGGAAGATACATGCCTGAATTTATAATAATTTGTAACATTTTTTATCAGCAAATTTTAATAACACAAAAAATCCGTATATTCATGCCAGCACCGAAGTACTGGCTACTGGGCTGGTGATACCCTCGGGAAGTAACAGTCCACCAGAAGAGGCATCGACCCAGTGGTAGTAATATCACTAACGGTACCACTTTTCCTGCGCCAGATGCGCATTTCGACAA
The DNA here is from genome assembly GCF_036588685.1 of Mytilus trossulus. Lineage (NCBI taxonomy): Eukaryota > Metazoa > Mollusca > Bivalvia > Mytilida > Mytilidae > Mytilus > Mytilus trossulus. Next base: position 9,570,308 of record NC_086380.1, read on the forward strand.
TACATGGCTCTTCAGTGATGCTCGTGGCCAAAATATTTAAAATCCAAATCTTATGTAAAAGACAAAGAGCCATAATCCAAAAGGTCCAAAAAAAAGCCAAATCTGTGAAAAGAATCAGAGCTTTGCATGAGGGAGATACATTCCTGAATTTATAACAATTTGTAAAAAAATTTAACAGCAAATTTTCATAACACAAAAAATGCCTATTTTCATGCCAGTGTTGAAGTAAAAGTAAATCATAGCTGCGAAAGGACACATGCATACATGTGTGTTTGCGAATTGGTTAATGGAAACAAAAAGGCATACATATGTATGTCAATCTAAACTCTAAACTCTTTTAAGTTATTTTCATTGTAAATATATCTACCTCCTACTATCGACAAAAAAAGTCCACCATTTGCTGATTTAGAATCTGTTGTACTTAAGTTAAGGGAGTTGTTCTGCTTTCTTCTGCCCACGGACAATACGTGTGCAACTGTCAGAAAAGAGCCAATAGTCGTACACAGAATTGTGAATATTCCTTCTACAAAATGTTCCTTAAACCTTCCTTTTTAAAAAGAAATATGTTTGCATTTAGATTGAATCTATTTAGCTTTCGTTACATATACAGTTTTTGTCTTTTTTTTAAATTTTTTTACTAAGAATAAACAGGTACATAGTTATGTCTAATGTCCTTCTTGTATTTTTTCGTCCCTCTCTATATTTTACAGTTATTACCTTAGCAATGATAAATCATGTAAACATCCAAGTGATAACTAGTATGACTATTGGAATGGGTATCACATCAGCTAGAAATCACTTGCAGTAACATTTACACAATTGTCATACATGAACTGAAAATATTTTCCATAATTAAAATGTTGAATAGTATGTAGATTTGAATCAATTACGATGTAAATTATAGTTCTAAAATAATCTTTAAAGTGACATTTGAAAAGAAACACTTAAATGTTTGAATGATTAAGTAATTCATGAACACTGAATTATAAAGCTCTAAAACCGAAAAGCTTGACAGACAATAATAACTAGAGGCTCTAAAGAGCCTGTATCGCTCACCTTGGTCTAAATATTAAACAAAGCACACAGATGGATTCATGACAAAATTGTGTTTTGGTGATGGTGATGTGTTTGTAGATCTTACTTCACTGAACATTCTTGCGGCTAACAATTATCTCTATCTTTAATGAACTTGACCCAGCAGTTACAGTGGAAAATGTTAGTAAAAATTTACAAATTTTATAAAAATTGTTAAAAATTTACTATAAAGGGCAATAACTCCTAGGAAGGTCATATTTGCTGAGTTTATTTGCAATCACTGGGTAGATGCCACTGCTGGTGGAGATTTATTTTCCCGAGAGTATCACCAGCCCAGCAGTCAGCACTTCTGGGTTGACTTGAGTTATCATTGATATGTTCATAATTATAAATTGTCTGTTAACAAAACTTGAATTTTTTGAAAAAATAATGCTTTTCACCTCAGGAATATATTACTTTAGCTGTATTGGGCAAAACCTTGTAGAATATTTTGTGCTTAAAGCTCTTCGACTTCGTACTCTATTCGGTTTTTAAACATTTTCTTTAAACGAGCGTCACTGATTATCTTTCGGTAATCGAGACGCGTGTCTAGTGTTATATAAAGTTTAAATCCTGGTATCTATGATGAGTTAATTATATGATGATATTAAGGAGTTTTACCCTATAAATGGGATTACCGTATCAGTATATTGCAAAACTGTCTGAAATGTTGGTTTCAAAAGGCTTTTCAACTTCATTCTTTAATTGCTTTCTGAAGTTTTAATGCCAGCGTCACAGATGATACTGTTTTATTAAAAAGCACATCTGGCATTCACAATTTTAACGCTGGTATCTACGATGAGTTTTTGTACGCAACAGGCAATTACTGTAGACATAAACGGTATTTTGATGCCAAAACGTCTTCTGCAGAGGAAGTAATACTTCATTTTGTGTTTTGAGAATTTATGATACAGGAAAGAGATATCACTTCATAACTCACTTGAATTATACTGTAGTGTTTTTTTGTAAATTAGTATATTGTAAATGAGTATATTGACTGTCTCTGATTAATTGATTTAAAAAAAAATCACTGTTTATTTAGCACTTTGCAAACATGTCAAAAATCCATGTTCTTTATCACCTTTTTGTTTAGTATTCCTACAGATTATACGAACCAAATGATAAAAGTCTGCGATTCAATTCATACTGCTGAAATGAAACTGCATGTACACATGTATCATTGTCGGTTACACAGTATCTGCTATAAATCACATTCCAGTCCACCTGGAAAGTAAATATTTGTTTATTTGCTCATTGTTAAGATAATAGAACAGAAAACAAATATATAATGTTGATATCTTGCTTATAGTAATATTTGTTTTTGTCTCGTATTGAAATTCTGAATAGAAAAGTATTATTCACAAGTTTCAATTTTCGAGAAGAAACAATTCCAAGATATGAATTAGTTGCAATTGAAATTAAAAAAAAAAGATATCGAAATTGTTTTGTTAATCCTTAAATGTCTGAACGTTAGTAAGATTGAAAACAATATATTTTGAACATCACTTTTGAATTATTATATGAAATATTAAACAATAAATTGATGGCATTAATCTAAGGAAAATAGTATGTTTAACGACCAACTCACAGTTATATGTATCGTCTTTGGGGGATAATTCAAATGGAAATCTAAACAAAACCAGCCAGGTGTGACGGTTGCTGTGAGGATAATTGCTGCAGCTGATAAGCTTAATCCAATTAAAACACAAGTCATTTTCTGTTAGTTGCTAAATCTGAAGGAAAGTAACAAGTGTGAACATCTGTAAGAGCATGTAATTGGTGTTTCGATATATTTTTTTTCATTTTTTAACAAATTACTTTTTTTCGAATAATGACGTGTATTTGTTCTGTAGTTTTTGTCTCTTTTTCATTTTTTGTATTTCAATTTTCTATTTCTTAGTTGATACGTGTATAACTTGAGAAACCTTTTTGTCTATTTTCTGTATTATGGAGAAGATCCCGCGAGAAGACCGTCTCATACAAGTAAAACAAGTTGTCGAGAATAGAAGCATATTTTGGTATAATTGTTTAAAAACGGGAGTACTCAAATGTTGCTACGAGGTATATGAAAAAATAAAATCATTTTCGTTATTTCTATAAGTTTGCTTAATGCGTTTTACACGAATAAAAGTTCATTATTACAATACATGGTAGTGTGATGTTGTATTGTTGGAAATACTTTAATTGAAATTGTTTATTATTCTATATAAACTTGGACGAATAATAGAATTTGGTATAAAGTATCTGTGTAACAATTGACAACAGGAATGTTTGATTTATGAAATCCATGACCCGTTCTATATTCTCAACTCAAATCTTTGTAAATAACGCAGTTGTCTTAGATACGCAACGGCTGACATAACAAAAAATCCTTTATACAACAGACTTATTACTCTGGATTTTAATGGTTATCAGAATGCTCTTATAGCTGTTATTTGTTGTTTTATGTTTAGCTATATTATTGAATCTAAAGGAACTTCGCTACAAGCTTTCCATATGAATAGCATGTATTAATAGGGGATTAATAAAGGAATCAAAAGAGAATAATTAAAATATAGGTCAATGTGCTGGTTTTCGAGATTTAAGCCATTGAAATTTTAGCGGTACATTGTTATCTCTTGATTTTTCATTGCTTTATCTTTAACAAGTTTAAGTTATAAAAAACTATTAAAAAATAACAACGATTTTAAAAGATTTTTACCGAAGGCTAATAATGATACATGTAAAAGATTTATAGACAGAAAAATGGGGTCAATGGGCAATAGTTTAAGGCATTCAAATGGACAAAACTAGAGGATTCCAAAAATCGAACAAGAATTTTAAAACATGACAAGTGAACTTACTTAACATGCAGGATTTGCACTAGTTTTCGATGGGTAGTTAATGTTGCGAAGCATTTAGTTGTCTTTGTTAGGTTATGTTCCTTTGTTTGTCCTTTTGCCGTGGTAATTTTTTGCAAGTTTTGTAATTGTTCCATCCTTTTGGTATTTCTTACTGCCTTCATACAATTTTTTTGTACATAATAAATTTAACGTTTTGAAAATACTAACAAAAAATGTAACGAAAACATGTTCTGTATGAATTCATTTGATGATATTTTTACCATTGCATGTTAAACTGATTAGTTCTTAACTGCTTCAAATTAATAACAAATTTAAAAAACATTTCACGGCGGAAAAAGTAAAATTTGTAGCTGTTTTAAAGCAACAAAAATGTCTACTTACCTTTTTTTGGTAAAATATTAAAATGTGTAATTACAATACATTTGTATCAGTAAGATGTGTACATTATCTTTTACATAAAAATGATGTCACAATACATTGTTAACATGACTTAGGGCACATTAATGATTTACATGGACAAATTCTAGTTAACATCTATTAAAAAGGAGGTTTACATAATGAAGTTTCATTTTCTGTTAGTATAAAACACATTGTTATGTATTCAGGAAAATATTGATGATATCGAGATACGACAATAAGCCACCAAATCACAATAACGAACGATATATATAAGCCAATACACAATTGTCAACACGTGTCTTTCTTAACGAATAAGTAATTAATTGTTTTTTTTTATTAAATATCGTTCGTTTTAACTATTGGTTATATACATGTACTTTCTCAAAACAAGTTTGTATATGTCTTCGTTGTTTTTCATTGAGATAGCTTTCTGTATCACTTAAGACATGGTAGGATATTGAGTTTATGTATTGTAGTAATGTATTAAAGTATAACTAGGTGGCATGTGCCCTACGGACAACATTTTAAAACCTTTTCAAATGATGACACGTGTTGTTTTCAATTTCTATATCACTGGGTCGATACCTCTGCTAGTGTACTATTAGATTCCGAGGGTATCATCAGCTCAGTAGTCAATTCTTCGGTACTGACATGATTGAACCAACTATGAAAATTGTCCGTTTTCAAATTTTGAAATTCTTAAGAAACAAAGGTTTCAACTCCCTCAGGTAAAGTTGCCTTTAGATTAATTTGGCTATTTATTTTAGGTATTTTTGACATATAGCTCTTCAACGGTTTCGGTACTTATACATCTTCGGATTTCAAATGTTTGGCTTTGAGCGTTCCTGATGAAGGTAAATCCAGAAAAGCGCATTGGACGCAAGAAACTATGAGACGTGTTGTTTTCAATTTTTTTCAATTGTGCATGATCTATGAAATCCGCTGTAATAGTCATCATTTCATTTTGTCACCTTTTATCATGTATAGATAACTTTGCGTTTAAAATGTATCAAAAAAATCTTAAATGTTTTGAACACCAGTAATTAGCTTATTGATCTTGTCTATTTGAAGATACATTGGTTTACAAGTCAGGAATATGACAGTTATATCCGTTCGTTTGAAGTGTTTGAGCTTTTGATTTTGTCATTTGATTATGGACTTTCCATTTTGAATTTTCTTTAGCAATATGCTTTTTTGTGATTTTACTTTTTACAAAGTATTCAAAATAGTTTAACACAACAAGAAATTTATGACGAATGTCATCTTGATTCTTTGCTAGAAATGCTAGAGTTAAAATACTCTTTGAATGAGCGCAATCAGATACATTTAAAACAACTCCGCTTGTCTTCCCTGTGACTGTAAGTGATCATGTGTCCTAATTTTAAATTAGTAGTTACCTTTGAAGGTTAAATGACATAAGTAAAACATGTTTCGGTTCGTGAGAATAATACATTGAAATTTGTATTTGTTCGCACATTGATAAGACCTAGTTTTATCCAAGATAAAAAATGATCCAAATAAACAACAAACGTAATAGGGCACTCCTTTTCTAGGGTTGAAATTCAGTTTTTAAAGTAAAATGACTTTACATGAACATAAATCGAATTATAACCTTTGAACGAACATCGGTATACTAATTTTTCTTTTATCTACGAATCAATTGGCTGGTTGGATGAACACATAGTGTAAAATAAAATCCCTTAACTATACATCCTTTCTTCATTTGATGACGAAAACATATGAATATAAGTTGTTGGGGGTTCGTGTCACTTTCCAACTCTCTAGCTCTCTAGATTATAGCTCTGTGATAATCTGTTGTAGCGATAGGTCCCCTGTATCAAGATTAATATAATGGTTTTGAACTTCTTTACTGTCTAAGTTTCTTTCGAAAAAGTTGAATAACACAAATATCGAGCTCTTAGGAATATTAAAAACGGAAAGTTTGTTATCTAAAAGCAAAATCAAAAGCTCAAAAATTAAACAAATCGAAAATAACTGTGATATTCCAGACTTGTTAAAGGTATTTTTTATATAGAATAATGCAGGCATTTTCTTATGTAGAAAACTGTTGGTAAGCCTGTGTTATAAGTAACTTTATCTCTCACTTGCATGACAGTCGCATAGAATTTAATTATATGTACAAAGATGTGTCGATATTGCAAATCGTGAGTCTCTGCTAATTGATTTTTTTTAGTATATGCGAGTAGCTCCCAAAAGTAATCAATTTGCGTAACATTGCATTGCATATATTTCAAAATTTGTATAGGTCACTCGATTGACGAGGTTTCTGGTACGTCATAGTACGTCACATCCGGTTGCTTACGAAACAGGGTCGAAAATAAAATAATTTTGATTTTGACAGTTGTTAGAAATTAATCCTACACTTTATTGTAGTAAAACATTTCTGAGTCATGAAAAATCTTACATGTTTCTAAGCAAACTTAATTCTTTATTTGGTGTTTCTATGGAGTATTCTGGATACTTGAGGTTACATGCTTGCTTAAACTTGCACACAGGTTAAAAAGACTTGATTGCATTGCCTTGCCACTGATGATTATTTTCTAATATTCAATGAAATGTTACGTGATTACCCCCCCCCCCCTTCCCCCCATAGTTCTGGACAGGATAACCATTTACTCATGGCAATATTTCTGTATTTGAAACAAAATTAAATCTGCACATAATTTTGAAATGTGCAAAATTAAAATAACTAATATACATGGGGAAATCAATGGTGACATTACACCTCAAAGACCGAATTGATTAAACTTGCTTTTATTTCTATCTATATATATATATGAGAAGGGTGCATCGGTTGCTAACTGGTCTAAATAGTTCTATTTGTATGATCACTAGCCAGTCAACACTGGGATTCTGAGTTCGAACCCCGCCCATGCAGGTGCACTAGTTTCCAATCTTAATTGGCTAGAATTGTCAGGGTTTTTTTTAAGGTCGGATGTGTTTTCAAATCACTTGAGCTTCCTCCACCACTAAAACCTGGCTGCAACGAAAATACTTTAGTAGCCCGAAATGGTGCTTCAAATTGGCGTTAAGTGACCAACAATTAATCCATCAAATCAACTAATGAGTTAAGCTTTGTCAACTGATTTTAAATGTTCGTTATTATAGCGTACTGTTCCACTACTGTCACAGATTCAGGAATGGTTAGTATCCCGCTAACATGTTTAAGCCTTACACACTCTTATGAATTTATTCTAGAATTCAGTGGTTGTCGTTGTTGCTGTGTTACATATTTGTTTTTCGTTTATATTTTGTACATAAATTAGGCTGTTAAATTTTTCGTTCCATATGTTTTTACATTTGTCATTTCGGGGTATTTTATAGATGACTATGCGGTATGGCGTTCGTTCATTGTTGAAGTACGTACGATGACTTATAGTAGATTATCTAAGTGTCATTTTGTCATTTGTGGAGAGTGCTCTAGTAGTTGGTGGGGTTCGTGGGGTTTATTTGTTAGTTTTCTATGTTGTGTCGTGTGTACTATTATTTGTCTGTTTGTCTTTTTCATTTTTAACCATGGCGTTGTTGTTTATTTTCGATTTATGACTTTGACTGTCCCTTTGGTATCTTTCGTCCCTCTTTTTTGTCACATTGGCAATTACAACACATATTTTAGTATTTTTTTTCTATTTGATTCATATGTTTTATCAATCTCCATATAAACATTTTTATTGTGAAATAGTTCTACAACTTCTTTTTTTTCAAAAGATATGTATATCCTGAAAATTAGACCAAAAACCAGCATTCATTGTATAGTAAATAATGGTATCTTTTATTATGTACTTGTGTTGTAAACAATGGTGTACTACCTCCGGTATTTTTCCTATTTAATACGTGTAAGTTATTTAAAAGTATGAAAGAACACGTTATATATTTCATGTTTTCAGACGCGCTGTTCTGGATTTATTTTCATCATCAAAAGCCTAAAATCTGGATCTCGAGGATGTATCTAACTCGAAAAATTTGAAGCGCTATATAACAGAAAAGAATTTTAATTTGGCTGCGGGAGCTGAAACCTTTAACTTATGTTATGTTGTGTCTTTTACTTGTTCTACTTGATTGTCGAATTATTAATGTTGATCACATATCCATACATATCCATACATATCCATACATAAATTTATTGTATTGAATTGTGATAAAAACTCCAAATATAAAATTATTATTATTATCGTATATATAAAAGAACATGTCGAATAGTTTATTGAAAAGCAAGAGTAAAAATGTAACACAATTAAACAATAATAATATTTTGATAAAGGGGCACTAGGTACGAGATATATAAAACATCTAATATATTATTATTTTTTGGCTCAATCATTAAATAAAGGCTATCAGTGAAATAATAATTCGCTTTTTACTAAACGGAAGAGGAAGAAACTAAGCAGATACAAAATTCCTTCATCGTCGATTGTAAGCATAATTGGAAAGATGCAATATTGTTTATCAATTCATTATTCTCAATCTCTAAGATCTTTCATTGAAACAAAAAAGCGAAAAACATCGATTTGAAACTATATACATTATACTATAGTGGCATATTTTAGTAGAATAAAAAGAGATTTAAGGAATAATTCATGGGGGCTTGAATACATCGTGATGTTACCACGGGTTGACCCTTTATGCCAAATATTTTACCCTGAGCGATGGTGCTGACTTTTTACAGGTATTACCTTATGAAGAAAATATTGATTGAATCCGGTTTTAAAGGTAGCTAAACCTCTCACTTGTATAACGATGTTTGTAATTCTCAGATCAAAACGATACGATGACTTGAAGTAGTTTGGTCTTAAATTGTAAATGGAACACGGTGTAGAGACTACGATTATAACTCAATTTGTCGAAATAACTATTGCACACACAAGCGTTTGCTTATGATTGAAACTGGGCCATGTAACTAAGTTATTTTTTAGTACATTTCTAAAACAAATGGCACCAGGTCTATCTCAAAAGCATATTTACAATCAAGTGAACTACTTTTGGGACAAATAATTTTAAAATTATAGAAAAGTATACCAGCTCTGAATCAAAATATGGAGAAGGGGACGGAAACGGCTATTTGACCTCTTTTAAAGACATATTTAGTTCTGTTCTTTTATACTGAATCTTATCACTAATGGAGATAAATAGTAAGCACTCGAACTTTTTAACATGTAATTTCATCTCTGTACTGCATTGACATATAAATAAATAAAGAGAGAAAATTTCGCTGTATGTGTGTTGCTACAGACAATGAAACTGAAGGACGATTGTATGAAATTGATAACTCTTCAATGATGCAATAATCCAATACGTTATTGTCCAAGTTGAAGGAGAAAAAATCCGAAGAGAAAATATTTCCAAGAATGTTTGGTAAAATATCGTTTAATTCGAAAACATTACAAAATGTTTATAAATTCACACTATATATACTGTTGAACGACGCCATTTTCAAAGTGGTGCATTGCATATTTTAAAACGATTTATTAAATAAGAAGAACAAACTAAACTCCTGCTTTTAAGAACTTTTGAGATAATCGCAGATTTGGTCACCAGTGTTTTCTTGATTTTGAAATACGTGCTATTACTGTTCCGTGCCGTTTGGATATGTAGTAATCTGTGTTTTGTTGCTGACGTTATACAACGGTGAAAGCTAAATCTATGTCATTTTAGTTAACGGTGTAGATGAGACAATAAGTTCAAGTTCTTCAATAGTAGGATCATTGACAGGTTCACTTAATATGGTTCCAATATTTGGAGTTTTCCTCAAATTTATATGACGGATGATTGATATTGCCAGTAATAATAAACCCTCAGAAATGATCACTAACGAGTAGGGAAACCTTTTCTCAAAATAATTGTTGGTATGTCCAGCACTAACGTAATAACTCAAAACTCTTTCAAAACCAGTGTGGCGTTTAAAACTATCGTACTTCCTATTTAATTGGACAAACTCAATTGCTAAAATAGACCCGAACACTCCTGGAATGATAAATACAAAAATATTTTGAATAGATGCGTGAAAAAGATGATGACATTTTAAAACCTGAATTATAGGCATATCAAGTATCTTTAAGAATTAATAAAACAAAAAATATGTGTTTAATTAGGTAGATGTTAGAAAAGGCAAATTTGTATTGTATTATATTTCAACCTATCTCAGATTGTCAAAACTGTTTTTGAATTGATCTACTTTTTGGGATTGAACATTTTATATCCTTTTCAGGAGTTATACAGCAATTTCAGTTAAATCAGTAAAACTGCACCTGTACTAAGTCAGGAATCTGATGTACAGTAGCTGTGGTTTGTTTTTGTAATTTATACATGTTTTCTCGTCTTTTATATAGATTCGACCGTTTGTTTTCCCGTTTGAATGGTTTCAAACTTGTAATTTAGGGGCCCTTTATAGCTTGTTGTTTGATGTGAGCCACTGCTCCTTGTTGAAGGCCGAATCTTGACATATAATTGTTCACTTTTATGAATTTTTATTTTAGAGAGTTGTCTCATTGGCACTCATACCACATCATCATTAACCTATTAACATTAAAAAAATCTGGTCAACATAACACTCATCAGTTACGCTCAGATCAAAACAGTTATATCGAAAACAAGTGCAAAGTTGAAGAGCAGTGAGGACCAAAAACCCCAAAATGTTGTGCTATATACGGCTTAGGTAATCCTTGTATAAGAAAATCGTTAATATTTTGAATATTTCATATTTTTGCAAACAGCAAATTTATAAAAATGACCATAAAATTGATATGCATGTCAACATGTTCTTTACTTAATTTAGAATCAACCACGCAGATTTGTGTTAAAAAGTAAGAGAAGGTAAATAATTACTGACATTAGGAACGCGACGTCCGACCTGAAGTGTTTTGTTCCCTTTCAGGTTGTCTAAATGTCATTGAAAAACCTTAAGATTTTTAAACTAGATGATTTTAGTACCATATTACTTCCAAGGGACGCATGCATGCATGTGTTTTGCTAATTGGAGCCAGACGACTAATGTTTGAATTGAAACTGACATTTTAACATTTTTGTTTGGCATTATCATACCTCCAACTATAGACAAACACAATCCACCAGCATTTGTTAATTTTGATGTTGTGTGCCGTAAGTCATGCATATTGTGCTGATTTCTCCTTCTCAATACATATACAACTGTCAGAAAACATCCAATAGTCGTACATAGAATTGTTAATATACTTTCTACAAGATACTCCGTAAATCTTCCTTCTAAAAAATAAGTATGTAAGCCTATATATTGTAAATATGTAGTTTTCGTAACAAGATGTGATCTTATGTGTGTATGTACAAAGCATGTCACTATATCGATATTATGGGGTCTGAGAAATATGTTTGACAAGAAAATGAAATAGCAATAATTTCTATCATTGTCGGTCTACTTTTTGGCTTTGTTAAAGCTTTCTTGCAAATAAACAAAAAATATCAAATTAAAGGACAATTTAAATAATGGAAAAGATTTAATCACAAAAATGGTGTGTTCCACTCGATCCCAGATTGTTTATTCCAAAAGTCTATCCTCCATACCACTAAATCATCTTTTTTTTTAAAAAGCTTGTTAATCTTGTTGCTAAGAACATATCCGTGTTAATCGATTTTATCTTTATTGTTTGATGTTTCGTCAGTTACTTAATAACTACAATTGATGGTATTGTACCGTTGTTGTGAGATATTGTCTCCATTAAATTATTGGTCAAGTAACTTGTGGTTGTCAATGCAAGGCTGATGGCCAGGACTACCAAACACAGTGGCGGGAGTAGACAGTATATCTAATGTCCTTTTTATCGACCGGAAAATTAACCACTGGAATAGTATAATTCTGGACACAGACAAATGTACTGTATACACATTAAGGTCTGATTGAGAGCCAAAACAACATACGACTAATACGCAGCGGTATCCTGTTAGAAATAGGACGAGGGCTCAAACTTCATTTCCCTGAGAACTATTTATGTATGAGTGAATATAATACATGTATTTGGTAATCGTTATCAAATAATGACGCGTTACAAAAGACAATAATTAGGTCATAAATCACGAAGAGAATGTTTTAGATTAAACCCAAGAAGCTAAATATTGAACATAATGTTCATAGACTGTAATGCAATAAAGTACTTGGTATAACGTGGTGTCTACCGCGCTGGAAAATGAATAAAAAGAAATTGAATAAATAAAAAGTAATCATTTGACTAACATGTTCATAATAGAATTGATAATGAAAATGAGGAATGTGTCAAAGAGACAACAGCCGAAGGCCACCAATGACTCTTCAATACAGCAAGAAAATCCCGCACCCGGAAGCAAGTCTCAGCTGGCCCCTACACATCAATATGCACTAGTTCAGTGATAATGCCTTCTTTGATCATTGCAAATTTCACTAAACTTCTATTTAGGGTGCTTTATATTTCCGATGTTACAACATGTAGTGAATATAGCACTTTATCTGTCAATAGTAAATTGACAGACACAAGCTTCAAAATACTATACGTCTACAGAAACTTTTGTGAAAGGTTATTCAATGAATTTGCATTCAAAATCTAGTAAAAGCTAACCGTCTATTTACAGAAAGAACTAAAAGTTTCATGGTACTTTCATTACACAACCAGCATTTTGACATGAAATTGACAAAATACAATAGATAGATGTATGTCACCATGGAATTTTTGTAGGCCCAAATTTGGTCTCAGTTATCTTATTTGTTAGATGGAGTCAACTTGTAAAAGGTGCGGGGTAAATTAAGTGATAATAAAACATTGAAATTCGGCTTAACCCTTTTTTGGTTCGAATTTAAGAGCATCAAGCATACACAATATTTTTCATAGTTATGTTGAATTTACTTACAATCATTGGGACGATTTCAATGCCAATATATGTTGTTCACCCGAGTGTTTCGCTAGACCCATCGTTATCACTTACATGTTTAACTTTGATTTGGTCATATTTATACATTTTCTCTTTACAAAACTTTAGATACTCAAAAATGCTTAGAATTTTAAACCCAAGGAACAAATTACCCACACTGTATTTCACAAAACGTTATTTTTTTTAAATTTTGGGTTCTCGGCGTGTTTCTTACTTTATTTGGCCTTATTAAAATGTTAATCAGATCATCCATGATGGGTCTTTTGTAGACGAAAAAGGCGTCTGGCACTATCAAATTTAATCTTAGTTTTAATGAGTAGTTACTACACATCACTGTCAATTTTTGTAGACATGAAAGGTATTAACTTCCAAGCAAGGACCGAGGCTCATAAATAAAGGCAACAGTAGTAAACCGATGTTCAAAACTCATAAATTGATAGAAAAAAACCAAATCCGAATTACAAACTAAAACTGAGGGAAATACATTAAATATAAGAGGAGAAAAACAACACAACATTAAAATGCAACACACACAGAAACGAACTGTACATTAGACAAAATCCGATGAGAATAACAAATATAATATCAAAACTAAATACATGAATTTGGGATAGAAAAGTACCGTCGCACGTCTTATAGTAATGTTAATAAACTATAAACCTGGCAATCAAGCACATGGCATCTGGACAGTCTGGAGAGCCGACAACCTTGCTTCGGAGGTTTAAACGGTATTTGTAAGATGACAATGCTACTTATCAATAAACATTTTGAAAATTTCGGGTTCAGTATAGAGATGTTACTACAATTCATAAATTACCTAAATTAGTCTACATTACATTTTTTAAGCAAAGTAAAATTAGTATTATAATAGTGCTTTGCTCTGTCTAGTAGCTTTTGTTTCTTATCATTCATATAGATTATACGAACCTATAGCTACAGAAGACAGTCTGCTATTTGAACTATAATCGAGAAATGGAACTACAGAACATGTATCACTGTCATATCCACAGACTCTGCTATAGAATGCATTCATGTCTAGCTGGAAATTAACGAATTGCTTATGAAAATAGATATCTGTTTTTATGAAAATAAATATTTGTCCATGCAAAAACAAGACAGTTAGAACAAAAGATTATATTTTTATAATTTAGCTATTTGATAGTTTGTATCTTATTTTCTTTGATTCGTATCGATATGTCTATATCAAACAAGAACAATCCACAAAAATTTGAATATACATGTATTTAACGGTTCCCATCATATTAAAATCCAATCACGAAGTTTTTTTAATAAGCATTGAATAACTTCATTTCATATATGAAATTTATGATTTAGAGAATATATTTTACAAAAATTTAAAATATTGAGCAATATTAATAATGCAATTATTATTAATTTGGATGTTTAAACCAACTAATTTTTGGCGAGGGATTTATTTTCGCGATATTCGCGAGCAGAAGAATAAGGCAAATATAAATTGCCTCAATTTGTTAAACTTGAATCATTCGTTTTAATAATAAATCATGTACATTTTGCAATCGAGAAATAAAATATCCCAGAAAAAAAGTTGGTTTACAGTATTTAAAAACAACTCACAGCTACACCTGACATCTTGGTGTCATCCAAATAATTATCTTAGCATAACCAGCCAGGTGTTATGGTTGCTGTGAATATCATTGCTGTAGCTAATACATTTAATACAATTAAAACTGTAGTCATTTCTGTTATCTGCTTAATCTGATGAAAAAAATGTGTATGTTTGTGTGAACATCTAGTAGAGCATGCAATTCAATGTTTGTGTCTATTCACAGTTTGTTTAAATTCTTTTTTTGAATTATGACTTCTGTTTTTTTTCCCTTTAATTTGTACATTTATGTTACATCTTAGGTCATACGTGTATAACTTTCAAAACATTTATGCATTTTTCTTAAATATAACCCCTTTATAGTTTTTGCTTATTTAACAAGCCCGTTTGGTAACCTTTCTTTTAAAGAATACTACGAATAACAGAAAAAATGTGATGCACACTGAATAGCTCGCGTAGCGGGTTATATTAAGGAGCATACCACATTTATTTTTAATGTTATTTCGAATAAAAACTAAACATTTTACAGTCATTCCTTATAATTTAATTCTTAATTCCGTTTTGAGCCGGAGTAAATGAAGAAAAAATGTTGATGACGTCACAGCCATATGACAAAATTATGTTTATGAGCTGGGAAAACAAAACAAAACAAACAGAAGACACGTTACACCCAAAGTTAAATTATTGCTTAATGATGTTTGCTTTTTATGATTTGGAATGTTTGCCAGATTTTCGAAAAATCCTCTGGTTATATCCATTTGAATGCTTTAAAATATTTTGCCCATGGACCCTCATTTTTCTTTTTATTATTCTGTTACATGTATAATTATAAGCCATTTGTAAAAGTCTTATGAAATCTTATTTAGTTTTTGATAGATTTTGAGAGCTTTAACTGGTCAATGTTAAAGTTATAAAAAATCAAGAGAGAACATTTCCCGCTAAAATTTAAATGGCAAATTTCTCGAAAACAAGCACATCAACCCGTAATTTTTGTTTTGCTTTTTTGATTCCTCAATTCATCCCCAATCAATATATACTAGTGTTATGAAAAACTATTTGTTTTGAAACTAAGCAGCGAACTTCCTGAATAAACTTCATTTTGACTCAGTTGTATGTCGCCTCACTAATCATTCCTACCACATCTTAAATAATTTAGGAACCTTCTTCTTATTCCAAAGCTGTAAGAACTTGTTTAAATAATCTTTTTGGATACTTAAATGTAAAGCAAATAATGCATATATAATACATTTAGAATACATGAATTACATAGGTAACGAAAATATGTTTTTCAAAGTTATAAACAATGTAGAGTATGCATATATAAATTCGTTCGTTGACTCGCCATTGAGTGATAAACTATTCTCTTTATAACTGATAAATATTAATTACAAAATTGAAAAACAAATTCTTGACCGGATAATTAAAATGTTTGTTTGTCAAAAAGAAGAAAAACATGTCTACCTACCTTTTAAGTAAAAAATAATGTCACAATAAACTTGATAACATAACTTAGGACGCTTGAATGATTTACAAGGGCTAAATTTAGTTTACATCAACTTAAACAAGGTGAAAAACAAGACAGACTTTCAATTACAAATATATCTTTTTTTCTTAAATACAAAACAGATTTTTAATTGTATAAATATGTATACAAATCTTTAAGTCATTTTTTTAGTGTGCGTTTGAATAATTTTATTATGTTATGTTTATAGACAATTCGTTTTATATCTGTAAATATTATTAAATATTAAAGCATTGCATTTGATAAAGAATAGATTGATAAAAACTACCCTTAGCAACCGCCCAATTACCCACAAAGACACCAATACGTCAACACACAGTTGTCAAGAAATTTTTTTCACAAGCCAGTAATCATTAGTTTGTACTTAACTGACCGCAGTCATAACAGCCGATTGCATTGATTTTGCAGATGAAAGTAATATCTTTGGTCAGTTTGCTTGCAAGACACACTTTCTAGAAAGTATATATGTATTTCAAAAATCGGTATAACCAAGAAAACATCATATTATAAAAAAAATATTTTTAATTGAAAATATGCTCTCATTTAAATCTTGTTTTCAGTTGATGTACATCAATTCTGTGTCTTAAATGATGTTAACAAATTATATTGTGACATTATTTTGATGGAATTGATAATACACGTATCCTACTTAGATTGTAACTACACGTTTTAACTTGTTACGCAAAAGGTAAGATGACATTTTTTTAGCTTTTGGACAACTGAAAATTTTAATTATCTGTCTAGAATTGCTTTTGAATTTTGCAAAACGTATGCACCAGTCAATAATATTTCATGGTTTACTATTTCATGGCATGACAAGTCAGCGAATAAATTTAGCAAAAGTGTACATTCTACATTGTTAATAGTTTTAAAAGAATGTACTTTTGTTATATACATAGTTCACGTATTTTGAAACTTTATTATATATTGATTTACAGTTTGTTTAATATTTAAATGCGTTTCGACATTTGAACATTTAATTTTTCTCGTAATTTATCTTAACACGTCCTAACACCTTCTTGGTGAGTAGAATGAGCCATCTTAGAACATGTAAGAAGAGAGGCTAGAGAGATCCCAAAGGGATTTTCAAGTTGAAAACGGACAATGCCATTAAAAAATATAACAACAAACAAAAAAAATGGTGAAAAGTCAAACACTTACATAACTAAATGCTGAGCAACAAGAATCACCTATCAAAAACTAGTATAGATCCTCCGCAGTAAGAGTCAACATTATAGCTGAAATTTACACGAGAAATAACAGTCAGCACAGCATCGGGAGGATCATTAAAGTGATGATAGCTGGATCGAATTTCTAAAAGGGTTTTTAGTCTCGTTACAGTTACCCACTGTTTACCGTCGTGTTACTAAGGACAATTTGCAATTATTCAACAAGATATGAGTGGAGAAATAACAATATGCTATGACAAATTAGCTACTGTTGTGATCAATGTGTGATTATTTTGTATCATAGGTTCAATAATTAACCAAAGTTATAGTTCGGAAGAAGCTTTTTATTATTCATTTGTAAATACTTTAACACAACATAGAAAGGAAGAGGATTTCTGTTATGCAAAATTTTGCTCAGGTCAAATGTGAAAGGGTATTTCAAAGAAAACTGTCAATACGAGTATTGAGACGCCTTTGAAGAACACCCTTCTGTTAGAATGGCACGGCTACCATTGAGGTATATCAGGTTGAGAAAGTTCATGCTCTTAGTAATTCGTCTGAATCCTACGAAGACGATGGTCACGATACGTACGGTACGTTATAAATAGAGAAAGGATATATGAGCTCGTTTTCTCTTTAACACTAAGTAGATACTATTACCTTGTCAAGTATGACATTTACTGAAAACACCGTAAGACAAGTGTGTTAACTTGTAAGTTATCAAACGGTACCATTATTTTAAGTCGTACCTTGCATTTATGATATAAACTAGAAAACGTGTGTTAAATAAAGGCAACAGTAGTATACCGCTGTTCATAACTCATAAATCCATGGACAAAAAACAAAATCGGGGTTACAAACTAAAACCGAGGGAAACGCTTTAAATATAATAGGAGAACAACGACACAACACCGAAACGCAACACACGCAGAAACGGACCATGCATCAGACAAAATACCACGAGAATAACAAATATAACATCAAAACCAAATACATGAATTTGGGATAGACAAGTACCGTGCCTATCACAGGTATGTTAACAGGTATCTATTCCTTTAAACTTTACAAAAAAGAACGTAATAGCTATTGTTAATTTCGTTTTAACTTTTTACTTACATCTTTGAATTTAGAGGGAGAGTTGGTGAATTTAACTTTACAAGAAAGAGATAATTATCAATTATACCTTATGAATATAAGATAAGAAGATGTGGTATGAATGCTGAATGAGACGACAACCAACAGGGTCAAATTAAAGTGTATTAAGCAAAGGTCATCGAAAATGATCACATCCATTACTTAGCAGCTATATTTAAATAGACAAAAGAATTTTCTAAAGTTAAACACATATAAACTAAGCTGTAGAAAAAGTACAAAATGAAAGACATACATAATATATCACATTTAAAAGTCATAATTCGGAGCAAAGAATATTTTTAAGATAAAAAAAAAATCGCTTGTGTTGAAACATAAACTCATGCTCTTTCAATAGATGTTTAAATAAATAGCATGCTACTTTCTTCAGGTGTAGCAACTCATTGAAATGACTGCTGTTTTAATTGGATTAAGCTTATTAGCTGCAGCAATTATCCTCACAGCAACCGTCACACCTGGATGGTTTCGAATCGATATTCACTTGAATTCAAAACATTTAACTGTAAGTTTTTATCTAAGCATCCAAAATAATTTCTATTAAATTATGCTTAAATGTATTTCCCAATTTTCAAATATATAAAAACTTAATGTTGAAAAATAAAACTGATAAAACCATAATATTCAAAAATATAATAAAGCTATTTAAGGCTGATTCGAAACAGTTTCAGGATCGTGTTTTAATCTAAAGGTAACCATTACCTATTTTGAATTTATTTTGTCGAAAAAAAATATTTTGTTGGAGGTTCTTTCTTTCTTTAGAAGTTTTGTTACGAGACACAGAAAATGAAATATTAAATACCAGTTATAAAAAATATTATTCTTTTTCTGACTGTCTTTTATTTGCATAAGAAAATATTTATTTTCATAAGCAAATATCAATTTTTCAGGGAGATATGAACGTATTTTATAGCAGAGTCTGTGAGGAAAGTAAAGATACTTGTGTTTTATTTACATTTCTGGATTCCGGATTAAATAGCAAACTATCAACTGTGGGTTCGTATAATCAATATAAATTATTAGATACAAAATGTCAGTTAAAACAAGAGTATGGCATCACTAAATAACTACTTTACTAATTTGAACTAACAATAACAGTGAGTACTATCAGATCAATACTTACTCTCTTTTTGTTGTTGGAATATACAAGTACCAAGTCACGTCAACTCTGTGTGTTTGTTAGATATATTTCTCTTAGTATCCGTCTTAACCCTTTTTAACTAATTTGTATTTATATAAAAAGAAGATGTCGTATGATTTCCAATGAGACAACTCTCTACAAGAAAACCAAAATGGTAATAGTCGTTTTTTGTACTGTCACACCACTGTCCCAGGGTAGGTGGATGGTTGGGATGTCAAACCCCGCTCCATTCTGTATGTATGTGCCAGAGTTACGTGTGCCAAGTCAGGAACCTGTTATTCAGTAGTTGTCGTTTGATGATGTGTTATATATTTATTTTGGGTAAATTTTGTGTAGATAAATAAGGCAATTTTTTTTTTCTCGTTTGAATTGTTTACAGTTGTCATTTCGGTGCTTTCAACATTGTTCAAGGCCCTACGGTGACCTGTAGTTGTTTTAATTTCTTTGTCATTTGGTCTCTTGTGGAGAGTTGTCATATTTGCAATCATACCACATCTTATTGTGTATATATATACAGACGCGAGTTTTGTCTACAAAAAACTCATTAGTAACGTCCAAATCAAAACTTCAAAATACGAAATGAAGTACGAAGCAAAAAAATGTTCAGGACCCGAAGTTTGAAAAATGTTTTGCGAAAAACGACTAAGGTAATATACATGTATTCATGGTGTAGAAAGTCATTGGTATTTTCTTACATAAATCCTTTGAATTTTCTATTATGAATTTCCTTATAGAATGCTGCTGCTCACAAGGAAGCTATAAAATCAAGGGTTTTAACTGCAAAGGTTGAATTAATCACTTTATTAGTTTTACGGACGACATCGTGTGTTGGATGGCGGTTATACAGAATATCCGTTTCAAAGATGATATCCGGTATGTCCCTTATTTCAATCCCTTTCCCGCTTTTTCCGAATGTGACCTACCGGATTAAACTTATCACCAAATGTGTACCAACATTAGCAGCACAACGAGTGTCACATGAAAAGCAGGATCTTATTTTGCTTCCGGAGCACTTGATATCGTCCTTCGTATGGGTTCTGTCTATGTAACGAAGTCTTTCGTTTTCTATGAAGTGTTGTGTGCACAATTGTTTCTGTTTGACCATTGTCTTTTTTATCCAGGGCGTTGTCAATTCATTTCCGATTAATGAGTTTGAATGGGGTACTCTTTTCAAATATCTCTAAAATAGGTTTTATAATTATGACCCTAACAAAGATTACTTATATAGCATAAAAGTAGTGATCTGTTGGCTAAAAACGAGGATATACCTTCTCAAGCAATGATATTGAGTCAATTGTTTTACGTAAATTCATCATATATTCCAAATGCTTGTAAATTCCATTCAAAACAGTTTGTTGGCCTAAAAAGTTTTAAAAAATAGTCTTAAACGTGACATTTTTAAGTAGAAACACCATAGTGTTTGAATTTTTTTATGTTTTAACAGTAAATTTACAAAACAACTACCTTTTTTCAATAACCGTCCCTATCTCGTTACTAAGATAGCCAAAAGTAGATGTTGGCCCACATAGTTCCGATAGATACTCAATTCGTCGTGTTGTATTTTGCTGCTTCAAATCTACAGATCTTTTCATTTTTCATTCCTATTGTAAGCTGTTTATTTCTCATCTAAAAAATGATTCAACCATTCAAAAAGTATAAAATTGTTAAATTTAAAAACCGGTATTTTTTTTTAAATTTCCACGGCGACCTGTAGCTTATCTTATTTTCTAAGTGCATAAAAATTAAACAACCTTTCACAAAAGATCAGGATAAGTATGTGTTGATGATTCCGTTCGTCAACTTTAAACTGTAAGTAATTTGTATAACCCTCTGGAAGCAAGAAAACTAAAACAGAAAATCCAACAACAAATAAAGTGAAAGCGAAATCATGAGGTCAACTTTAAAAATTAAAGTCACAAATGTACTGAACTCAGAGGAAAATCAAATCGAAAAGTCCCTAATCACATGGCAAAATCAAATGACAAAACACATCAAAAACGAATGGACAAAAACTGTCTTATTCCTGACTTGGTACAGGCATTTTCAAATGTAGAAAATTGTGGATTAAACCTGGTTAAGTTATAGTGTCTACTGTATGTAAATATGGAATTTAATAACTCTTCTGCCAAACGTTTGATATAAGTAAAACATGTAACATGACATAAAAATAAAAATTACAACTATTTTAACAAAGAAAACCAACCAATGTTTACCTGAATTAAAAAAATATATAATTTGTTACCTTTTTATGTCCCACCTACGATAGTAAAGGGGCATTATGTTTTCTGGTCTGTGGATCTGTTCGTCCGTTCGTTCGTTCGGCCGCCCGTTCGTTCGTTCGTTCATCCCGCTTCAGGTTAAAGTTTTTGGTCAAGGTAGTGTTTGATGAAGCTGAAGTCCAATCAACTTGAAACTTAGTACACTTGTTGTTTATGATATGATCTTTCTAATTTTTAAAGCCAAATTAGACTTTTGATCCCAATTTTACGGTCCATCGAACATAGAAATGAAAGTGGGAGTTTCAGGTTAAAGTATTTGGTCAAGGTAGTGTTTGATGAAGCTGAAGTCCAATCGACTTGAAACTTAGTACACTTGTTGTTTATGATATGATCTTTCTAATTTTAAAACCAAATTAGACTTTTGATCCCAATTTCACGGTCCATTGAACATAGAAATGAAAGTGGGAGTTTCAGGTTAAAGTAT
The DNA here is from genome assembly GCF_036588685.1 of Mytilus trossulus. Taxonomy (NCBI): domain Eukaryota; kingdom Metazoa; phylum Mollusca; class Bivalvia; order Mytilida; family Mytilidae; genus Mytilus; species Mytilus trossulus. Next base: position 9,592,782 of record NC_086380.1, read on the forward strand.
TTGGTCAAGGTAGTTTTTGATGAAGCTGAATTCCAATCAATATGAAACTAAGTACTTTGTTGCTTATGATATTATCTTTCTAATTTCAAAGCCAAATTAGAATTTTGACCCCAATTTCACGGTCCACTTAACATAGAAAATGAAAGTGGGAGTTTCAGGCTAAAGTTTTTGGTCAAGGTAGTTTTTGATGAAGCTGATGTCCCATCAACATGAAACTTAGTACTCTTGTTGCTTATGATATGATCTTTCTAATTTTAAATCCGAATAAGACTTTTGACCCCAATTTTACGGTTTCACTCAACATAGAAAATAAAAGTTGGAGTTTCAGGTTAAAGTTTTTGGTCAAGGTAGTTTTTGATGAAATTGAAGACCAGTCAAAATGAAACTTAGAACACATGTTCCCTTTAGTATAATCTTTCTATTTTTAATGCCAAATTAGATTTTTTTTACCTAATTTCATGGTCCTTGGAACATGGAAAATGATTGAGTGGGGCATCCGTGTACTTTGGACACATTCTATTTCTTGTTTAATTATAAATCAGGAAGTTTGTCCCTGAATTTTGGAAGATGATTGTTTTTTTTTTGTAATGTGTTTATTGGCAAAGAACTTCATATATGCAATATAATTATAGTAAATAAGTTCATAGTACATCAGCAAAATCGAGACGAGTACATAAAGTTGATATTTTGAATCCTTCTATAAACGTATATTGATATTATTAATGATTTTAAAAAGGAATAGAAAATCTAAATCTAAGGTAGCATGGATTGGGTAGATATTTTTATTACATGAGAGTTAGCTTATAAAATCATTCTATTAGTAGGAGCCAGGGGTTCCAGCAGGTGTACGCTCTTTGCAATGGTTTATTTTTATAAAATATTATTTTTTCAATGAACAAATTTTCTTTAAGGTAATTTTTTAAGGCTACACTATTTACTTGTCCACATTGCATTTTTGTTTTGTATATATAATATTTGGTTAATAGTATTATGAGATTTCTTATGTAGTTTTTTTCTGTTTTTTCTAATATCCCAAATAAGACAATATCTAAATTAAGTGGTAGTTCAATTTGGACTTTTGCAAATATCCATTTATTAAGTTCTTCCCAAACATCAAAAACTTTTGGACATGTCCAGAATATGTGTTCAATAGTTTCTATTGAGTCTGAACAGAAAGTGCATTTATTGTTTTGTGAGATTTTAATTTTGTAGAGAAATTTATTTGTTCCCAAAATTCTGTGATTAATCCTGTATTGGAGCCACTGTAATTTTGAGTTTTTAGTAACGTAAAATGGAAGTCTGTATATTTTATTCCAAATAATATTATGTCTATTTAGGATTAAAGACCACTTTTCCTGTGATGTGATATTGGTTATTTTTTATTTAAAACATTATACATGTCTTTTGATCCTTTTGTAGATTTCATAAATATAGAAATAGTAGTTGGTATAATTGGCCCAGAAGGCTTCATAAGCTGATTATTTTTAATATTAAGACTTTTCATATAGAAATAAACAGCTGACATTACTCCTTGAAATATAAGAAAGTTGGTATCAACATCATATGTTTTTTTTAAATCCTGCCAATTCATTAAATGTCCATCATTATCAATTAAATCATTTATTAGCCAGACACCCTTTTCAGTCCATTTTTTATACAGAGGGGTTTGATTACCAATTTTAATTTCTTTATTATTCCAAAGATTAGATGCGATAAAATCATATTCGTTCTTAATAGCTACTTTGGTTTGTAGTTCTGTCCAAGCATTAAAAACCTCCAGCCAATAAGGATTTTTAACTTGTGTTCTTGAACCTACCAAGAATAATTCATTTAATTCAATTTTTTCAGTACAAGTTAGTAATTTACAATAGTTATTAGTTTGTTTGATTATTCTTCTTATCCAAGTTAGTTTTAATCCTTTGATGTATTGTTTTAGATTTAACATGTTAAGTCCACCCAGTTCATATATTTGAGCAATTGTTTCCCTTTTAATTTTGTCTGGTTTACCATCCCAAATAAAATCAAATAATTTTTTTATGAATTGATTTAGTAATCCATTATTAAGATTTGGTAAAGTTAAAAATAGGTGATTGAGCTTTGAAATTATAAGACTTTTATTTATTGTAATTTTTCCAATTGGGGATAAGTATTTGTTAGACCAGCTTTTCATTGTTCTTTCTATCTCTTTAAATTTGGGTTCAAAATTTAGTGTTTCCATTTCTTGTAAGTCTACTGAATATTTAATACCCAAGAGCGTAATCTGTTGGAACCCCACTCCAATCCCCACTTTACACACATTGTATCTTGGCTATATTTCTTTTTCCCAATCCAGACTACCTTTGTTTTCTCTAAATTCATCTTGAGACCAGACCATTCAGCATATAGTTCTAAAACACAAAGAGATGCATCTAAGGATTCTGGTGAACCATCTAAAATAAGTGTGGTGTCATCAGCATATTGTGATATCAAAAATTCAGAGTCTTCAATAGTAATACCTTTTATGTTTTCGTTTTTCCTAAGTAATATTCCTAAAATTTCTGCACATAACAAGAAAATGTAAGGAGATAAAGGATCCCCTTGTCTGCAACCTCTTTCAATTGTAAAAAAATCTGATAGAAAAGTATTCTGCGTTATTGCTGATTTAGTATTTGTAAAAAAAGTTTTAACCCAATGTTTTATGGAATTTCCAAAGTTGAAAAAGTCAAGAACTTGTTCTATCCAGGATATTGTATCAAAAGCTTTTTCGAAGTCAATGAGGAGGAGAATGCCGGGAATATCATTTTCTTCAGTGTAGTGTAGTAAATCATATATTAATCTGGTGTTTTCACCAATAAATCTACCAGGTATAAATCCGGTCTGATCATTATTAATTAAAATTGTTAAAACTGACTTTATCCTTTCTGCAATGCAACTTGATGCTAATTTATATATATTATTTAAAAGACTGATTGGCCGCCAATTCTTCATGTATTGTTTTGGTTTGTCACCTTTTGGAATGCAAGTTATAATTCCTTGGTTTTGGGTAATAGACATTTCCCCTTGATTATAGCCATATTTGATTGATCTATGTATGAATTTACCTATATCAATCCAAAAAAATTTAAGAAATTCATTTGTATATCCATCTGATCCAGGGCTTTTCTCATTTTTCATTCTTTTAATTGCATCAGTCAATTCTATAAATGATATTTCCCCTTCTAACGACTCTTTCATATTTTCAGATAGTTTTGGTATATCTTTATGGGGTAAAGCATTATTCAGATTAATAGATTTTATAGTCTCATTTTTGGAATATAGATTTTTGTAATAATTTTTGGCTTCGTTTAGAATTTGTTTTTGGTTTTCAATTATATTTCCTGATTGATCAATTAATTTAGGAATTGTTTTATTGACATAATTTTTTGTCTCTAAATTTATGAAAAACTTTGACGGTTTCTCTCCTTCTTCTACCCATTGTGTTTTTGACCTTATGTATTGACCCCTCATTTTATTTTGTCTGATAATTCTAAGATCCGTTTTCTTTTTTTCTATCTGTTCCAAAATTTCATCTGTTTGGGTTATTTCTTCCAACTTGTTTATATCTTCAGCTAGCAAATGTTCTAATTTATTTCTTTTTTTCTTTTTAAATGAAGCATACGATATTGTTTTCCCCCTTATTTCAGTTAACAATGTTTCTAAAAATAATTGATCACTAATTGTGAACTCAATTTCACTAGAGTCTACTAAGTTTAGGTTTTCTCGATTATATACAAGAGAAGCATATTGTTCTTTAGTTTTATTTATTACCTCTTTTACAATATGGATATAATCTGGATCATATAAAAGAGAATTGTTAAATTTCCATAAACCCCTCCCAATTCTGAAGTTATTAAGTTTTATTTGTAAAATAATAGGCGAGTGATCTGATCTATAACTATTTTGTATCTTCAAGTCATGTACATTTGGATAAAAGCTCTGTGAAACTAAAAAAAAATCTAGTCTGGCCTGTTTTATAGGGTTTGGTTTCCTCCAAGTATATCTTTTACTTTCTGAATATAGTTCTCTAAATGGATCAGTTAAGTTGTAAATTTCCTTTATATCTAACACTTTTCCTTAGCTTTTGGATTATTTATATTCAAGTAATTAAAAGTATCAAGGTCTTGATTTTGCACTAAGTTATAATCTCCTGTCACAATGACAGTATGATTATCAAATTCTTCAATTATTTCGCTAACTTTATCATAAAAATCAGGACTGTCACTATTTGGACCATATAATGTAATTAAAGTGATATTGTTATCTTCAATTTTAATATTCAATCCTAATAGATTTCCATTTTGATCTTTTTTGCTTTGTAAAATCTTATATTCAAAATTATTATTAAAGAAAATGGCCACTCCTCTTTGATTTGAAGAAAAGGAACTAAAGACGCATTCTCCACCCCATTGATTGTTAACAAATTGTTCATCTTTTTCAGAAAAGTGTGTATCTTGAAGACAATACATGCTACAATCTTTTGCTCTTAGATAGTCTAAAACATCTCTTCGCTTTTCAATTGAATTAAGTCCTTGGCAGTTGTATGAGACAATCTGAATAAGATTATTTTTCATTTAGAGTATAAATGACATAAACAGTTTGAAACATTATTTATATAAAATGACAGAAAAAGTCCCACACAACTGGCAATAAGTAAAGAAAATTTAACACAATGTATGTTATGTAGTAATGGTCTGGTCTCTGATTCAAACATGATGTTAATTGTAATACTTCTGCTATAAATTTCTATATTTTCATATATATTTGCCAATAAAATAATAAAGAAAATAATAAAACATTGTACAGAAAAGAAATGAAAAAAAAAGAGTAAAAAATAAATGAAAAAAATAAATACGAGTAAGTTAATAAATACAGGATATATACCTACAAATGGTATAGTCACCCAGCTTACTGAAATTACAATTTATAGTCTGTTGTGAGAAAAAAAGGGGGGATTGTTATACTTTGATCAAAGGTTAACATTATGAAATGATCATTCATTGAGCAGAAAATATAACTTGATTTATTCATGATTTATGAATAAATCAGCTGTACTCATCATTCTTTTGAATCCTTGATTAAATAATATTTTTTTTAAGTATTTAAATATACTGAGCACAGCTCTTGTTTCAAACTAAAATAAAAAATCCAAATGCAATGAATATCTTTTGAGTTATTTCCCTTTGATTGCAAAAAGTAGAGTGTTGTTTAATCTTGATAATTATCTTTGTCTTTACTTTTCCTAAAGTGTGATATAAGGATGTTTTGGTTAAAGTTACTTTCACTGTAAAGGTTTCATTGCATGTTTATGAACATCTTTGGTATAAATATTATCCATTAAGAAGTCTATACTATAGTACCTGAAACTTTAGTCCTAAAAGTGGATTATGTAAATGAAAACAATATATGTAACAGCAAATTAACAACTACTACCTGTGTATAAGGAGCAATGTAATAAATTATTGCAATGCATATCAAAGCTTCCTATCTATAATATGAAGTCATAGCTTATTGGACTCAGATAATGCAAACTTTGTGCTAATTTTGATTTCATCTATCCATGTGTTCAGGAAAAGAAAGGCCTGCTTTAAAATTTTAATATAAGTTATAAATGAGTTAATTATCACTGTTAATTAAAAAGCTATTTAAATTATAAAGTCTAAATTATACGATTATGTTAACCAGCATTGTTTTGTAGTACTGTATCATTATAAATTGTGATTAATACTATGTATTATTCCTGTTTTTACACATGTATGTGTCTGACTATGTACAAGTATCATATTATATTATGTGTAGCCGTCATTTTGGACCAATTAATATTCTGTACCAGGAAACATGTAAGTAAGTCATGGTTATACATGTTATATCGCGACATTACATGTGTACAAAAGTAACTCTATTATCTAGGAACCTATATATCATATAAATCAATATAAGATTAATTCGCCATCTCATAATCTAAAGCAATGTTAGTAAAACGTACACCAAATTGTTTTGATTGGTTTGATAATAATATAATGTAACTTAATTGGCTAAAGTTTTGTTAGTACATGTATATCTTAATTTCAAGAGTAATTATTTTAATAATGGCCTTCAGCTTCTGAAACGGTGAATTATCAAGTTTGATAACAACATGCTAAACATGCTATAGGCATATATTTTGATTTAAATACACAGCAAAAGCAGGAAATTTGCAAATCAAAAAAAGCTAATACAATGCAACTATTTTCTAAAGCTAAACAAAAAATAAAAAAATCAGAACAAAAACACAACAACAATAGCAAAAACATAAGCACGCATAAAAAAAAAAGAAAGAAAAAAGAAGCACAAAACAACAAAAAAAGAATAAGAAAATGCAGAAACATCAAACAAGCACACTTTTTACTTACTGTTCTTTTTTTTTTAAACCTGAAATATATATAATAGGCACATAGTTTTAGAAACATGGATATATATTAATTTATAGATCTGAATAGCTGGCAATAAAACATGAAACTTCTAAATAAATAACAAGCATGCTTGTCAAGAGAAGAAAATATATACATTGTATGTGCTTGTTATTTAAGAACATTTCAATGACCGTCAGTATATTGTCAAAAGTAAATTAAATGTATCATCTGATCATGGAGGCAAAAACAAAAGAGACAATCCTCATTTATAAGGTAAGCAACAGAGAGCCTCTCTCCTTAGAAACCAATTATCTTTTGAGTTTGTACGTGTTTGTAGGAGAAGACGGGTTCCGACCACCTTGATTCTTGTTTGCAGATGTTCCTCATTCCTAATTGTGTAAGCCAACTTTGCGAGCTCATGCCTCGATTCTTTCATGACTGGGGGGAAATCATCAACAATGCGCATATGTTTGTTTGACAAATTATAACCTTTAGATAGGACGTACTGTTTGTCTCCATGATGGATAAAGCGGACTATTATAGGAGAAGGCCTTTTTATCTGGTCTGATGTTTGCCTAGATGGAATACGATGAGCGTTGGCAAAAGGGAAGCTATCAGCCTTTTCTTTATCTATTTTTAGATCTTGGGTGAAAAATGTATTAAGAACTGCAAATATATCTTCGTGATCACTTTCTGGCACTCCATAAATAAGGGCGTTATATTTTCTCTCATGTCTTTCTAATAAAACCTGTTGTTCATGCAGAATAGAATTTTTTTTTTCTAGACTTGTTCTAAATATGTTTAACTTCTTATCTGCTACCCTGTTAATTTCTAGTTCAATGTGACCAACACCTTTTTCTAGCTCAAGATGGTCCTCCCGTAATTATTGAACCTCAATTTTTGTGTTTTTAACTTCAGTTTTAACCTCATCTACCTCAGATTTTATTTCTGTTACTATGCGTGTGAAGCGGTCCTCTATATTGTCTAGCTTGTTGGATAATATTCCTACTTTTCCGTCTATACCAATAATAAGCTGCTTCAGTTCAGAAATGGACTTAACGGTAGCCATAGTCATAAAAAGAAAGTAGTTTTCAGTTAATTAGGGGATGACCGATAGGAGTCTCGTACCTTGTTACTTGTTACTTGTAAAAAAGTTCAAAAATCCCCTCTCAATAACATCTCATGCACAAATTTTGAATTAAATTATCTTCTGGACATTACGTGTGCATAAACTGTACATAAACTGTTGTTGTAATTTACATGTAACTGGGTGAATCTATACTTTTTTACTCGTCAATTTTTTCCATGGGCAGCGCCATTACGGGTGCGCTCGATTACTTCTGAAAGATGATTGTTAGTGTTATGGACTTTTCATACTTGAATTAACCCATGAATTAGTGATTTGTGTAAAAAAAAACATCTATTTATTGTGTAAAAAGAGAAATTCGTTTGAAATACTTAGAATAAAAATGGTATTATAGATGGCAAAGGACAAGGGGCTTTAAAGGCTATTTTCAGCCCCTTCTCTAAATTTCATTTTATTTATTAAGTTGTAATTCTATACCTTGAACCGTTTGAAAATGGTGGCATTTTAGGTCTATCTTTTATATTTTGTTGCCTAACAACCAATTTTATGAGGGAGATAAATGAATTAAAAAAGCTAAATATCCAGCTGAAATTTATCTAAATTTTAAATCAAACCTGTTCGATATGTAGTGAATTTTACACTTTTTCACTTATTAAATGTAACACAATGTAATGCGCATTTCTAAACAAAATCACGATTATTTCTCCATAGCATCAAATTCTTGTCCATAGCAACGGTAATTTGTGTTTTTTTCACAAGATTTAACTTTTATTATTGTGCAACACAAGAAATAAACCAAGATGCATATTGTAAAAAAGAACTCCACATAAAATGAATAAGAATAAAAAACTGCAAACAAAAATGCAGACAAACAATAGTTATTCTTTAAGAGAACAGTTTTTCTACCAATTTGTAAAATGGCTTTTCATAACAAATCCAATTAAAGCTTCGGTTTGAAAAATTGAAAAAAAATTATTACCAATATTATCAATAATATTTCCGAATTTAAAACAAACATACTTCTTTTCAGAGGGAAGGTTTAAGAAGTATTTTGTTGAAGGAATATTCACAATTCTATGCACGACTATTGGCTGTTTTCTGACAGTTGTATATGCATTGGGAAATCGAAAACAAGACAACGTACAACATTGTACAAGACTTAACACTAAAAACGTCTACATTAACAAATGCAGGACTTTTTTTTTTCTATAATTGGAGGTAAGATATTTTCTAGGAAAAAAACAGAGTTTAAATTTCAGTTTCAATTCAAATAAACTTTTTTCCCTATTTACCAAACTGCAAAAATAAAACGTATAAGTATTTATTAGTCTTTTGCAGACGAAACGCGCGTCTGGCGTATATATATATATCTAGTATCTATGATGATTTTTTTTCTGCAGTTACGCTGTACTTTAAATGCCAAGTTTACCAATATAGAAGTTCTTAAGTAAGATGCAGTTATTGACCCGCAAAAGAGTAATACATTCAATGTCGAATGAATTGGTGTATATAGCTACTTTATTCTCACTTAGTTAATGATTGTTTCATTGACAATTATATCTCATCTCCTAATTTTCATTTGAACAATTCTCTTACTTCGTATCGGAACATTAACATGATAAATCTGCTTTGCTTACTGGAAAGTAGTGAGGAACATAGTGACCTTAAAATGTAAAATGGTCCTGTCGCTTCAATCTTTTAAAAAGCTATACCCATTGACTTGTTACGAGATTATATTTTAGTAAAGGAGTAACCTACACACCACCTAGTTCCTTCATCCTTGTAGGCCACAGTTATTTTCCCTATAAACCTTTTGAACATACAAAATTCAAATAAAAATAATGTTGTTGACTTTGTTTACTGTTGTTATATGGCTGTATAAATCAAGAAACATAATCAGTACATTCTTACAACATAAATCTGCAAATCCGATGTAGCTTTAAATATATTAAAAGCGATTTGCGATACATAAAATCTTATTACTTACATTCAATTAATTGAAAACTCGATCGATTGTTTTGTAAATGTTCAAGATACGCATAGACCTATTTAAATAATTGTTTTCTTATTCTAGGAGTCTGCGGATTTATTCTAGCAATTGAGTTCATCTTATTTAATGATCTTTTCGAAGATAATGAGGAGACCCTCAGTCATATGTTTGAAATATACGATATGAGTGTGGAAAAAAGGTTTCCTTACTCGTTAGTGATAATTTCTGCTGGTTTATTACTACATGGCATATCAATCATCCGTCATATAAATTTGAGGAAAGCTCCAAATATTGGAATCGTACTTCATGCACCTTTCAATGAACATACTTGTATTATTGACGAACATGAGCCTATTGTCTAATCTACATCATAGACGGTTGACTTGATATATCAATCATACGTCATATAAATTTGAGAAAAGCACCAAATATTAGAATCATACTTCATGCACCTTTCAATGAACATACTTGTATTATTGACGAACATGAGCCTATTGTCTCATCTACATCGTAGACTAAGATGACTAACATGTGCATTTAACCGTTCCATGATGCCATCAACAGGAAGATGAAATGTAACAAAAGGTCATTCGTTTCTTTTAATCCTGCAACATGTGCAATTGGGTGTCTTACTATACAAATATAGCCCAACAGATATCGCTCTGCTATCGCTCTGCTATATCTGTATACTATACAGATAAAGCTCTAAAGCTCCGACCACTGCCGGACTACGTTTGTGTATTGCTGCTGACGAGTGTTGTATGAAGCTACTTGACCTCATAATGTATATTGCAGTCACATTCCCATGCCGTATTGTTTGACTTTATGCGAATTCACGATTACTTTATACGTTCTGTTTGTTTTTAAGCATTTCTGAAGAGCAATAAGAATTAAACCAATTTTCTGATAACAGATAAACATGAACAGCAGTATTTTCTTCAAATATCAGCTGTATTTGTACTCGGCTCGAAACAGGAGTAATAGCTCGCTAAAGCTCGCATTACACCTGTTTCTTAGCCTCGTACAAATAAAGCTGATATTTAGACACTAGACAGTTATTGTCTATTGTTTAATATATGTATACCCAAACAGAACAATAGCTTTTTTTGTGTTAGCTAGAATGGTGTGATTTCGTTATGATTTGTAAACTTCGAATAATTTAATTTTGGATGTAACGCGTCTCCTGATTGGCTGACGTTATTTTGTTATGAGCCCATAGACATAATTCAGTCATGTGAACGTGACGTCATCAACGTTTTTTATGGTTTTCTACGGTTTAAATTGGAATTTAGAATTGAATTATAAGAAATGACTTATATTTTTTCTGTCTATTCGAAATAATATAAAAAATGTGGTGCACACTGTTAAATAACCGGCTACGCGCGTTATTCAGTGTGCACCAAATTTTTTATGTTATTTCTTCATAGACAGAAAAAATATTTCAGTCATTCCTTAAATATTATATGAAATGATTTGAAAATGATTTGTTAACTTTGTTAGCTATCTTGGTGTGATTCATTGATGATTTGCTACAATCAATAAAATGTTAATGCATTCAAATTTTCTTTGTTTATCTATCTCTCTGACTTACGGTGGAGGTCAAATTCAAATTTCAAATACTTTTCTATATCAACTGAACACAGAAGGTTGCAAGATGAGGAGTTTAATTCAGTCTATGGAAGATGACGGTGGTATGGAATCTCAGTTATTTATTTATAATTTCACATATTCAACTAATACTATTCAAACTTTAATTCACCTTTGAAATTCAGAAACTGTGCATTTCAGTATCTTGTTATATTCATGATAATTTTGTGCTGTAAGGATTAATTTTCAATCAAAACATTTATTTCAACACTAGCTTCCCAAGCCAGCAGACAAAAGCCACTGGCAAGTTTAATGTTTTTATTGTTGTTTTATACTGAACAGGTCCCGGGCAAAATGGTCAAAGCTATATAACAATTATGTAGCAGATTTGGACCGAGACTATAAAGACCCATCACCTGTTCGACATCATTCTACTAAGTACACGTGCTTGCCTGTGGTTTTTTTTCTTCAAGTTTTGCTATCGTCAATTTTGGGAGAAAAGTTAAAACAAACCTACAGTAAGGGAAAAAATCTTCCCTCATCCCAACCAAAGATAGTATTCCTTTTTACAATTTGAGGAGTAGCTATTAAAGGTAAAATGAAGACAATTGCGCTTCAAAGTTTAGGGGTTTCAGGAGCAGAACATATTTTTGATCTGGATGTAAATGATTTAATCTATGAATTGATGATTGATGTCAATTTATTTACGATTTGCTTGTAATTTGCTTGGGGTAGGCATATATGATTTACTTCTGATTTGTTAAAGATTAGATAACAATTTGTTTATAATTTCTTCATAATTTGAAAACAATTTGTTTATGATTTGCTTGAGGTAGGAATATGATTTTCTTCTGATTTGTTAAAGATTTGATAACAATTTCTTGACGATTTGAAAACAATTTGTTTGTAATTTGCTTGAAGTAGGAAATCAATTACTTCTGATTTGTTAATGATTTCAAAACAATTTCTTAAAAATTTGTTTATGATTTGCTTATGAATTGTAAGCAATTTGTTCGTGATTTGTTATTGTGATTTGTTAGCTCATTTGCATGTGAAATTTGATCACTTTCAAATCACAAAGAAATCATACGATTTGTTTATCATTTGTTTCCATGATTTGTTCCTCAATTTTGTTTGTTTGGGTAATATTCTTATATATCTTAGCGTCTTGCACCTGTATAGAGGAATATTTATTTTATTTTATTCTTTCAAATAAGATTCATTTGTCAATTTTACTGTATGCGGAATTTAAGATTTAATGACATTCTGATATATCAGAAAAAAATTGGGTCTAACAATTTGACACTAAATTTTACACATATCTTAGATAAGTCTGTAGTTGGAATAAATTTATAATTGTAATCAACATATGCTTGTATTGTTGTTTTTAGAGCCTTATTTGGATGATAGATTTCTATAATGTAACACACATTATACATGTATACTGTTGTTGCGTCAAAATAAATACTTAACTTTATGGAATGTCTTTTTATTCTACAAACATAGATATTATTGATACAGTTTCCTAGCGATGATCTTTACATTTGTTCTTATAAGAGCTTAGAGATTTTGAATCATTAACTCATAAACAATAATCTTTCATTACCATCATACTCAAATGCGTCTTACCACAGCGAAGAAATGATGTGTATGTTTGGTTGCTTCCTCGTCCGTAGTGACATCAAGATGGAAGTGTAACACAATTTATTATAAAAGTATATAGCACGTCATTTACGAACTATCACGTAAAAATCAACGAAATGTGCAGCATATTTAATGTATTTGTTACATATACATAAGTATCTTACACATGTTACATTACGACACAGATTGTTGAAAGTGATACTACTTTGAATTTAATCATTTTGCAATGTACTTAGGAACGAAATATTTGATAATAACTGCAATATTTCTAACGTAGTACAAAACATTGTAAGAAAAAACATTGTGAGTTGAACCTGGTGTGAAGGCTGGCCAAACCTTGCGCTTATTGACAATGTTAAAGATACTGTTAAAATGACAATATTACATGACAGGAATACATTACAAATAAACGCAAGAACACTTAGAGATACATAAATAAATAATATAATAGAACATTTGGAAATGTTAACCATAGAAAAACAACGAACATCTAAGTCTCATTTACGACAGTACACAAAAAACAGCCTAATAGAATTACGAATTGTACGTCACACAGATGTATCAACGCATCAGATATGGACGGCTTTAATGCAAAGTTTACTTGAATGAACTAAATAAACTGGGATAGCATTTCAAAAACTTTACTACTTAGTGTAGGCTTGAAACAATTTAAGGGGAACGTAGTGGCATATATATAATCTTAACTATGTTTACAGGGATAACATCTGGTTTTAAAAAATGATCTTGTTTCTATTAGCAGATAATTGCGTTTACGTAGTATTCACAATAGCTAGAAGACCCCATACCAACCCGTCGGCTGTTAAAGGCCCCATCATAAAAATATGAATAAACTTTTAATAAAAAAAATTGTTAAATAAATCATATATTTAAAAATGTATTATTTACTAGTATGAGGCTTCACTTCATTAAATGATAATTCCTATAAGGGTTCTTACTAATTTTGAATCAGTGTTGTTTCTATTACTACTTTCGTTTAGATGTGGTATGAATGCCAGTGAGACAACTCTTTATCCTGCAAGTCCAAACTTGTAAAAGTAAACAATCATAGGTCAAAATATGGTCTTCAACACGTAGCATTGCACTACAACGAACAGTAAGCTATAAAGGGCCCCAAAAAATTACAATTTGAAATCATTCAAACGAGAAAATAGACGATATGATCCAAATTAAAAGCAATAAACGAGAAACACGTGTTAACCACATCAACAAAGGACAACTACTGATTATCAGCTTTCTGACATAGGACAAGTGGGAAAAATGCAGCGGGTTTACATGTTATAAAAGGCGAAAGCAAATTTACAGATCTAACATTGTTGGGTTCATGTTTAGACGAGCTGTATATACATTATGTACACAGCTATGTATGTATCACTATCATTGATGGCGATCAGATGAATAAATTTGTTGTAGAGTTGTCACTGACTCAGACGTACTTATAAATATAATTATTTTCTGTGACTGTATCTTACATTAATTTGTAGGATCCTTTACTATAGATAAATTAGCTGATCTGTAACAATAACATCTTCATGCCTTATATATCATGTACTGTAGTACGACGCTAGATTAAAACTGACGAGGAAAGGTAACACACGGCCATCAAAAGCAATATTATAGGGCCGAGGTGGTCGTGTGGTCTAGCGGGACGGCTGCAGTGCAGGCGATTTGGTGTCACGACTTCACAGTAGCATGGGTTCGAATCCCGGCGAGGGAAGAACAAAAAATTTGCGAAAGCAAATTTACAGATCTTACATTGTTGGATTGATTTTTAGACGAGTTTTATATATATATATATATAACTCGTATAAAAATTGCTGTTTTTATCTAACGCAATCATAGGTTTGAACGTAGTTTTCAATTTAGACTCGTTTAAATTTTTTCGTTTGGGCTTGTATCATATTTTCCCTCCGGTTTATATGATCCATTCATCCTATATTGACTCTTAAAATTCAAGAGTATATTTAAAAAATGAGGGTACTATTTCTAAAAATGAGGGTACTTTTGATATGGCTTTCCAAATACCGTTTCGATCCCAAACATCACTGAAGAGACATTTATTGTCGAAATCCAGATCTGGTGTACTCAAAACATATTGACATCGTATGTTTGTGGCATATCATCTTGGCCACAAGTTAATTTTTATCTGTTTAGTATTAAATTTATTTTAATATCCATTTTGTTACATCTTGTGATCAATTTTATTTGTCAATCGCCAATGGCAGTCAGCAGGGTTAAAGAACATCAGTTGTTCGACCTGTTAGTCAAATGCGTTTTGTTTAAATATACTTTTTCACTTTTTTGGTCTTTTGGAAAATGTTGTTTGTGCTGTTTTTAGACCGTTCTACAACGAAATTTGTTTTACATGCACACGTATAAAAATTGCGGTTTTTATCCAACGCAATCATAGGTTTGAACGTAGTTTTCAATTTAGACTCGTTTATATTTTTTCGTTTGGGCTTGTATCATATTTTCCCTCCGGTTTATATGATCCATTCATCCTATATTGACTCTTAAAATTCAAGAGTATATTTAAAAAATGAGGGTACTATTTCTAAAAATGAGGGTACTTTTGATATGGCCTTCCAAATACCGTTTCGATCCCTAACATCACTGAAGAGACATTTATTGTCGAAATCCAGATCTGGTGTACTCAAAACATATTGACATCGTATGTTTGTGGCATATCATCTTGGCCACAAGTTAATTTTTATCTGTTTAGTATTAAATTTATTTTAATATCCATTTTGTTACATCTTGTGATCAATTTTATTTGTCAATCGCCAATGGCAGTCAGCAGGGTTAAAGAACATCAGTTGTTCGACCTGTTAGTCAAATGCGTTTTGTTTAAATATACTTTTTCACTTTTTTGGTCTTTTGGAAAATGTTGTTTGTGCTGTTTTTAGACCGTTCTACAACGAAATTTGTTTTACATGCACACGTATAAAAATTGCGGTTTTTATCCAACGCAATCATAGGTTTGAACGTAGTTTTCAATTTAGACTCGTTTATATTTTTTCGTTTGGGCTTGTATCATATTTTCCCTCCGGTTTATATGATCCATTCATCCTATATTGACTCTTAAAATTCAAGAGTATATTTAAAAAATGAGGGTACTTTTTCTAAAAATGAGGGTACTTTTGATATGGCTTTCCAAATACCGTTTCGATCCCTAACATCACTGAAGAGACATTTATTGTCGAAATCCAGATCTGGTGTACTCAAAACATATTGACATCGTATGTTTGTGGCATATCATCTTGGCCACAAGTTAATTTTTATCTGTTTAGTATTAAATTTATTTTAATATCCATTTTGTTACATCTTGTGATCAATTTTATTTGTCAATCGCCAATGGCAGTCAGCAGGGTTAAAGAACATCAGTTGTTCGACCTGTAATTCAAATGCGTTTTGTTTAAATATACTTTTTCACTTTTTTGGTCTTTTGGAAAATGTTGTTTGTGCTGTTTTTAGACCCTTCTACAACACAATTTGTGTTACATGCACACGTATAAAAATTGCGGTTTTTATCCAACGCAATCATAGGTTTGAACGTAGTTTTCAATTTAGACTCATTTATATTTTTTCGTTTGGGCTTGTATCATATTTTCCCTCCGGTTTATTTTATCCGTTCATTCTATATTGACACTTAGAATTCAAGAGTATATCTAAGAAATGAGGGTACTTTTTCTAAAAATGAGGGTACTTTTGATATGGCCTTCCAAATACCGTTTCGATCCCTAACATCACTGAAGAGACATTTATTGTCGCAATCCGGATCTGGTGTACTAAAAACATATTGACACCGTATGTTTGTGGCATAACATCGTGGCCACAAGTTAATTTTTATCTGTTTAGTATTAAATTTATTTTAATATCCATTTTATTACATCTTGTGATCAATTTTATTTGTCAATCGCCAATGGCAGTCAGCAGGGTTAAAGAACATCAGTTGTTCGACCTGTTAGTCAAATGCGTTTTGTTTAAATATACTTTTTCACTTTTTTGGTCTTTTGGAAAATGTTGTTTGTGCTGTTTTTAGACCGTTCTACAACGAAATTTGTTTTACATGCACACGTATAAAAATTGCGTTTTTTATCCAACGCAATCATAGGTTTGAACGTAGTTTTCAATTTAGACTCGTTTATATTTTTTCGTTTGGGCTTGTATCATATTTTCCCTCCGGTTTATTTTATCCGTTCATTCTATATTGACACTAAGAATTCAAGAGTATATCTAAGAAATGAGGGTACTTTTTCTAAAAATGAGGGTACTTTTGATATGGCCTTCCAAATACCGTTTCGATCCCTAACATCACTGAAGAGACATTTATTGTCGCAATCCGGATCTGGTGTACTAAAAACATATTGACACCGTATGTTTGTGGCATAACATCGTGGCCACAAGTTAATTTTTATCTGTTTAGTATTAAATTTATTTTAATATCCATTTTATTACATCTTGTGATCAATTTTATTTGTCAATCGCCAATGGCAGTCAGCAGGGTTAAAGAACATCAGTTGTTCGACCTGTTAGTCAAATGCGTTTTGTTTAAATATACTTTTTCACTTTTTTGGTCTTTTGGAAAATGTTGTTTGTGCTGTTTTTAGACCGTTCTACAACGAAATTTGTTTTACATGCACACGTATAAAAATTGCGTTTTTTATCCAACGCAATCATAGATTTGAACGTAGTTTTCAATTTAGACTCGTTTATATATATACATATATATCTTTGACGACCAAGACTATTTTGATTTTGAAATTATCAATTTCCTCCAGAAAAGTAATACTATGTAAACTTTACCTGCATATGGGATATATATTCACCAACTGATTCGATATTCAAGAGCTTACAGTTGCTACTAGGACTTTATAAAACGTCGCTAGTGTCCAGAAATTTCATGAACCAGTGGTATGTCAAATAATGTTTCGTTCTCTTTTGTTTTTTTTAGATTCATCGGAAGGTAACAAGACCGCGCTAATATCATCTTAAGAACATGTTACAGTATTCATTTATTTGTCTTTTTTATTACTTTTACTGTTTAATCTGTTTTGATAATACTTTTACTGTTTGATCTGTTTTGATATTACGTTTACTGTTTAATCTGTTTTGATAATACTTTTACTGTGTCATCTGTTTTTGATAATACTTTTACTGTTTAATCTGTTTTGATAATACTTTTACTGTTTAATCTGTTTTGATAATACTTTTACTGTTTAATCTGTTTTTGATAATACTTTTACTGTATAATCTGTTTTGATAATACTTTTACTGTTTAATCTGTTTTGATAATACTTTTACTGTTTAATCTGTTTTGATAATTCTTTTACTGTTTAATCTGTTTTTGATAATACTTTTACTGTTTAATCTGTTTTGATAATACTTTTACTGTTTAATCTGTTTTGATAATACTTTTACTGATTAATCTGTTTTGATAATACTTTTACTGTTTAATCTGTATTGATAATACTTTTACTGTTTAATCTGTTTTGATAATATCCATTTGATGTGGCTCTGTACACGACACTGTGTTGTTGTGCTATAGTATTTTTTTGTATGCGTGTCTTAATTTTTGCTGATGTGCTTGGTCTATATGCCTTTTGGTGTTTTCTTGTTACATATGACGTTGTTCTGTACTTACACATCCCCTCATTTTGTTTTTGTGCTATGGTAATTTATTGTATTCTTGTCTTTCATTTTTGCTTATGTTCTTTGTCTATATGCCTTTTGGTGTTTTCTTGTTACATATGACGTTGTTCTGTACGTACACATCCATTCATTTTGTTTTTGTGCTGTGATAATTTTTTGTATTCTCGTCTTTCATTTTTGCTTATGTGCTTTGTCTTTATGCCTTTTGGTGTTTTTTTTTGTTAAATATGACGTTGTTCTGTACGTACACATCCACTCATTTTGTTTTTGTGCTATGGTAATTTTTTGTATTCTTGTCTTTCATTTTTGCGAATGTGCTTTGTCTATATGCCGGTTTGTTTTGTACACACTTTGTTGTCAATATAATGAAATTTTATGCAAAATTCATACAAGTGAGAGGTTTAGCTAGCTATTAAAGTAGGTTTTATCCACCATTATGTACATAAGAAAATGCATGTAACAAGTCAAGAATATCACAGTTG
This sequence comes from Mytilus trossulus, assembly GCF_036588685.1. NCBI lineage: Eukaryota > Metazoa > Mollusca > Bivalvia > Mytilida > Mytilidae > Mytilus > Mytilus trossulus. Next base: position 9,611,649 of record NC_086380.1, read on the forward strand.
TTATCCATTCGTTTGATGTGTTTGAGCTTTTGATTTTATCATTTGATAACGGCCTTTCTGGTTTGAGTTCGGTGTTTTTGTTATTTAACTTTTTATTAATGAATCATAGCTCGCTGGACATATTAGGGCATTTTAAAGTATGGAGAATTTAAGGAGTCCTTCACAAGCTATATATGTTTGGGCGCTTTGCGGTGTCATAACAATATATTTGGGAAAATGGACATGTTCAAGAGAAGGATACGTTTCTGAGTATAGCATATTAATAAACAACCTTCAACGGTAGGTACTGTCCAATAATTTATCTTTCTATTATTGTCAAACATCTAGTAACTGTTCATATGTTTAGATTTCGACTCTTTCTTGAAAAGATGTTTGTTGTTAGGTTTGATCGTTGTTATGAAGCTATTCGGTATGGTTCTCACACATGTTTGACATATTTGGGAGCCTTTACCGTTAGTCCCGAAGTGTATTATATGGAAACTATATTAAAAAGAATTTCATCACTGACTATTGAAGTAAAGAAATGTATTGTATTGAATAACTATTTATAACAATAAAAACTGCTCTTGTCTGATATTCATATCTATTATTTTTTAATTCTGTTATTTATAAAGGCAACAGTAGTATACCGCTGTTCAAAACTCATAAATCCATGGACAAAAAATAAATCGGGGTAACAAACTAAAACTGAGGGAAACGCATTGAATATAACAGTTTCTAACGAGCTCAATATCTGGAACCATTCCTCTTCTATAGCAAAAAAACCCTATTGAATGGATGCAGTGATCAATTCGTCAGCGTCAACTAGATTTATTCCAAAGGAAACAAGATCCAGCCCGAAAACGTATGATATGTGTTGCCATCCAGTTGTCCATCTCCAGTGTTTCCCGTTCTTATCAATACATGGTCACTGTGGTTTACCTGCATTTGGAAAAAAATGTCGTAAATTTATAATTCAATAACTTTTCAATCTTTTTAAAGATTTGTTTTCTGCTTTTTTCAAATAACAAAGCATTTATAGACATAATAAGATAATAAACTAGAACAACATCCTTGTTTAAAAGTATTTCAATGCTGTTTTATTTTGATATGGTGTTTTTCAGGACAAAATAGAGATAATCATTCGCTTTTGCGACTATTTGATAAATGTTTTTCTGCAGTTCAGGAACTAAAACATTTTATTTGTGTTCGCATGAAATAAGCAACTAATTAAAATTAAATCATGTTTTATTTTTCTCATAAACTAAAGAGTGCCTTAACTACGGTACTCCGTATCATATATGACACCAATAAGGACATCTCTTATGATCTCGTGAACAATGTCATGCAATAAGTTGTTAAATGTCAATAAAAGATAATAGTATGTTATAACAAACAGCGATCTATCTATACCTTATGAACAACAGTTTGTGTATCACTACCGTAGTCACCACTGGCCCCTGCGTCCAATAATGTGTAGGCATAAGGAGTGCCATTAACAATCAATTCTGTATTTTCCCAGTTTCCATTTCCCACTGATGCTGTCCAAGTAAACACATAAATACCAGTCATGGGAACAGTAAATACACTATGCCAACATTATACGAGGAGTTGGTATCCAAAATAACCTTTACGTGCGGATGGTTATTTGTGAGAGGAGAGGGGTCTTCGAATAAGTCTGGGTAATCATGTTATCGCTTAGTTAAAATTTTTTTATGAAAGACTATATTTAAAAACACCAATAAATATCAGTAATCAGCCGTACTTTTCCATGCAATGATATAATTTTAAGTAAATTTTTATAAATATAGTTTTTATTTATAATTATACAAACTAAGGTCCCATAATCATTCGATATGAGTGCATGTCTTTTATGAAGTGTACTTCGAGTTACATTTCTTTGCTGAATAATTACGAAGAGCACATTTTTGTTGAGATGCCAGCTCAATCCTTCTTGTAGTGGAAGTTTTTAACGACCTTGACTGGCTATACAGCCCTTACACGGTCTTTTTTCTTTGCTCTTTGGTCTCATACGCAATTTTAATCGACCGTTTGTGATGATGTCTGTGTTGGTAATACATTAATGTATATATATAACTATTGGTTCGTATGACAGATATAAATTGATATATAAAATAGCATATTAATCTATTGCAATAAAAATTCATAATTTCTAATAAAATTTTTAGATTTAGCTAACAAAGTCCTTATATTTGTATATAGTAACATTCATTTATAGTGAAAAATTGTTTAAACAAGGAATTAGCTACAATTACAATTTGCTTGCCAGTCCCTCTCTGTGATCACACATAGATAACTCTGGCTCATTTCCCAATCAATCTTTCATGAAGGGAAGATAATTAATGTAATTTTCATTCATAGTCTATTTCAAAAATGATAAACAGTTGTTTATATTGGTATGTAAAAATTTAAACGTTTCAAATTTATGAAATTATATTCGTACATCAATTGTTTTGATACATCATTATTAACATTATTAAAAAAATTAACCTGTTAAGGGGAGACAATACTCGTATAACTTTTTCGAATTGGCACATAATACCACGGAATGTCACTCTTTCATACAAATGGTACATCCATATAATTAATTAACAGTGAAATCGTGCTCCACCTTCAATGATGATTCTGAATTATAAATATAACCAAAAGTTGTTAATCTATAGATAGTGAAGACTTATGAAAGCTAACCCACTGTAAAAATATTTCTTTGCACTTTTTTAAAACTTCCTTAGAAAAATTCTCGAGCCACTTGACTTTCATAGCTCAAAATTAACGTTTTTACAGAACATTTGAATAAAGTAGTTACAGATTATTCGCTTCTCAAAGTGAAAGACGCAATAAAAATCGCATGTTTGCACAATCTTACCGAAATACGGATTTAATTAAGTCCTGAACATTTTGACATTTCTTCGTATATTTTTTTTTTTTATCGAAAACCGGTTTTAAGGTGGTACCTAACACTACAGGGAGATAACTCTGAAAAATCAGCTAAACGTTTTAATTACGTTGCGTTGTTAAGGGAATATAAAGCTTCTCAATGATCAAAATCACTCTCTGTCAAACTGCTATGTAACCAGTGAAATTTTTCTGATAAAACGGTTGGTTCAAATTTTTTGAAACTTTTATATTTTTGTCAAAGGATCAAAGTAAATACTTCATCAAAATTTTGTGAAAATTAAACGAGCCAAATTAATTGTAGTGAAAGTGTTGGGTACCACCTTAAACACATCACAAGTACGTGTTAAGATCCGACTAAATAGCTATTCACCGATATGGTCAGGTTAAATTGCTATGTAAAGGCCATTGTAATATACCGCTGTTTGAAATCCATTAATCGAAAAAATGAGAGAAAAAAACAAGTCTGGGTTACAAACTAAAGCTAAGTGAAACACATGAAATATAAGAACAACTACGACATAACAGAAACGAACATTAAATAACAATGGCTATTTTCCTGAAATGGTACAGGACATTTTAAGAAAAAAACTGGTGGATTGAACCTGGATTTGTGGCATGCCAAACCTTCCGCTACCTTCACGATGTAAGATCGAAAAAATCCCACCAAAACAAATCTTGTTATTTTCATAGTAAATAAAATATCCTTTCTGATTTGATGCATGAAAATTCTCTGACCTTTAACAAGGGGGTTTATTACTTCTTTACACAAAAGAAAATCAACAGCTTTTTATCGATGGATGTCATTAAAAAAAATTCAATTGGTTTACACATTGACGTTAATAGTTTTGAACTGATAAGGATAAAAAAAACATGCATTTGGTAAATACTGACTTATTTTGTCAAATATTACAGCTGCGTGATGGCCTAGTCCAGTTAAATGCTTTGTTAGTTGAGTTGAAAATGCAACTTCAGTTGGGGAGTACTGTCTCTTCTGAAGTGACACATGTTCTGTGGTAAATTTTAACTAGAACACACCCGCGAAATCGCGGGCATTCAGAGCGTATTTGAAAGGATGTAAAGTGTTGTAGTTATTTGGTAAAAGATTTAATGACTTGAGAATTTCAGGAAAAGTATCAAAATTCATAGGTACTTGGGGACAGGAAAATGGTTTTTTTAACCCTCCTCTTTTATTTCCAAAATTCCCATTTTTTGTTTTCTATTAATATCAATATGAACATACATTTAGTGTACACGTCGATTATGAACATTCCTGTAATTCAGTGGTTCAGTGATATTTGTTTTTCGTTCATTTTTTGTACATAAATAAGGCTGTTAGTTTTCTCATTTGAATTGTTTTACATTGTCATTTCGGGGCCTTTTATATCAGACTATGCAGTATCGGCTTTTGCTTATTGTTGAAGGCCGTAATGTAACCTTTAAATGTTAATTTCGGTGTCATTTTGGTCTCCTGTGGAGAACTGTCTCATTGGCATTCATACCACATCTTCTTATTTTTGTTAAACATTTAGTGACTTGAGAATTTCAGAAAAGGTATCAAAAGTCATAGGTAATTTGGGACAGGATAATTGTTTTTCTAGCCCGGCTCTTCCTTTTTCCACAAATAAAATCCTTTTTTTTTTATTGTTCACTATTAATTTTAATGACACATGAATAATTTTAGCGCTTATCTGTATATTATGAACATTCATTAAAAGGGGGTCGGGGCAGAGGCGGGTTTAGGAACCCCTCCCCTTTTCTGGAAAAAAATTGATTGCTTATATAGGGAATCACTGAAGCATGACCGGAGCGGGCCCCTCTTATGCAGTCAACGGGCCCCTGCGTATGAAAATTTCTGGATCCGCCACTGCGGAGGGGCCCTGATACCAATATCCTGGGAATCCCGAGGTTCTGAATTTATTTTACAAACTAAATACCTCGACATCCCGAAATTCGAAAAAAGAAATCCCGGATCCCAAAATGGTCAATCCTGAAACACCCGTTCCAGACGTCCCGAAAGTGTATTTTCTTTTTACAGTCAATTCTCAGTTTAATAATTGATCCACAGCGGTCATTGATATATTATACAGACCCACTCTGTTCAATTAACTCTGTGACCGCCGTGGATAGTAAACTTGAAAATGATATCAGACAGAAAATACACTTTATTCCTAGTATATGTATTTGTTTCAAAGTAAAAAGAAAAACGCAAATCGGAGGTCTTATCTGACTTAAATTTCGTCCAATGACGGATATAAGACAGAAAATACACTGTATTCGTAGTATTAATGTATGTTCAAAGTATACAGAAAAACGCAAACCGGAAGTCTAATCTGACTTACAATTTCGCCCAATGACGGAAACATATCCGGACGTCTTTTTTCTCGTTTTCCATCCAAAATAACTCAATCTGAATAATCATATGAATGGATGACAAATGCGATTATGCACTGTACCCATAGGACACAGAGGCATGATGATTAATTTATTGTGGAAAGAAGAGAAGCGACACCCAAAATGAGGTCTTCTCGTTTAATAGTATAGATAAATTGCAAAAACAAACAAAATTCACAAAAATGCATTAACAAAAAGAGATTAGAATAGTAATAAAACACCACAAAAAATACAAATAATTGTTTAGACAGTTAAATCCGATACTTAATTTCATTAATAAGCTATTTCTTCAGAAGAAACTTATTTTTTCATATGTTTTCCAGATCAGGCAGCTATCAATATTAGGTGAAACATGTCTAGCTTGTTATACAATACTCTGCACTATTCAGGCTTTTCAAATATGTTCAAAATGAAAGTTTTGGAAATTCAAAATTTTATATAATAAAAATTTCAACATTAACAACTCAAATTCACATGACATCAACACTTACTCCCCGAAAGCTTTAAATTGTAGCATTTACATTCACAGGTTTTCGCCTTTTTTTCTCCATTTGAAAGTTTTTTTTTGTAGAATTCTGATTTTTTTGTATTGAAGTTTTTGTTTTACATTGGTGCTTGCCCTATGATGCTTTCTAGTAACCTTTATGGTAGAGTCGATGCATCATTTCGTGTTTAAAAATGCATTTGCCATTATAAAAGTACGAATGGGACAGGTGACAGGCTCACATGTATAAATTAAGAAATGCAAAGCATAATATGCAGCTAATCTAAGGGAATGGTCATCATTTATCACCCGAGGGGGTCAGTTCAAATTTTCACATCAAAAGTTTTGTTGGGAACTCCCGCCCCCCCATTTTTTATGAACCACATAATGACTCCCCCCCAACCCTAACCTACACACAAAAAAAATATCTATTAATTAATAGTGGGTAAATAATTGTGAGAAGAATGTGGACATTGACACTATCTGTTACCGAGTATGCATGGCAGAAAGAGATTTTCCCTGATTGCAGTCATTTTCTTTTGATTTCTCACTGATTTTTTATAGTTCATTCTACATTATTATAAGTTCTATCATTTCATATTAGTAGTGTAAACATAATAATTTGATAAAAATAATTTAGTTTGTCTGAATGGTACCAGTCATTGATAACTGATATTCTCTACATATTTTGAAATATTTTTATTGGATAAAGCTCAAAAACTATAATGTAGTTTTATTATATTTCTTTGATGTTCATACTAACATTCCATGTTCTTTGTTTTGAAGCTGATAGAACTAATTTTGGTTAATATTTTTCAGTTTAATTATACTTTGAGAAAACCAGCCTGAATACCTGAAATACCACATTGATTTTTTGTGTTTTTTTTTCTTTTCTGAAACACGAATTTCTGACACATGCAAGAAGAAAAAAAAAATAAGCATTTAAATGAAAAAAATATAGATCGCAATTTAACTCGAATGTTCGTGTACAGAATGAAAGAAAATGTATCAATGCATGTAATGCCTTTATCAAAATTTTAAAGTTTTATAAATGTTTTGTGGATTTTAATTTTCTAATCATATAGTTCTAGGAAGTGCAACTCATGGTTCTGGTCCTCCCTGCTTTAAATATGAACATGCATTATTTGGAGCTTATATTTATATCTATATCATGTATATATAGGTTTATAATTATAAGAACATTCAATTTCATTTCAATATGGAAATATTTTACAAAATTCTTGAGTGTACTGTTTTTTGTGTGTAAATGCCATGCTACCCAACACAATTATAGACCCTTACTTGAAACATTTTTTTTTATCAATAACTTTAAAATAATTTGATAAATTGATAATATCTATTTACAAATGATTTTTAGAATATACACACCTTTAACACTCCTACATCTATCCTAAGAAAGATCATCAACATGATTTTAACACTTTAGAAAAATGAAATAAACATGTTCAGAAACTTTTCATGGTTTATACAGTTTTTAAGATAAGTCCATTTGTAAATTTTCACATCCTGTGGATAATGAACCATAACAAATGAGTGATTAGATACACTACCAATGAGAGATGGGTCATCTGCTGGTGCTATACAATATCAAAGATTTTAAAATGACAGAAATTATTTAAGAGATTGCACGATAACTTCAATATCGTCAACAATTTATATACTTGACAGACATAAAAACTTTAATCGTGCCCCCCTCCCCCCAAGTAAAATAAAAATTCTGATGGCAACCTATCAGCTGTATTATATTTTTGGTTATGACCCCCCTAAAATGCACCGACATCCTCAGATGATAAATAATGACTTTTTTCTAAATTAAAAAAAATAATAAAAAAGACCAATACATTTTTCACAAACTTCTTTAGCATATTCTCTTTCTGTTGTTGTGATTTGTTGATTCGACTTTACGAGAAGTTGTTTTTAATTCTTCATTTAAAGCATTATAGATATATTGACGGCTGGATAGTTTTAAAACGAATTCAAATCATTTCACATAACATAGGTTGTACAGTTTTAGTCAGTTTCATTAGATTATAAAATAATAATTTTTATATTAAAATAAGAAAATGTTGTATGGCTTCCAATGTGACAACTCTCTACCAGTGAGCAACATGTGTGGAAATTTGTATTATAGGTCAACTATGTTTTATGACTAAAATCGGCAAAGATCCATCAAAACAACATTTGATATAAAAATTTAACAATACTTTTAGATATTGGGATGATTTATTTGCTCTCAATAAAGACGACTTCAGTATGCATACTAAAGAAATATATCTTGTTGAATTAACTGTAAATAAAGCCAATACTAACAATGACCACCGCACTTTCCTTGATCTTGATATCTATATCATTAACAGGAAGCTTAATACAAAAAATTATGATTAAAGAGATGATTTTTCATTTTCTATCGTTATAAATTATCCTTTTTTAGATGGTGACATTCCTTTGTCACTATCTTATCGTGTTTATATATCTCAATTTTTCGCTCGTGTATATAACAATGTATTAGATTTTAGCGAGAGAAATTCATGTATTACTGAACAATTATTACACCAGGGTTTTCGATATAACAAACTAGTCAAAACATTTACGTTCAGGTGTTTCACATCCAATCTTTTATGGTAATATTCTTAACAAAGCACAAACATGTCAATATTCGCCTCTAAAGCTAACAAAAAATGTAAACAGACTTATTAAGAAGGGATATATTTACGATACTGTTGTCAGGTCGTTAAAAGATTTTTTGACTTAAATACTGATTCACTTATAGGGTCTTTGCATCGTTAATAAACACATTTATTCTAAAATCAGTTGTTGGCATGAAACGGGTTATGTTCTTCTCATGTATTTCATGATGTTCTAATACTAAACCCCCAACAAGAGGGATTGTGCCTGATATTCATATAATGATTATAATTTTAATCGAGGGGTGGCGCTGGCATGTGAGTTACTGCTAGTAGTCTGTTGTTCTTTATGTATTGTCATTTCATTGATTTTCTTTTGTTTCATTTTCTGACATCGGACTCAGACTTCTCTTAAACTGCGTTTTTCTGTGCATTTGTTTTTCTTCATTGGCTAGAGGTATAGGGGGGGGGGTGTTGTGATATCAAAAAACATGTTTAACCCCGCCGCAATTTTGCGCCTGTAACAAGTCAGTAGCCTCTAACCTTTGTTAGTCTTGTATGATTTTTAATTTAAGTTTCTTGTGTTTAATTTTGAGTTTCGTATGACGTCCATTATCATCGAACTAGTATTCATATTTGTTTAGGGGCCATCTGAGGGACACCTCCGGATTCGCGAGTTTCTCTCTACATTGAAGACCTATTGGTGGACTTGATGCACTGCTAGTTTACAAATATAGATATAAACCACACTACCAGTGAGATCTAACGTGAATAAGAAAAAAAATAAATAACCAGCTATTCTTTTTAATGATATGCATACATAGGAACCTGATTTTCAGTAATTGTTGTTTGTTGATATGGAAGTGTTTCTCGTTTTTTTTATAGATTATACCGTTTGTTTTCTCGTTTTACAAAAGTCATTTTAAGGCCCTTTATACCTTGCTGTTAGTTGAGAGCCAAGGCTCCGTGTTGAAGACTTCACTTTGACCTAAAAATTTGTTTTATCTTTTACAAATCGTGACTTGGATGGAGAGTTGTTTCATTGGCACTCATGCCAAATTTTCTTATATCTATATATAATATATATTTAATAGGTCATGCGTATAACATGGAAAACCTGACACAGTTTTGTTGAATATACTGACATGTGTAGACAATATTCAAACAGTAAACTGACGGAACTGTAGTTAGAACTAAAACGTTTATCACAACATATTAATGCTTGCAATGATGGAAACACAAAGTGCGCGGGTGATACAGATGATTTAAAAAGTCCCTATCATAACTGTCAAATTGTAATTTATTCCAATGGAAACAAAATCCAGCCAGAAAATGTATCATACGTGTTGCCGTCTATGACTCCGTCTCCTATGGTACCCGTTCTTATCAATACGTGGTCCCCTTGGTTTACCTGTAATCAAAGAGAGAGTGAAATTAATATAAGAATTGCTTGAAAATAAAGATATATAAATGTTAGCATGATCAACTTTAAACTTAGAATAAACGAAAATAATTTATAATAGGTAAAAAGCAATTACATAAAATATAAATATGAAAAATTTTCGTTGCTCATTTTTTAACTTAATTTTCAACACGTTTTAGTAAACTTGCAGTTTTTACATGTTTATAAAATTAAAAAATACGGGAATAATTAATCGTTCTGATATTCTTTATGTTAGGCGAAAACTTTTATCTTGCCTCAGAATCTATCCTTCATATTCAGGCATGCCATAACACAATGGATGGACGTTTTTGGAAAGCGCTTTAATTCAATGTGGAGATATTTGGCATTCTTTATATAAAAGAGATACAAAAGACACTAAAAGGGACAGTATATATCAAAAGTGGAGAAATATCATATAGCACTACATGTATATATTGTGGCGGAATCTTTAATCAATAATCTGTGACATGTTGTGATTCGTCTTTGTAACATCATCATCATATGTTCGCCATTTCTTGTCGACACAATATGAAATTCAGAGGATAGCAGTTGAATCATATGCCATAATAGAATTATGACTGATGAAAAGGTGATATCTAACAAACCACGCATTGATTATGAAAATTAGGCCAACTTATTGAGAAAGATATAAAATATGAAAATATATGATGTTTATCACTAAAGAGCTGCATGAAACATGTAAAAAAAAAAAGCCAAGATATTCGATGAAATAAGTATCTATTTTACGGGGTCGTGTTGAAGAAGTATATTTTACTTTGAAGGGGAAAATCGCAATCAAAGAGCTGATTCTTTGCATTTGGTCGCATCGTGTGTGTGCAAGGTTTTTTGGTGGTCATGAATTAATACACCATATCCTATTTCTTTCAATATCCTGAATTCATGTTTTATGTGCTTTAGTCTTCCAAATTAATGATGACAATGTCATTTGTTTCTTATATCGTTTAGTGTTTTTGTAATCACTTCATAAAATCACGAAAACGAAAACAGTTTTCTGACGTCAATACTTATTTTGCGATGATATAAGTCTTGGAAAAAGAGAGTATTTTTTTCTTATTCATTCAAATCAACCCCTGAGATGTTTATGGGTTAATAATGTCATATTCAGAAGCACTACCCAGTCGGATAATTTAAATAACTATTTGAAAATATCTTAATATCAAGTTTAAAATTAATTATATTTGGGAAATATTATAAACAACAACACTACAAATACAGTTTTAGTTCACGTGACCCAAACGGCAAGATGAGTCTTGTGAGCCGTCGTTGTTAACATTGTCAAATACATTTTATTCTGAAACTACTAAAATATCATCAATCGTCACCTGAATGTTTCTTATGAAATTTAGTTCTAAATATGCATCCGTAGATTTTATCTATCAACAAACATGGTCGCTGTTTATAAAAATACACGTGGTGTAAAATGTATTTGTTTACTTACTTATACAATAGTGAGGATAGAAATGAGGAATGTGTCAAAGAGACAAAAATCCAACCACAGAGCAGAAAAACAGCCGAAGGCCACTCATGGGTTTTCAACACAACGATAACTAGTATGTCTCAAAAACTAAAGCAGTAAACTGACAATGATTAATTGATCAAGTACTGTCTGAAATTTTTGTTTGGAAATAACACAACCAAATTTGACTAAATGTTAATTAAATGAACTTGTTTTCAACAAATGTTAAAATGTTATGTTATTATAATGAATAACATTACAGACAACTGTGAATATTACTAGAACAATATTTAAGATCAATAAATAAGTCATCATAACCGATATCGTCAATTTACCCATTACAGCAGTTAATGCTCCTGCTAGATCCTTATTTTATACAAATGTTATGATTTATTGCAGAAACTACAGTAGATAGAGAGAAACTTTACATAAAATATGCTAAGCACATCTTAAGAAGCTGTTCAAATCACAAGGCATACACATGGACATAAATATATATAAGAAATAAACAAATAGTGTATGAAAGTTATATGAAATAAATTCAACTTATAATGTAGCATATTAATCTATTGCAATAAAAATTCATAATTTCTAATAAAATTTGTAGATTTAGCTAATAAAGTCCTTATATTTGTAAATAGTAACATTCATTTATAGTGGAAAATTGTTTAAACAAGGAATTAGCTACAATTACAATTTGCTTGCCAGTCCCTCTCTGTGATCACACATAGATAACTCTGGCTCATTTCCCAATCAATCTTTCATGAAAGGAAGATAATTAATGTAATTTTCATTCATAGTCTATTTCAAAAATGATAAACAGTTGTTTATATTGGTATGTAAAAATTTAAACGTTTCAAATTTATGAAATTATATTTGTACATCAATTGTTTTGATACATCAATAACAAAAACTGAAGTATATTGCATTGATTCATTTTGTAATTATTCAAAATTATATCAGAAACATAAACATAATTATTAAAAAAAAATGAACCTGTTTAGGGGAGACAATACTCGTATAACTTTTTCAAATTGACACATAATACCACGGAATGTCACTCTTTCATACAAATGGCACATCCATATACTATTAATTAATTAACTGTACAATCGTGCTCCACCTTCAATGATGATTGTGAATTATAAATATAACCAAAAGTTGTTAATCTATAGATAGTGAAGCCTATTGAAAGCTAACCCACTGTAAAAATATTTCTTTGCACTTTTTTAAAACTTCCTTAGAAAAATTCTCGAGCCACTTGACTTTCATAGCTCAACGTTTTTACAGAACATTTGAATAAAGTAGTTACAGATTATTCGCTTCTCAAAGTGTAAGACGCAATAAAAATCGTATGCTTGCACAATCTTACCGAAATACGGATTTAATTAAGTCCTGAACATTTTGACATTTCTTCGTATATTTTTATCGAAAACCGGTGTTAAACTAATCACGAGTACGTGTTAAAATCCGACTAAATACCTATTTGCCGATATGGTCAGGTAAAATTGCTACATAATAATGGTATGATTACCTTTAAGACAACAGTTTGAGTACCACTACCATAGTCACTACCGTTAGCTGTGTCCACTTTAGAATATGCATAGGGATTGCCATTAACAATCAATTGTGTCGATTCCCAGTTTCCACCTCCTACTGATACTGTCCAAGTGAATACATAAATACCAGCCATTGGAACAACAAATACACCATCGCCGCTATTATATGAGGCAGTTGTATCCAGAATAACCTGTAGAAAATGTGTTAAAAATGAACATTAAATGTAATAATTGTATTTGAGAATATTTAGAACAGTCACAAATTCAAGCATTTTTCAAAGTCCTTTTTTTAGATTTAGGTGGTATCAACTAGGTGACTGAAAGATATGTAAGCATTTTCTATATATCTATCTAAAAGTCTATATAAAAAAAGTTTACTTGCGGCACAGATGTTTTACCCGCACAAATGTACTCACTACATCCTTTTGTTGGTTCGTTCAGATTGATATTACTATTACCAGATACATTTCAATATTTTAGATATATAACGTTTGTCATACTCAGCCATGATAAGTGCATAAAATTTCCTGTACGACATATTGTGAATACAACGGAATTTTATACGGCTGTAATACATTTGATGTTTAGCTTCCTATAAAACCAGGTTTAATCCACTATTTTCTGCATAAGAGAGGCCTGTACCACGTCAGATATATGACAGTTGTCCATCCGTTTGATGTGTATCAGAACAATGGATTTTGCCATATGTAAAGGGACTTTCCGTTTTTTAATTACCTTTTCCAACTTTTTTTCTGCGAGTGTTGATGTGATATAATAAAAAAGTTAAAAATATCTTAATACAGCAGAGTAAACCAAAGGTTTCAAATCTCACATCACCGAACAAAAACAATATTTATTTCTTAATGAAATGTGTGTAATGAAAATCAACACAATGAGTTGTAATATCTACAATATGTGGGCAGAAAGATTTCCTTACACAGAAGGTTGTAATTCATTGTAAAAATGTATTTCAGCACTTACATAATCCTCCTAATTTAATGAAGAAAAAACAACACGTGTAAACTGACGTCAAAGTAAATCGATGACAGTAAGTTTCTCTAAGATGCACTGCTTAGAACTCTACTTATAATGACAGATGATTTATAAAAATTTGTTTCTCGTGTGCAATTTAACAAGAAAGACAAAATTTTAAACCCGAGAGAATAGACAAAATATCCAAATTGCCGAATACATATTAGTAGGAGGTAAAAACCCATGTTCAATCCATCATTTTCTACATAGGAAAATACCTGTACCAAGTCAGGAATATGACAGTTGTTATATAATTTTTTTTTATGTCTTTCAGAATATTAAATTATACCATTTAATAAGAGACTTTCCTTTTTAAATTTTCCTAGGAGTTCAGTATTTTACACTACAATCTGCCCAGTGTATGGAAAATCCATACATTGGTCGTGAATCTGTCATTGGTTATATTTTTTCTTGTTGACTAATTAAACATACATGCTTTTGCAATGGTATTATCCCTTTGTCAATGATCGTGATATCGTCATTACTCAACTGCAGCCAAGACTTATGCATTAATCTCTTTATGCAGGGCAAGTATTTCTGGACTAACCTTTAACACGAACTACACGAATGTATATCTAGTAAATGGTAATGCATTGCACGAACCAACCTTTACTGATAAAAACATTCGACATTAGATAATTTGCTATTTTTAAATTGAATTAGCAAACAAATGTATGTGTTAACTTTTTATATATTGCCTTTAAGTTCCATTGTGTTTAACTGATAACATTGTCAATTGTGAAAATAAATGTACTTACTTTGTTAAATATAACTGCTGCATGATGGCCTAGCCCGGTTAATTGGTATGTTAGTTGCGTTGAAAATGCAACTTCATTAGGAGAATTCTGTCTCTTCTGAGCTGGAACATTTGATATAAAAATAGATTTCAATTTTGCTTTCACATACACAATTAGATAAAATATTTTACAATTTTGCAATTTAGTATTTTTAAAAATGCTCCAGTAAAAAATGTATGTAAAAATTACATGTAAAATTAAGGTTAAAAATAAACAAATTGACAATATTGTAGAAAACAATAGAGATTAAACAATTTGAAAAAAAGTTTATAAAACATCAATAATAAACTATTTAAAAAATTAAGAAAACAACAACAATACAAAAAAACACAAAGAAAATAAACAAATAAACCAAACATATAAATATACACATGGAAAACACCAAATTTAAATTGAAAAAAAAAAAAAATACTCTTTATTTTTTTGTGTTATAATTTGTTGAAATAGAACTATTTAAATATTATTTAAATATCACCTGAGTTTAATCAATGAATATCGACTAGATAAGTTCTTATCTGCACATGCAGCTACTGTACCCGTAAACGGCAAAACAGATGTTTTTATTATAATTGTTTTCAACACTTTAAATAACCAAGTTTATAAAGTTATGTGATTCAAACCTTGAAATGGATCCTCCGCAACTCTTAACTGCAGCAAGATGGCAAATTTTCAGCCTGAGAAAAGCAGGAATGTCGCTGTGACAACCGCACGTATTGTTGGTCATCACCATTCCACTATAAGTCGTTTTGATAATAAAAATCAGGCAATAAACGATGCTAAAGATCTGCCGAGATCAAGAAGACCCCCTATACCATCTGCTAGGGAAAATCAAGCATAATGAAGGTTTGTCATAAGGAAACCTATTGCATACAATACAATCCTAAAAAGAAAGTGGTTGGCATACAGGAGCCTTTTATCAAGAACTGTTCGAGATAGACTCATTGCTACTGGTTATCGTGCGATAAGAACATTTTGGGACCTTTGTTTACGAACAGACACACAGTTGTCCGTATCCAAAATGTAGTGCAGAGCTCGCCAAAGTTGGAAATGAGCATCGTGGAGGAAGATCCATTGTTCAAATGGAATTCGGTTTATCTTCCTTGGCACGATCGTAGCCCGCGTTTGAACCATATCAAGCATATATGGGACACTATTGGGCGTAAAGTTCGCGAAAGGACACCCCAGTTCAAACACGTCATAAAATAAACAATGCCCTTCATCAGAAATGGTTGCTGCTACTTTAACAACAAATCAGTCAATTTAAGACAGGAATAAGAAGACGTTAAAAGGAGGTTATCCGTTTGAATGGAGGCTGCACACAAAGTACCAATTCTTTGGCGCATAACGATCAACCATGATGTGAACAATCATCTTAAGATTAAATTTGAAATGTCTGACATTGTAAAGTTCGACTACAGCAAAAGTTGTAAAATGCATTTTTTTGTACAAAAAACACTTCATTTTGTTATTAAAATTTTGGTTAGATAAATCATTTTTTCAAACATTATTGTGTTCGTTTAAATGCCCATGTTATCATAAACTATGTTTCAATATTATTTTACAAATATTTTATCATATTCCATCCAAACTAAGAGGCTGCATTTTCAAGTTTTAAAAATCTAAGGTGTTGCAATACTTTTTTCCATGTGTATATATAACAAACAACAAGGCGCCTGCGTATAAAAACGTAAAATAAATTCAGCAGTAAACTGTTATGATAGATATTTAAAATACATATATAAGTAAGCATAGTACGTGGTTGCTAAAGGACACAGTAGGTAAAGGCCTGTTCTTTGCCCCCTTATTTTATCATTTTTCAAATTCTGTTTTGGAAAGCTACATGTTATGTTTAAATATTCCCTTAGGTTTGAAATTTGTTTGGATGAACTTCAAAATAACCAATTTTAGCAACTGGGTGAAGTGAGGGGATAGACTTTCTGTTATTGTTAATGGGCAAAAATCGTAATTTTCCTTCTTTTGGAGTTTTTTATCCCCTTTTACTCCCATTCACCTCACCCATTTTCTGAATTTAATGGTTTTAAAGTTTATCCAAACAAACTTCAAACCTAAGGGAATATTCTAACGTGATAAGAAGCTTTTTAAACAAAATTTATAAAATGAGAAAATAAGGGGGTAAAAAACAGGCCTTATCGTACCTTGTCCTTTGATAGATGCTTTTAGTTCTTCTTTGTAAAATATTTATTTGATTGTGTTCTAATAGAGATGTTAAAAGAGTTATGACTGCTGTACCCCTACTTTACTTATCATATCGTTGTCAATATAATGGAATTTGATGCGACTGTCATACAAGTGAGAGGGGTAGCGCTATCAGGTTCTCCATTTGAAAATGTCTGTACCAGGTCAGGAATATGACAATTGCTGTTCATTCGTTTGATATGTTGTATCATTTGATTTTGTCATTTGAACAGTATAAAAAATAATTTTGATATTAATATTCATATATGGAAATTCAATTTCTATTTAAATAAACTCATCATAGATACCAGGACTAAATTTAGTATATACGCCAGACGCGCGTTTTATCTACAAAAGACTCATCAGTGACGCTCGAATCCAAAGAAGTTAAAATGGCCAAATAAAGTACGAAGTTATGTATAAATAAAACCATATCAATGACAATTCATGTCAGCACAAAAGTGCTGACTACTAAGCTTGTGATACTCTATGGGAAACAAATATCCACCAGCAGTGGCATCGACCCAGTGGTTTAAAGTAGAATTTGGTGTCTTTTTTGTGCTTCCCTCCTATCGATCGATAAAAGAGGACATGTTGCAAACACACTTTTTTGTATAAAACTATTTTACAAAGTACAATTCTTTACATATGTACACTAGAAACATTTAAAACTGGAGATTTAAAGAATGATAGCAAAAACTAGCATAAGGCCCGTGACCCCTTATTTGTATTTGATTTTTCGAAAGTATTTATGAAAATTTTACTGATCTTTAACCAAGAAAATATCTGTTCACGAACATTTAGACACCACAGTTATTCAAAATAAATGAACGTGCGTTACTACAAATAATCGTTTAATTACATTTAACAAATTCCCAACAGCAGTATTTCAAGTAGAATAATTAAGTAATCACATATTTCTTAAATATCGCACTACTCGACATATATCAGTATAGTTTCTACTTCATAATTTCATTCAAACCTTGAGTTGATCTACATTCGGTAATTTCCACATTCAGTCTTCTGATATCAGTTTGAAGTTCTTTGATAACAGACTCCAGTCTCTGTAGACGTGTTTCTGTGTGTTTGGCATCTTCATGCGAGAGTACTGGACTTGTTGGCAAAAGCAATATAATCATCAAGTAAATCGGAAGCATAATTTTATTCATTTTCCTTTATCGTTTAAGTATGGCTCAAAATGAAATGTTCTTATCTTAAGTAAGACAATAATGTAAGGTTATAAGATAACCAAAATGGCAAGGTGATATAATTTGCTGACTCTACACTTTCATTTTATTATCTTAATGTGCTTTATATTGGCAAAACAAATCTATATCCCCTTAACATGCTTAATAAACTTAATTGCTACCTTGTCAAAATCTTAGGTCAATGTTACAGGTTTTCACAGCGTTCATGGTAAGGATCTTTTGTAGAACTTTTATTTTACTTTAGTCACATTTTAGTGTAGACATGGTATAGATGATGTCTCATTTGATGTTTTAATAGAATCTTAGCATAAAATAGAGTAAAAAGAGGTAAATTACGAAAGTGCATGGATATATAAAGAAATGAACAGACGCGTAAATGCAGTTCATATATATTCAAAATAATGATAAGAACATATACAAAACATATATACTCTTTTCACAAAATTTAGACGGATGTTTACTATATATTGTCAGAATTAGATCCATCTTTAAAGTGATGACTTGATTGCAATTTAATTATCAACTCATCAGTTTGACTTTACTGACAGTCGCATTGAATTCGTTTACTTTAAGTGGACTATACATTTTGCCCTTACACCAGAGACACTCAAAGATAAAACAACAAATAGGGAGGGGGGCATTTATACTGACCTACGACAAAAGCAAACATTATAGAACAAAGACAAATGAAGGGAAATGAAGTAACATAAATAGAAGGTATTCATTACATTCATTTTTATTTGTGTATAATATCTTGGTACTTTCCAATTGACTTATTCATAAAAAAAACGAGACGTTCTTTGACAAAGCCCTATTTCATTAGTGCTTTGCTCAGACACTTCTTACATTTTACAAAGCACGAGTAGCAACCACACGATCTTGATTATCTTTACAGTTGAGAAATTTATGCTCAATACGAGGATAAAGTTGGTATATTAAAAGGTTTGATTAAGTCAGAATTTCAAAACTGAGATCGTCTCGTTTGTCATATTTTCTGTTGTTGAGATGATCGCTGTTGTCACGTTCGATGAGAATGTTTAGAAATGAGGCAGAGCTAAATCTGTGTTTTTTGTAATCTCAAATTCAGGTTGATATAATAACTAGTGTAATCAACGGTTAACCGGTTAACCGGTCGAACGACCGAATACCGAATACCAAAATCGCTAACCGCTTAACCGGACATTTATTTTTCAATTTTAATAGATTTGATATAAATTTGTATCGACATCGTTAAATAGTTATGTTTTATTTAAAAATTCGTCGTCGATGTAGTTTATTTGACAGATCAATTGTCCAGTCTATTGATTGCTATTGTTAATCCGAAAAACATTAATCAGAACTTGTCGCTCAGATTGGGACAATTTCTTAATGAAACATTATTAGTATAGTACATGTTATTTTAACAGTAACTTTAAATCAGTAATACGATTAAATTTTAAGATTTACTTCATTATTTTATTTTTGATCTAATAGCGTGTAGACTTCTCAATGTGCAACCTCCGTCGTGTTAGGCTTTGATATACTTTAAACGAAATGTTAACTAAAATATTGTGAAATGCATATCAATGTGAATGTACTAAATGTATACGTGATAACACGATTAACATACCTAATCATTTTAAATCGAAACACTCTACACTCATGCATACCACATTTTATAGCTTTGTGTAGGGTACTAAAGATATAAGGCTTTCAAACACCAACTTAAACACTACCGGTTAACCGGTTAGGCAATAGTGTACGATTTGACAACACTAATAAACTGAACGAAATAAAAAAAAAGTTGGATTATTGATGATCGTTAATGGAAAGAAAATAATCATCAATATAACATACTGTTATAGGCGTCTTTGACAAGTAAATATTGATTGGTTTAATTTTCTGGTTCGTCACTTTCACTGTTATTTTCATCTATTCACCACAACAAAATAAATCATTTAGAAAGTTTAGATATAATGAAAGAATTGCGAGTGCAATTTTTGTAAATTAAGATAAAATAAAATTCAATGAAACTGCCAATTTCAGTAATCTGTTTCAGGAAAACTAGTCAAATATTATGTGAATTCTAAGTTATTAAAGGAAGATATGAATATATCATCGGGTTTTTTACACATTAAAATGGAAAAATATTAGCCGTGAGCCATAATGTGAAGCATGTTTGGCGAGTGAGCAAAGGTAACAAACTAAAACGTACAGTGCGTCAAGCGGCTGATATGTTACGATATCTTTATGAAGAAATTCGAATATTTTTGTATCATTATATTACTGGCCTTTTCACTCTCCATAAGACGACAGTTTAAATTACGTTTGACGAAATTCAACTTCATAGTCTATTTTCCTTCGTCAGTGAATTTTACAATAGAATGAAAAATGCACGATGTGATTTATGCATTTTTTCTAATGTGTGCAAGGGACTTCTTTACATTTAAATTTTCATCTACTACCGAATTAGATTATTTACCAGATTTGTAATAACGTGTGCAACATGACGAGTACCACATGTGGCGCAGGATCTACTTACACTTCCGGAGCACCTGAGATCACCTCCAGTTTTTGATGGGGTTCCTGTTGCCCAGTGTTCATTTTTCTATGTTGTTTTTGTGTTACCTAGTATTTGTCTGTTTAGCCATGGCGTTGTCAGTTTATTTTCAATTTATGAGTTTGCCTGTTCCCCTGGCATCTTTTAATTTGCCCCTCTTTTATTATTTTTTATCTATAAAAAACGTTATATTTACTTATTCTTTTGCTAACTTACTTTTCAAGAATTTTGACTACAGATGATCATGATATTCACTGCATTGGTAACCACAAAGTTGTTGCGATTATTTTTTTCTCAACTTTATGAGTTGTTATGAGTGGCTTTAAAGTAGTAACTAGCGCAATGTTTGCTATTTAATGATGTTAATAAATCTGCATTAATAAAACATGTATAAGGTGTGTGCAACAAAGTTTTTTTTAATGTTACTCCTCTACCAAACGTTGTGATCTTTAGATATGCATTCGCCTATCGTCAATTAATCTACGCACACTCTCCACCTTTGTTTTGAGCAAGTATAAAAATTGGTATGAACTATAATAGATAAACAGTTGAAATTAGCTACTAGTAACTGAATCTGCAGGAGTTTTACTAAGAGTTGAGTTCCAGTGTATGATACTGAGGGTTCCTTTTCATAATTCGTAATTTATTCTTAAGATGAGCGTTAACATCTCGTAGTCCGACTCCGGGTATTTCTGCTTTGTAATCAGTAATTTTTTTCTATTATTTATTAAATCAATATCTATAGGCAGAAATGGGCATTTTATTTAGCAGTTTATTCAACTGACAGAAAGCGACTTTTGTGTTCGTTTGATTAAACTGAAACGCAAATTTAACCACCTTGTTGTTATTAGTTCATCTATTAACCTTTTAACACACATTTCAATCGTTACATGTACATAACTAATCAGTGTTTTTTTTAAATTCCAGTTCGTCTGAACTAAAATGATTGTTAGTCCTTGCTTTTAGTCTCTCTGGGTAAATGAGATCTTTAATTTCAGACATGGTAGAGTTAAATTACACATCTTGTACTCCTTCTATATTATCGATGTGTTTTTGTTTCGAATTAAGTGACCAAAGTAAACTTGCATAGTCCATGTTTGTTCAACCAACGATGTATATGAGACAGTATCTGAAAAAGTCTAATTTCCTGGTTACAACTTTCACCGGCAATTAGTTTTTCAACCATATTTTTTGAAAACCTTTAGTTTAAGTATTGATTAGAGTATATATTGCACCAACTATTGCCAATTATAATTCTTTCTTATATTTTTTTTGACAAAATTTTATTCTTTGAATGCTAGATTTTACGTTTCCGAGCTGTAAGATTTTATTCATAAAAATAGGTGTGATTTTTAAGTTTTTTGACAATATCCATTAAGTGTTTTGATTTTGTTTAGATTTGTTTTTATTAAAAGAGGTGCGAAAGATACCAGAGGAACAGACAAACTCAATTTCGAAAAAAAGGACAACGCCATGTCTAACAAATGAAAGAAACAAATAGACAAATAATAGTACACAAGAAACAACATGGAAAACTAAAGATTGAGGAACACGAACCCAACTAAAACATGGGGTTGATCTCAGGTGTTCCGGAAGGGTAAGGAGATCATGCTCCACATGTGTCACCTATCGTGTTGCTCATTTAATAACATACTCGGTAAATAGTTTATCGGTTGGTCACATTCATGTAAAGGGGATGGAATTGTAGCTACGACGTAAGAATACCAGTCGATATCATCTGTGAAACGGTTATTCCATAACAGTCAACCAAATCGTGATGACGTCCGTAAAATTTACGAAGAGATTATTCAACTTCATCCTTTGGAACTCTTGGTTTAATAGCTTTCTTTTGAGCAGCAACCCTCTATCAGGGAAATCAGGATAAGAAATGCAAGCACGGGAATATCACATCAATTGGGAGATATATACCCCGTATGCAGGTTCTGCTAAAATGTTGCTACTTAGAAATGGAAAATTCACAATTGGAAAGCTGAAATCATCTCTTTTGCCGAAAAGTTTTGTTTTCTACCGACCCTCATTGTCAATTTCTAGATGTAAGTCAAGATAGGAGGCCGACTTAACTGTATCTGTAGTATCCTTTATCTCTAGTTCGATGGGATAGATGCGTTCTAAATAGTCACCAAATTTTGAATTATTTAGTGAAAGAACATCATCCATATAGCAGAGATTAGAGTTAGAGGATATTTGCTAACTTCTTATATCTCTTCCTAAGAAGATTCTGCATGCAGTCAGTTTCATAATAATTAAGAAACATGTCGGTAAGTTGAGGGGCACAATTTGTTTTCATTTGAAAGCCGACAGTCTGTTGATAAACACGTCCTCCGAACGTAACAAATATGTTGTCAATCAATAAATCAACCATCTTGATAATATCAGTTTCAGAGAAGTTTTTTTTTGAATCAGAGTGATCTAAGACAAGATACTTTTATCTACGTTGGCCATTCTGTTTTATGAAGCAAATCATTACCAACTCTTCCAACTTGTCTTTTAGTTTAGCACGTGGAATACTTGTTGTAAAGAGTAGAAAAGTCGAACGTTTAAATACAATTACAATATGAAAGAGAGTTAGGTTGTATATACTCTAAAAGGCCTGTTTCACGCCACGTCTAGAATAGGCAGTTTCACAATAACTTTGAAGCCCGTCTTTAATTGCTGATAAAATAGATGTTAATAATTTAGAAAGAGGTTTCTTGGAGCACTTGGAAGACCCAGCAATATACCGTTGTTTGTAAGGACACTTATGTAGTTAAGGTATCCAACAAAGGGATGGAAAATTCATTTTTCGTCTTTGGTTGAAATTCCAAAGGAACATGAAATTGACCTATGATTATCCAGGATTTACTCTTTGCTAAGTGTCGTGAGGGTATATGTTGAGTTTCCAAGTGAATTGCAATACCTTATTCGTTTTTCAAGCAGTTAATGTAATGAGTTTTACACACAAAAATGATGTTGATTGTGGCTTTATCTGCGGGGACAACAACATATTAGTCATGAAGGTAGGATAAGTGTTTTGCAACATTTTGGTCTTTAAAGATCGACGTAGCATGGGCATTTGTAGACCCATTCTGTTTCTTAATTCTAATTTGTATCAACGACCTCACTGCCTTAATCCATTCAGAAAGAGTGTCTTCATCTTCCTTCTAGCGCTAAGTCCAATGTCTGGCATATTCCTCGACTGAATCCATAAAATTTTAAAGTTGTATTTCCAATTGATGGATTAATAGTTATCAAAGGTACCAGGATTAAGACTCACGATATTTCACGATATTTCGGACATTTCGATAACCCATTTCGTAGAGAAGTGTTATTAACAATGTTGAGGTCACCGGTAATAACGTGGCCAGCCGGATTATATATGAATTGGAAAATAACACAAGTGCAATCAGGGGTTTTAAAATAAAGGCAACAGTAGTGTACCGCTGTTCAAAACTCATAAATCCATGGACAAAAAACAAAATCGGGGTAACAAACTAAAACCGAGGGAAACGCATTAAATATAAGAGGCGAACAACGACACAACACCGAAACGCAACACACACAGAAACGGACCAAGCATCAGACAAAACACCACGAGAATAACAAATATAACATGAAAACCAAATACATGAATTTGGGATAGACAAGTACCGTGCCACGTCTTATCTCAATATCTCAAAAATAAGGGAAAAAACAAACGACTCAACGTTAAAATGCAACACACAGAAACGAACAATAATATAACAATGGCCATCTTCCTGACTTGGTACAGGACACTTTTAAAGGGGAATAAAAGTGGTGGGTTGAACCTGGTTTTATGGCATGCCAAACCTCGCACTTTAATGGCAAAGTTAAATATAACATTGAAATGACAACATAATATTACAGAACTACAATACAAATAAATAGGAGAACATATTAGACAAAGAAAAACATGATAAATAGATAACAAAAAGCATCAGATTTAAAATTCAATACGCCAAAAACGCGTCTTGTCCACACAAGACTCACCAGTGACGCCAGATATAAAAGATCGAAAGTGAAAAAAGTACAAAGCTGTACAGCACTGAAGATCAAAAGTTGAAAAGGTTTCGCCAAATACGGCATTGTTTTTATGCCCGGGATAAGAACATTCTTATTATATAGAACAATTCATGCTATTGCAAACAGTAAATTTTATCAAATGAATATGAAAGAGATATACACAAAGAAACTGAAGTATTAACTAATTACAGAAAACTAAACCTGAATACATAACGCCTAGATATAAAAGATCGAACGTGAAAAAGGTACAAAGTTGTACCGCACTGAAGATCAAAAGTTGAAAAGGTTTTGACAAATACGGCATTGTTTTTATGCACGGGATAAGAACATCCTTATTATATAGAACAATTCATGCTATTGCAAACAGTAAATTTTAACAAATGAATATGAAAGAGATATACATAATGAAACTGAAGTATTAACCAATTACAGAAAACTAAACCCGAGTTTATCACAAAATAGACACATCCGAATCAGTCCAGGCGTCAACGTAATTAAAAAAAATGTGTGACGTCACATACGATGGCGAAAAGGCAGAAACGTTATGCCACATAAACTTGAAATCGTCAATATCGAGATCCTGCAAAACGTGTTTGTTATTGAAAATTTTAGTTGCAATAGGTTTGGTATAGGTATAAGAAATGATTGGTACAGACTGGTCTTTGAAATAATGAGGTATTTTTGAGTGAACTTATTTATGATGGAGGATATTGCCCAAGTTGACGCCACCGAAATCTTTGTTGGCAAAGGAAAGATCTTTCCTCTTTTTTTATCTTTTCAAATGCGGACTGGTTGAAAAAACTGTGAACTGCAATATCCGAAATTATAGCATCAAGTTTGTATTGGTTTAAATGAGGGTTTGTAAAAGTGAATAAAGTTTCGTGTGAATGTGATGAATACCTAACGGTTTTTGAATAAATGGCCGCAAGTCATTCATAGAGACTGCATGCAGGGTAGTTGCTGTATAATGACGATGACCAAGACTACGTCTACGTCGAGGAGTAGAATTGAAAATATTCATCACATTCATTTAGCTACACGGAAGACTAGATGGAATACTTACACCATCCATTTTTTCATTGCAACTAGTCTACTAGTTTATGGTGTCGCAGTTCCCAATTGTCGAATCCATTAGTCCTCTTTTTGTCTACGGAGAGACGTTGTAAGATGAGGATTGTTAGTCAAGTGATATATTTTGTCGATAAGGCGATGATTGAATGATCAGACTGGTTAAAATACTAGTAAAGAATGTCGTTGGCATAAAGGTGAATGTCTGATCTATGACCGCACACACGTTTGTTTAGCCTGCCATTCTTTTCACCGACGTATACCAAACCGCAAAGGTTGCACTCTAGTCCGTAGACGACATTTATAGATTTACAATTCCGATCACCGTATTTTGTGGTAAAATAAGACGTCTTATTTAAATTGCTAGTGAATCAAGCATCTGTATAAAATTCCACAGGTTTTGCAGCCTTTGGCTTCTCATTTCGAAATGCGACAGTGTTGTTCAGAGACATATCAAAGTCTAATACGTCTTTAAGGAGAATAGAACATGGCTGTGTATGTGTACTTTTGGTATTGTTTTAGTATGATAATCTGAATGAGTCATGTTTTGGATATTTGTCATGTCTGGTGATGAGGGAACACCTGTCGTGTTTATGTCAGACGACACTGTGTCCACGGTGACGTCTGTTTCGAACTTTGGTGACTACTTTTAATATCTATTAAGACAACTTCTTTTTTTTTATAAATTTCTGATATAATGTTAAAATTAAACTTTATTGAAAAAGCCACGGTCCTATCACGCGCTCATGGCGCAACTATTTATTCTAGATCCTTGACAATAATTTGTGTTTATTTGTACGGATCTCTAAAAAAAAATGTACTACATGTACAAGGTTTCATACTACAAAGAGAAGGCTAGACTGAGTTTGGAATGATTGCTCCAAAAGGGGGAGTAAACAAATTAGGGAGGTCCCTTTTTTTTATTCGAAATATTTTCATGGCAAAACTGTTTTGAAAAGTAATTGCAATAGATTTTAAAGATATTTGGCCACATTTATTTTGTGTCGGAAACCTTTTTTATGTCAATAATTTGATTACAATCTCTATTTAGATGTTGCAAGCTTGAATATTGTGCTAAATTTGCCCAACTGTTCAGGGTTCGGCATCTGAAAGCTTACCAGGCTACGCTCAGCGAAGCATTTTTGTTCCTATATTTCTATTTCCAAAAATTATACATTTTCAGATATTATATCATATTATGTTTAGAGTTTATTAGTGCTCAGATGCATTAAGTGTTATTCTTAGAATCACAACGATCGAGTTGACTATATATATATATATCTAATCTATTTAAAGTCGCCGTCACGTAAAATTGGCATCATGATTTTTGTCAAAATTTTCTTAAATATCGACCGCGTTTACTCGAGATCATGTTTTTTCAATGAGCGGAAGTAAAATCCTATCCAAATTTCTACTACTGTCCTACCTTTTTTTGTGTTTGCACAGTATAATCCTGACCTTCACATAATCCAAGATTATTTTGTATGGTGGAATCCGACATTGTTATTACCGGAAGTGTTGCCCTGGAGTTCCATAGTGTGATTTTTAAATTTAATATAAGTTTTTTGATCGATTAAGGCTCTGATATTGGTTTCCTCATTCACATTTGAAAAGTTTAGTTCATAATTATAATGATGTGTAAGAATTAAGTGTATCATAAAATATTGTTTGCTTTTCTGTATAAGTTTATGAGACAGCATTTGTATTATTTTCTTCATTATTTAAGGAATTACTGTAATATTCTTTCTGTCTATTGGAAAATAACATTAATATAAGATGCACGTTGAATAACCCGTGTAGCGTCTTATTTTAAAGTGTGCACCACATTTTTTTAATGTTTTTTCGAATAGACAGAAAAAATATAAGCCATTCATTACAATGTAATTCAAAATTTCATTCAAAGCCGGAGTAATTCATGAAAAAACGTTGATAACTTCAAGGTCACATGACAAAATAATGTCTATGAGCTGACAGACAAAACAGTCGGCAATCAGAAAACGCGCTACGTCACATGACAAAATAATGTCTATGAGCTGACAGACAAAACACTGTCAGCCAATCAGAAGACGCGCTACGTCACATGACAAAATAATGTATATTAGCTGACAGACAAAACACTGTCAGTTAACCAGAAGACGCGCTACGTCACATTACAAAATAATGTCTATGAGCTGACAGACAAAACAATGTCAGCCAATCAGAAGACACGCTACATCTAAATTATATTATTCACAAATATCAATGAGGACACCAAAATTGAATTATCATTCAATTTGCATGTTTCTAGTTTTTCATATCGTCTTGGGGCATAATTCTATTATTGTGATCTTTTGTTATTCTATACAGGTTTGTATTATTCCAGCGAGCACTCCAGTGGCGCATACAGAACTTTTCCTAAGAGGGGGGCTCTAGTCATGCTTCAGTGATTCCCTATATAATCAACCTTGATCTTTTCAATGTTGGCCAAATCTCACACATTTGCCTCATGAAAAGTTGGCAGAGGATACCAGTCCCACATAGGAGCCCTTGTTTCATTCCCCAACACCAATTCATCCCCAGCACATGATGTGGTACCTATGAGTTTTAAATTGTAGTTCGTGTCTACTAGTGAATGACAATTCTTTTGAATTAAGGTTTGTTTGATGAGCCAAAAAAGTACAAAAAGAAAGAAAATGTTATTGGGGAGTTTTGTTTTGTCACTCAGCCACTGGAAGTGTGTAACGACATAATTTAAATAAGGTTACAAAACAGGTTATTTTGAAGGAATTCGATTTTTTTTTTGGGGGGGGGGAGGGTAGCGTGTCTAGAAAACAGGTCAGAACATTGAATTTACATAAATATTTTATAACTGTCAAGGGAATTAAAAGAAGCATCAAATTGATGATCAGAAAATAATTTAAGTTCTGATATACATTGTATTTTTTTCCATCAGGGACTTTCTATACTAAAGAATAGTATAGAAAGTCCTTGTTTCCAGTCATGCTTCTAAGATCAAGAGTAAGATTTAGCTTTTACACTGAGAGAGTGACAGATGCATTTAGTATCATGAAAGATGAAGTAACAAAGGGCATACAAGAAAGATTTAATCTTTTAGAATGCAAAACTATTCAAAAATCATGGTAAATTGAATACACAAACAACATTAGTGTGGGACAGTATTTACTAAAAAATGTCCAAAATTGACCCTTTGGGTCTTAGGTAGCAATAAACAGTTAGGAAAAAATACTAAACTTTGCCCTTATGAATTTTACCATCCCCTTTTCATTGTCTTCTTGCAATAGCAATCTTCCATAGATTTTATATCCAGTATATAAAATGGTAAAATATAATTTTTTTTTGGTGTATCCATGGCAACAATCTGCATGTATTTGTTATAAAATATTGCAAAAAGGGGGGTGGGGAAAGATGACAGATATTTCCCCAAAATTTTGCTAAAAGTAGAATTGCAATCGCTTGAAGTTATACCTTCACTGAAACTGTGTACATATATCATTCAGCAAATCCAATTAAAATCATATGTATTTCATCTCACTTTTTTGTAAAATTGCGTCAAAAACTTCGTGTAGAAAAAGAGTGTTTGTAAAGCAGCGTTTGTAAACCGTACATTAATTTCTGGACCGATGGCCGGTCTAGCTATGAAAATACGGATTGTCAAACAGACAACAGCCTATAAAACACGTAAAAAATAATCTTGATGCTCTTATAAAACATCTTTGAAGGCTAAATTAGCACTCATCTGTCTAAAAATTAATTTTATTACACAATAACTTTCCTATTTAAGGGGCCAAAATGCGAAACTAAACTCCTAACTGTGTATTGCTACCTTAGCACAAACGAACTCCTCCGTAATTTTGTCAATTCACACTAACTGCAGAGTTCACGAAAAGTGGTGGTCCTTAGAATTTTACCACCAAAATTTGGCAAAGGACTGACACAATTTTAGTATTTTTCAATAGAATGAATAGTGAGGACCTGCATATTTCCCTCAAGCAGGGGCGGCTCCAGGAATTTGGAAAAGGGGGGGGGGGCGAAGTTTTCAAAGATCGCCGAGCAGAGCGAAGCGATTTTTTTTTTGGGGACCTTTTTAAAAAAACACAAAATAAGAGTAAAATGCACTTTTTAACGGTTTCTCGCGTAGGGCAGGTATATACTATAGTTACTGTAAGGTGTAAGGGATGGACATTTTTTATTATGCTGTATTCTCTTTATTCATGTTATTGATTGTCTATGGCATAAAATGATAGTATGGATTCAAAGCTATGTATGGGACTTGTCAATAAAAAATAAACATGGAAAATTCTCGTTTGCTGTACATGTTAAGTTAACATAACCTCACAGATTTCATGTTGTAAACAAAAAATACGCCGGGCGATTCGATGGCATTTACAATACAACCGACACGAGTTAAAAGAGTTAAACAATCAATTTGTATCCAAATGTTTGGTTGATATGTTTCACCCAACAAAATTAAGGGAGGTGAGGGTTTCAAATAAACCAAAGGCTACGAATGCGGCTGAAATGACAATGAATTTATGATTGACGGCCGACAAAAGGAGATATAAAGGCCACACCCAGCAGTCAGGTTGCAGTCTGGTTTTAAAAAAGTATTCAATATATCACTTCAGCGAAACAGACATTCCGGTCAGACATGCAAACCCCGGCCTCAAAAAAATACGCCCGTTTTTTATTTATCATGTCCATTTAATGTTTATACTAATTCTGTTGGAAATTTTCGTTTCTAATAGCAAAAAAGACAGCAAGATTATTGTTTTCAATCCAGATACGTCCTGAATTTTTATTTAATGCAAAAATCAGAGTCAGATTTGTTTCTCTCAAATACTTAGACTGCCTCCTCAAATTAAATGATTCGCACCTTAGACTTCAAATCTATCTAGAGCTTATACTGACTGGGGATCATTTTTCAGCTATCATGTTATTTTAAAATAGGCTGAAGCGTTTGGGGTTAAACATGTTTTCGTAGGTAAATAATATTGCTGTGGATTTTTTTGTTCATGAGCGTGTAATAGATATAGGGTATTACTTTCTGTTTTGTTGAATTGTGAAAAAGAAGTCACTACGTTCTTGCTCAACCATGTGTCGCTTTGAAGGTATCATGGTTGTCATCCTCAGCCTAAGCAGTGTGTTAATGTAATTTGAATTTCAAAATCATGGACTGAGTGACGTTTTTTAGACGCACTGGTCAACTCCACAATAGCGAATCACATGACTTTGACATAATCAGTAAATACCAGCGAAAAAGATCTTTATTAGTAAAGAATTGTCGCATAAAAATTAAACACACGGGCAATGGCAAAGATCACGAAGTCAAGTCTGATCAATCATTTCCCCCCCCCCCCCCCCCCCAAAAAAAAAGTCCAGGCAAAAAGTAAAAACACAAAAATACTGAACTCCGAGGAAAATTCAAAAAGCAAAAGCAAAAAGCAAAAAGCAAAATCAAAAGTCCAAACACATCAAACGAATAGAGAACAACTGTCATATTCCTGACTTGGTACAGGCATTTTCTAATGTAGAAAATGGTGGATTGAACCTGGTTTTATAGCTAGCTAAATGGTTAATCAAACTGCAACCTATCAATCTCTACATGGTGTATGTATAATCATGGTAATTTTTTTTATTAAATTTTTATATTTAATTTATTATATATACCATGTATACCGAATGAGTTTGACATATTTAATTTTTAATATTTATTGAGTAGTTTTAAGTCATGCATCAGTGGTAATATTTATTGTAAGACTTTGTCATGGCTCAGTGAGCTTTGATATATTGGTTATACATGTCACTCTCTAGGTTTTACTAGTTTATGTTATGAAAACTCTGTTCTGTATGATAATTGGTTAATTAAGTCATATGTCTATTTTGGAGGGAAATTCTATTGTTTGGTTAATTTAAGATTTATTTTTGAACAGAATAGTCACTTATAGTGTTATGCTGTTTGTTTTCTTATTTGAAGGACAGCTGGATTTGATTTTGATTTAAACCTAAGGTCAGTTTTTCAACTTATTGATAGGGATCTCTAGAAACATGCATGTGCATGAATTATATAATATTAAAGTGGCGGATCCAGAATTTTTCATAAGTTAAGGACTATCAACATGATATCAATGATTAGTAAAGAAGATCATGGATGACACATTTCAGTATGTGCATTCTTGTTTTAGTCATTGGATACCAATTTTCGTGGATTTCGTTGGTACAAGGGAATCACAAATTTAAATATTCAACAATATTGCCATATTTGTCATTATACCATGAAATTAAATATCAATATGCAAGTTTTCCTTAAACCACGAAAATAAATGAATCCACAGACTCAGTAGTCTGTGTTTGTCTTTTGAATATGCACCCATTTCTTGTTTCAATGCTAAGCATATGAAAATTTTAAAGAAACATAAAGTTATGTAGTAAAAGAAATATATCATTCATAAATCAATGAGTGGTTACCATTGCTCCCAACCCATTTTCTGTAGTAGATACTAAGAATGTAGCAATTTATGACAAAAACAACTTTGAACAAGAAATATTTGTTAATATATGTTTTGACAAAAAAATATCCATACATTTATTTTGAAACATTTACCAGACATGCACTGGAAAGTAAACATCTGTGAGGTTTTCTATATCAAAAGAAGATTTATCATGACTTACAGTACTATATGATTTAGTTTTATTGCATGGATTTATTTATTCCAAATATATAGATACATGATATATCAGTCATTCCCAAAAAATGGGTACAATTCGAATGTAGACACTGTTAAAAAATTGCAAATCTAATCATGATTTAGATGAAAAAAAGTATTTTAATTCACACCGATATTTGGAGTTTTTCTTGGCGACATTCGGAATTCGTGTGATTTCCGTATATTGAATAGAAAATCACGCAAATATATTAACGATTTACATCACAAAAGAATATAATTTTATTTAAGAATACATATTAATCACTTAGAACACGAAAAAGATTACCTGTGACATATGTTACGCTTGCATTTTGTGGTAATTTGCCGGCGACACTGTAATTTTGTAATTGTACCCATTTTTTGGGAATGACTGATGTACACTTTAATTGTACTGGTTATATTCTGAGGGCTTGAGAGTTTAAGAATGTATGTTAGCGATGGGAATCTTTGCATTTGTGGAAAGCTTACCCAAAATGTTTGTTTAAGTTTATTTTCAATCTATGAGTTTGAATCTCCTTTTGGTACATTTCGTTCCTCTTTTAAGCATATACTTTCAGTTAAATGAAGAATATAAAAAAAGAATATGTGGTATGGTTGACTGTGATGAGACCTGAGTCTTCACAACTGACCTATATACATCTACATTGCGTTTTAAGTAGTGTGTCTTTCTATGTAGTGATTTTACATTATTGTTTCAGATATGGGTGAAGGTTTAGTACCATTTAAACATTTTAACTCCCTGCAATTGTTTGCACCTGTCCTAAGTCAGGAATTTGATGTTCAGTAGTTATTGTTTGTTGATGTGGTTCATAATTAAATCGGTGTTTCTCAATTCTTGTTTTTTGTACAGATTAGACCATTGGGTTTCCCGTTTGAATGGTTTTACTCAAGTTTTGGGACCTTCTTATAGCTATCAAATAATATTGTAAAATTGTATATTCTATAAGCTGTATTGCTTCTGAATAAAGTATTATTATTATAGCTAACTCGACTTGATCTGACCCATGGCTCTGTGTTGAAGACCATACTTTATAATTGGCCTATAATGGTTTACTTTTATAAATTGTGAATTTCATGGTTGGCACTCATACCACATTTTCTTATTTATTCATCTTACAAAAACAGAGTAGTCTTGGCGGGAACGTTTTCATCACAACAACAAAAATAGTTCCCTTTGTACACTGTAGTATTGTTCATGTACATTGTGTATTTATGTTTTGTTATTTGTGTACTTTCAGGGTTATTCTTGAACATCTGTAAAATAGATGAAATACTTTATTTCATCCACGAACCCTGTTACACAAAGTACCATGATTTGACTGGAGCCATTCTTACATTACAACAGTAAAAAGACATTGTTCTGGTAATTATAGACCAATTTTACTTACCTGCATCTCAGTGGCGGATTTGTAAAGCAAAATTATATCCGGGTGAAATTTGATCCGGAGGAAAAAATGTCACAGTAGTTGTTGTTATCTTTTTATCCGGAGGAAAATATTTCATATTGTCCGTGAAATTCTATCTGGGTAGTTAATTTATTGAATAGTTATTAGAAAAAAAAACTTATCCTTTAAAAATACTATGAAATAATAATAGTGTATTTGAAATAAAGCGAAATTGTTAAAAAAAATGTATTATAATGGAAAATAATTTCGTGACAAATTATCCTTGAAAAAAATTCCTAAAATATTCTAGTCAATATCATCCTTTTAAAAAGAAAATTATCATGAAACATAGGGAAGAAAACCAGAAGTAATTTCAAAGATCGTAATTGTGAACATAATATCATGATTAAATAAAATTAGTGAAATACATGTAAAAGTGAGTTGTTTTCAGATCTCAGTACAAATATAAATTTAAAAGTAAGGTAGAAATATAGTTGCATTACTACTGTTAACAGTAATAGAAGAATTTGATTATGATGACATTTTTAATTATACTAGAACACACCCGTAATATTACGGGACCGTTACTGAATTTAAGTATATAACTTTGCGCAAGCCTCATTGTAGTATTAGTATTGTCATCTGATAAAGTCATGCCGATTATAAGATACACAGTTTTTTCTCTGCTTTCAAATCTTTCTGTTTGAACCCGTCGAACTGAAACTTATCAATTATTAGTAATATTAATTATTTGGAAAACAAAAGGTCCTGGAATGGAGTATTTTTTAATCAACAGCATTGTCCTATATTAGTTATAAAAAAGTTGAACTCTCTGATTCGCTGTTTTACGTCATGCCCTCTAACAAATTGAAGTGTATATAGCATATTTAACACCGTTTGGTGGTGCGCCAGGCAGATGCGGAACGTACAGATAAGGTAATAGGTAACAGGTGAATATACTATTGGTATCGGCATCGGACTCGACCCGGAACCTCTTAATTATTGGCAATATTAATTACGTGGAAAACAAAAGGGCCTGGAGTGGTGTAATTTTTAATCTACACCTTTGTACTATATTAGTTATATATAAAGTTGAATTCTGTGATTCGTCGTTTTTAAGGGATGACGGCTGACAAATTGGACCTCGTAATTTTAGTATTATAGATAAATAGAGATGTAGATGTTGATTATATACTAAAAACATGTTTAACAGCTGGATAGATTTAACCTGTGAAATGTTATCTGTCTTATTAAATCAAGTTGTAAGTCATCTTTTTATATAAATGAATATATAAACAAGAATGTGTCCAAATAACACAAATGCCCCACTGGCACTATTATTTTCTATGTTCAGTGGACCGTAAAATTGTGGTCAAAGGTCTAATTTGGCTTTAAAATTAAAAGATCATCATAAGCAACAAGTGTACTAAGTTTCAAGTTGATTGGACTTCAGCTTCATCAAAAACTACCTTGACCAAAAACTTAAACCTGCGGACGAACGAACGAATGGAGCCACAGACCAGAAAACATAATGCCCCTCTACTATCGTAGGTGGGGCATAAAAATAAGATTCAAGGAAAAATTTCACTATAAAATAGATTCAGAAATATATTATATTAATATATTTAAAATATAAATTGCTTATAATTACCTCCCTTTAATAAATTATGCAAATGTGGTCTACCTTTGTGAAACATTTTATAATTATAGTCAGGTATATATTGATTGAGAGTAACTTAGTTAATGGGACTCTATTTCACACGGTTCTGTGAAATATAGTACGGCAAATATATACCAGTAAATACTATCCCCACAACACAGATAGATTTTCACTCCTCTGGAAAAAATCAACCTGTGAAATACCATGCCAGGAAAAAATTACCCGGGACAAATTATCCTCAGGATAAAATATCACAGAGGAAGAAATAAACCGTTACAGATTCAGGGGGGATCTGGGGGTTGGAACCTCCCTCCTTTTGGACGATCAATGCATTTGAATGGCGACATCTAATTGTCCTGGGTAGGAACCCCCCTTTTTAAACTTGCTGGATCCGACCCTGCATCTTATATCAATTGCTTGACCTTAGGTATTTCTAGCTTCAGCTAGTACATGTACACCGTGTATCATCGTACAGCGGATATAGGTACTAACCAAGCGGGCGTGAGCGATTTTGATCTTACACGGTAACAAAAATATTTGTTTTGTTCACATAATACCAATGTGTACTTCAATCTAAACATAATTGCCTTTTTATACGCCCGTCTAAATTTTGACGGACGTATTATGCTATACAAATGTCCGGTGTCCGTCCGTCTGTCTGTCTGTCCGTCCGTTCGTCCGTTTGTCCGGCGTAAACATGTCGCACCGTAACTTGAGAACCACTTATATAAATTTCATGAAACTTAACATAGTTGTTTCTTATGATGGTCAAATGATCTGTATACTTTTTGGTGAAAATAAGATTAAAACTTTTTGAGTTACGGCACTTTGTAACTAAAACAGGGGTGGTTTTTGTCGAGCCTTCGACTTTAGTCGAAAAAGCGAGACTAAGCGATCCTACTTTCCGTCGTCGGCGTCGTCGTCGGCGGCGTCCACAAATATTCACTCTGTGGTTAAAGTTTTTGAAATTTTAATAATTTTCTTAAACTATACTGGATTTCTACCAAACTTGGACAGAAGCTTTTTTATGATCATATGATAGTATCCAGAAGTAAATTTTGTAAAAATAAAATTCCATTTTTTCCGTATTTTACTTATAAATGGACTTAGTTTTTTCTGCGGGGAAACATTACATTCACTCTGTGGTTAAAGTTTTTTAGAATTTTAATAACTTTCTTAAACTATCCTTTGTTTGTACCAAACTTGGACAGAAGCTTGTTTATGATCATAAAATAGTATCTAGAAGTAAATTTTGTAAAAATAAAACTCCATTTTTTCTGTATTTTACTTTTAAATTGACTTACGGTTTTTCTGCGAGAAACATTACATTCACTCTGTGGTTAAAGTTTTTGAAATTTTAATAACTTTCTTAAACTGTCCTAGGTTTGTACCAAACTTGGACAGAAGCTTGTTTATGATCATAAGATAGTATCCAGAAGTAAATTTTGTAAAAAGATAACTCCATTTTTTCTGTATTTTACTTTTAAATGGACTTAGATTTTCTTCCAGTAAACATTACATACAGTCTGCAGTTAAAGTTTTCAAAACATTTATTAGATTCAATAACTATCCTAGATTTTTACCAAATTTGGACAGAAGCTTCTTACAATCAAAAGATTGTATCAAGAGGAATATTTTTATTGATTTTATCCTCATTTTTGTAAAGCCTGCGATTTACAGCAATAGTAGGCGAGACACTGGGTTCCGCGGAACCCTTACAATTTTTTTTTACATGTCGCACCATATCTCAAAAACGATTTATGATTATTGCTTAAAACTTTACACATGTCTTTGTTATTGTCGAGCCTTCGACGTTAGTCGAAAAAGCTAGACTAAGCGAACCTACATTCCGTTGTCGTCGTCGTCGGCGGCGGCGTCCACAAATATTCACTCTGTGGTTAAAGTTTTTGAAATTTAAATTACTTTCTTAAACTATACTGGATTTCTACCAAACTTGGACAGAAGCTTGTTTATGATCATAAAATAGTATCCAGAAGGAAATTTTGTAAAAATAAAATTCCATTTTTTCCGTATTTTACTTATAAATGGACTTAGTTTTTTTCTGCGGGACAACATTACATTCACTCTGTGGTTAGAGTTTTTAAAGTTTTAATAACTTTTTAAAGCTATCATTAGTTTGTATCAAACTTGAACAGAAGCTTGTTTATGATCATACAATAGTATCCAAAAGTAAATTTTGTAAAAAAAATAAATCCATTTTTCTGTATTTTCCTTTTAAATGGACTTAGTTTTTCTACGGGGGAAACATTACATTCACTCTGTGGTTAAAGTTTTTAAAATTTTAATAACTTTCTTAAACTATCATGGGTGTGTACCAAACTTGGACAGAAGCTTATTTATGATCATAAGATAGTATCCAGAAGTAAATTTTGTATAAAAAATTTTACTCCATTTTTTCTGTATTTTACTTTTAAATGGACTTGGATTTTTTTCCAGTTAACATAACATACAGTCTGCAGTTTTCAAAACATTTATTAGATTTATTAACTATTCTTAATTTTTACCAAACTTGGACAGAAGCTTCTTACAATCATAAGATAGTATCAAGAGGAATATTTCTATTGATTTTTTCCTCATTTTTGTTGAGTCTGCGATTTACAGCAAAAGTAGGCGAGACACTGAGTTCCGCTGAACCCTTACACATTGTATTAATCTAAAGATCTGTATACTTTTTGGTGATGATTCAAAATTTCATTTTTGAGTTATTGGTTATTTTGTAAAAAAAGGGGGAGGTTTTTTTTACATGTCACGCCGTATCTCAAAAATAATTTATGATTATTGCTTAAAACTTTACACACTTCTTTGTTATATTAACCTAAAGATCTGTATACTTTTTGGTTTTGATTCAAAATTTTATTTTAGTGGTATTTAGTTTTTTGTTAAAAAAAACAGGGTTGGGGGTTTCACATGTCCCGCCGTGTCTCAAAAACAATATATGGTCATTGCTTAAAACTTTCTCAGAAACTATTTATGATTATTGCATAAAACTTCCACACAAGAAGTCGGGCATATCATGCGCTCATGGCGCAGCTGTTTATTAAGAAATGATTTGGTCGTAGATTGATGTATAGAGATGTCTCATTATTTTCTCAAAACAAGAGGGATTACTAAAACATTGTAAAACATGTGTAAATACTTGTCAAAGAAGTTGGCCCTCGTCTCATCTGATATCATTTATATTCATTGCAACTCTTTTACTGATAGAAGGTCAATGTGTGTGTGTAATAAGTATAGCTGTTTCAATAATTTGCATTGAAATCTATCATACATCTGTTATTTTCCGATATTTTATCCCTAAAGAAGCGTTGTGTACGGTGTTTAGCTGAGCACATAAATCTTCATGTACGGTGTATAGTTAAGTTGTTGTACACCGTACACAAAAACTGTATTGCCCCAAAAGTTTCAAGGAATGAGTAATCACTGGTAGGTTTATGATCGGTAACTATTACTTTTGCTCTGTAGTAGGTTTCTTCCAAATAAAACATGTAAATGTCTCAGCAACTGTATCGAAATTGAAAGTTGGTGTTGACATTCACACCTATTTGCGCATGTACAAGTTAATTGTTCTTATTTAGATATCAAAGTTGTTTTATGAATAGGAAAAAATCGATGCGAAAATTATTTGGGAGCATAAATTTCAAATGTTGAGAAATGTACATTGAATATTGATAGAGCAAAACAAAGATTTTCATTATCGTGTAAGGTCAAAATCGATCATGCCCGCTTGGTTAGTACCTATATCCGGTGTACTGATGATACACGGTGTAGTAACATGATGAAACACCTTGACTATATGAGGTACAATACAAATGTAGAAGATTTTGTATGAATAGTCCAAATTAATGATTTCAGAAGGTGAATATGATAGTTAAAAATGTATAAAAGTAAAATTGAGAGATTATTGTGAATAATGCCACTGATGTTGCAAGTTTGTTTTAGATCTATGAGACTGTTCTTCTA
Source organism: Mytilus trossulus (assembly GCF_036588685.1). NCBI lineage: Eukaryota > Metazoa > Mollusca > Bivalvia > Mytilida > Mytilidae > Mytilus > Mytilus trossulus. The sequence continues at coordinate 9,651,158 of NC_086380.1, forward strand.
GTGTCTAACGCCCCACTTTTAAGGCATGAAGCACAATAGTAATTGTTGTCTTGCCTTGACATAGGTATGCTGTTTCCGGCATTGGCGGCGGCGACAGTGGCAGCAATGTATTAGATTGTGATTAGGTCTAGTTTATAGTGAACCACAAGTTATAGGTCAATCATACTTGGTATGCAGTTGCATACAGTGGAGATCACTTCTAACCTCTCATTAGAACTGTCAGAATAATCTGTCATAGAACAGTTCTAGCTAGAACTGTTCTACTCTAGAACTGTTCTAGGTAGAACTGTCAGGATCAGTTCTAGGTAGAACTGACTAAATCAGTTCTAGGTAGAACTGTCAGGATCAGTTCTAGGGTAGAACTGTCTAAAACTGTTCTAGGTAGAACTGTCCAAATCAGTTCTAACCGTAGAACTGTCAGCAGAACTGACTAAATCAGTCAGGACTGTAGAACAGTTCTAAATGACGTCACTACAGTAAGGGCACTTTAGAATTTAGAAGAAATAAATCACTTCCAATTACTTTGCTATTTAATAGCAGATTTTCTATATTTTTTACTAATCAAACGTTAAATGTACAAATATCTAAGTGAATTGAAGGTTATCCAACTCATCGGAGAAACATTTTTATAAGATTGCATAGAAAACATCATTGTTTACGTTTCTTCGTTCCCCGTCTTTTACAGTCTCTTCATAAAACTCTGCATTTGATTCATGGAAGTTTTACCTTGAATTGTTTACCTTGGATTTACATTCATGATTTAAGATTCTGTTTTGACAAATGTTCAAACGAAAATTGTACAGTGGATGAATAATGGGATATTTTAACGAAAAAAGTGTTGTTAAACGTAAAAAAACTATGTAGGCTACATTTGCATTATATCGTAAATAATCTGGGAGCTTTCGAGACGCGACGGCCATACTTCCATGACGGCCCTAGGATGTGTCGGCCATACCGTCATATCGTCCATGGGACATATCGGCCACACATTGTAAGACGTATCGTCCACACTTTTATTTTTTTTTATTGAGTTTATTACATAAAATATAATACGAAAAATAAGTATTTGTTCATAATAATAACATAACTATGATTGTGAAGTAGTTTTTTTCTGCACATACGATCTTATTTATTCTTGTAAGAGTTATCTTTGCTTGATCATCATCGCTGGTGTTTACAACTTGTTACGGCCATATTATGTAAGTATATTGATTATTTCTTCATTATCAGTTGTAAAATTTTTCTAAAGAATCATTTTTATTGTAATGAGATAAAAAGGCATCATATTTTATATGAAGTTTAAACTGTAGTAATGTTGACTGTCAATGTCGATATATAAATACTAGCACATGTTACAGATCTTTTTATTATATCTGTAAAAATATATATTATTCTAAACTATAAAAATCTTCTCAATCTCAGTGTTGGTGAAATTAAAAACAGGACTCAGTGTAAAGGTCAACTCTAAGGAAGGCAATTCATCAAGTTCGAGTTATATTTGTCATGATCATCAGACACATTGTTTAATATTTTGTTTTTCTTTCTTATAGTTTAGAGTCATTCTATTTGCTGAACATCTTTCCAAGACAGAGACTGCTGCAGAATTTTCCAATAACAAAACAAATTACCCGTAAAATCTGACAGGAATGTGCACCCGATTGGCTAATTACATGATAAAAGATGGCCAGTTTCATTTTTATCATACTGAAGTTTCTTTTTGCGTTGTTATTTGTATTGAATTGTGTTGAATACTATTTGTTGACCATTTAAATGTTCCCATTTTTGTGCATTTGTTGATGGAAAATTGTATTATGGGCAATGATACCAATATACTCTAGTATAAGAAACAAAAAGATGATATTTTTTTAATATATTTTATTTATTCATTCAGTCATACAGATAAACAAATATACAACAAACATATAAACCTTACATCATACATACAACACACACAAACCATTCTACATTTCGTTCATACATGTAGGACATTCATCTTATATACATTTATTAAATTAACAATCTCATACGTTTTCTCTCATATGCTATTGTCACTCATTCATTTATTCCACTGCATACACATTTCTCCCAATATTTAAACACTTATATTCACACTCACACATATAACCTATATCATAAAGCACTCAAATACATAAACATGCAGTTATAAAAGTCTCAACTGAAACAAAAGCACTAAACATACCAAAATGCACTATATTACGATCTTGAACTCATTAAAGTTACTATTTTAACAAAGCACTAGTATACACATAATAAGCACAAGCAATATGTTCATCAAGTCACTACAATAAACTCTTAATCTGACTCGTAGTCGGAATCTTCAGAGTCGGACTCTGGGAGGGTCTCTGGTTGAGGAACAATTTCTTGACAAAAGCATGATTAATACTTGTGTTCATCAAAGAAGTAATAATAAGCAATCAACAATCTTCTTAAATTTCCAACTTAATCATTACTTGATTACAGCTGATTACCTTGTTTTATATTTCAAAACTGAACTCATTGTTTTAATTATGACAGAAATTATTCTCCCATTCGGATATAGTCATTAATATTTATTCATTTTGTTCTATTTGCTATACACAAGATATCAAACAATCATCTAGAAAACAATAAGATATTTTAATATTTTATTAGATTAAACACATTCATTTACGATAAATATATAACGAGTAAACAAATGATATAACAAAAATTAAGATGAAAAATAATGTAAAAACAGTATAGTTTATTTAAAAGTTATAATAACCATGTATAAGTATCAAAATAATTTATCTATAACATCTTAAAAAAAACAAAAAAAACCATGGACGATACGTCTTTTCAAAGTATGGCCGTTTTTGTACTAGGGCCGTTTCATCTTTTCGGGGTATGGCCGTTTCATCCTATGGCCGTCATGGTAGTATGGCCGTTACGTCTTGCATCGATCTGGGAGTGTGGAAGTTGGAACGTCAAAAAAATATACTCAATGTGAACATGAATGAAACATTTGCCACTGGACTTTAGGCTACAAACAAAACCAATAATTTTCCTCCTTCAAATTATTCCAAGAAGAGAACTTCTCATACATGTACTTTTCATTTTAAAATAAAGTATATGAATCAGTCATGAAGTGTTGGATGATGCCGTTAAATAGTTTTGTTTAAAAAAAAACCATCATGAACTACACTGACTTAAAAAGTCACTTTCGTGACGATTCATTATTTAATAATTACATTAGATGTAAGTTTCATTATAATACGTTATTCTGATTGGCTAACATGTTATTCCGTAAACAATTGCATCAGACAATAACATTTATCATGCATGATGACACTAGGTCCCACAAAAAAGTGCACAGGTGAATTAAATAAAACTGGATAAAAATCGTGTTTTCATGATTTTAGCTAAAAAAAAATGTAATTATAAGTATTGAATACTTCTTTTTGAAACTTTATAGGGTTGTAAAAGCGTTGACCGTGCGTACATTTTTAGAATGAAGCGCTTCCGCGCTTCATACAAAATGTACTTCGGTCAACGCTTTTACCACCCAATAAATTTACAAAAAGAAGCATTCAATTCTTAAATAATTTGATTTTGGATGTAACGGGTCTCTGATTGGCTGACGTTATTTTGTTATCAGCCCATAGATAAAAGTTAGTCATGTGACCGTATCGTCATCAACGTTTTTTCATGGTTTGCCAAGGTTTAAATTGGAAGTTAGAATTAAATTATAAGAAATGACTAATATTTTTTTCTGTCTATTTGAAATAACATAAAAAAATGTGGTGCATGCACACTGTTAAAAAATCCTGCTACCCGCGTTATTCAGTGTGCACCAAATTTTTTATGTTATTTCTTCATAGACAGAAAAAATATTACAGTCATTTCTTTAAAAAATAATAATATTATCGATACAGAGAGGAAATAAGGACGCGCTTAAAATCTATTTTGAAATTTGGTATTGTCTTTATCATGCAGTATCTATCCTGACATAGGAATATTATTGGTTTACAATGAGGCCATACATGTATATATTTACATGATAAAGTATATATGTTCAGTTTTGGTTGATGCGGTCAAATAATGTTGTTATTAAAACAACTCAGTCTGATATATCGAAACTATTGAAATTTGTTAGCAATTCAATATTTTGAATATAAAGAGGACATGCTGTCATTTGAATTATACTATCCATCGTGATTGGTTGTTGTCTGCTCTTTGGTCGGGTTGTTGTCGCTTTGACACCTTTCGCCATTTCCTTTCTCAATTTTATAAGTGATTTACAATGCAGCTATATGATTATCTATATATTAAGATTTACATAATAAAGTGTAAATATGGTCAGTTTTGGTTGCTGCAGACACACAATTTTGTTATACCAGTCTGTCTTCGGTATGAAAACTACTGAAATTTGTTTATGATGCAATATTTTTATTAAAAAGAGGACACGCTGACACTGTTAATTGATGCAAAAGAAATAAGGTGTTCCAATGTATTTCTATCATTTGTATTATACAATCAATTCTTATATATACAAGAGTTAACAGTACATAAAAAAGAGCAAATATGGTCAGTTTTGGCTGATGTAGTCATATATGGTCAGTTTTGGTTGATGCTGTCAAATATGGTCAGGTTTGATTGATGCAGACAAATAATTTCAGATATGAAATCTTACGATGTTTGTTTCTGATGCTATATTTTGAATAAAAGTAGGAAATGCTGGCACTCTCAATCGATGAATTTTTTTTTGTGGTCTTTAATTTCCAATATTGCAGTTATTTATATACTACAGTCCCTCTTGACCTAAAATTATAACTGAAGTACTGTGCAGCTATATAGACTTGCATAAAAAAAGCAGATATGGTCAGTTTTAGTTGATGCGGTCAGTAGATTTTATTACAAAACTCAGTCTAAAGTATGAAAACTACTGATATTTGTTTACGATTAAATACTTTGAATAAAAAGAGGACATGCTGGCACTATAAATTCATGCGAACAAAGTTTTGAGGTCATTGTTTTCCAATATTGCTGTAACTTGTATATTCCAGTCCCTCTTGACCTAAAATTATATCTGAATTACTGTGCAGCTATATAGATTTGCAGAAAAAAAGAGCAAATAAGGTCAGTTTAGATTGATGTGGTCAAAAGATTTTATTACATGACTCAGTCTGAAGTATGAAAACTACTGATATATTTGTTTAAGATTCAATACTTTAAATAAAAAGAGGACATGCTGGCACTTTAAATTTATGCGAACAAAATTTTGAGCACATTGTTTTCCAATATTGCTGTAACTTGTATATTACAGTCCCTCTTGACCTAAAATTATAACTGAATTTCTGTGCAGCTATATAGCTTTGCAGAAAGAAAGAGCAAATAAGGTCAGTTTATATATAAAAAAGAAGATGTGGTATGATTGCCAATGAGACAACTATCCACAAAAGACCAAAATGACACAAACATTAACAAGTATAGGTCACTGTACGGCCTTCAACAATGAGCAGAGCCCATACCGCATAGTCAGCTTAGATTGATGCGGTCAAAAGATTTTATAACCCGACTCAGTCTGAAGTATGAAAACTGATATTTGTTAACGATTCAATACTTTGAATAAAAAGAGGACATGCTAGCACTTTAAATTCATGCGAACACAATTTTGAGGTCATTTTTTTCCAATATTGCTGTAACTTGTATATTACAGTCCCTCTTGACCTAAAATTATAACTGAATTACTGTGCAGCTATATAGATTTGCAGATAGAAAGAGCAAATAAGGTCAGTTTAGATTGATGCGGTCAAAAGATTTTTGTATAACAGGTCCATCCGAGGTATGAAAACTACTCGTAAACAGATATCACATTTGTTTAAGATTCATTATTTTAAATTAAATGATGACATGCTAGTATTATAAATTGATTGCAAATAAAATTTTGAAATCATTTAATGTTTGCCAATATAATTGGTATCCTTGCCTAAAAATAAACTGGATTCCTGCAGTGTGCAGCTAAATGTATATAGATTTATATGAAGAAATCAAATATGGTCAGTTTAAGTTTATAGTGGATCGATGGCAGATCCAGAGGGGGCGACCCCTTTTTTTGACGATCAATGCATTTGAATGAGGACATATAGTTGGACCCCCTTTTTTCCTGGGTTGGGACCCCAAACCCCCACCCCCTTTTAAAACTGCTGGATCCGCCGGAACAACGTATTACATTATAGATGGTCAGATAATTTTGTTATTTAAAACGAGCCATCCTGACTCCCGGAATGACAAATGTAAAACAATTGAAATAATAATGCCCCCCCCCCATATTAACGGCCTAATTTATCTTCAAAAAATGAAAGAAAAACAAATAATTTATGTAATACATCAACAAAAGAAAATCACTGAATAACAGGCTCCTGACTTGGAACAGTCACATACATGCAGAATATGGCGGCTTAAACATGTTCTCTTGCCGACGAAAAATTTGAAATAAAACTGGCAAAATAGCAAAACTTTTTATAATATTAATCGCTATTTTGTCGAAGCCTTTATATTTAGTCAAAGATTTCTTAAAAATTATAAATCAATTCTAGCCGTAGAATTTATAAATCAATTTTAGCAGTAGGATTTATAAATCAATTCTAGCCGTAGAATTTGTAAATCAATTCTAGCCGTAGAATTTTTAAATCAATTCTAGCCGTAGAATTTATAAATCAATTCTAGCCGTAGAATTTGTAATCAATTCTAACCGCAGAACTGTTCTAGAAGTAGAACTGACCAAAGATTTGGTCAGTTCTAGGTAGAACTGTCAGGATCAGTTCTAGGATAGAACTGTCAGGATCAGTTCTAGGTAGAACTGTCCAAATCAGTTCTAGCTAGAACTGACTAAAAGGTGTCAGGCTGACAGTTCTACGTACTGTTCTAGAACAGTTCTCCTGACAGATTCTGACAGATTTAATGAGAGGTTAGAACTGATCTCCACTGTAGGTATTGACACATCTTATTTCCATAGTTTGTGATTAGGTCTGTTTATGGGCAACCACAAGCGGTAAGTCAATGATATTTGGTATGCAGTTGTAGAAGTATTGGCATATCTTATTTCCATAGAGATAATTTGGCTGCGCCCCCTTAGTCATGGTCTATTGACTTTGAAAAGTATTCTTATTGTCGAGCCTGCAACTTTTGTGGCAGAAAGCTCGACATTGGGATAGTGATCCGTCGGCGGCGGCGTTAGCTTAATTTTAAAAAAGCTTTATATTTTAGAAGTTGGAAGACCTGGATGCTTCATGCTTTGTCATGTTACGAAGTTTCCGTCAGTCACCTGTCAAATGTGCTTGACCATTTTCATGGTTCAGTGATTTTTTTTTAATGTTTAATTCTCTCTTATTATAAGTAATAGGATCATTATAGTTGGTATGTGCGTACATTGCAATTTCCTAATGTCCGTCAGCCAGTTTTCACTTGACCTCGACCTCGACCTCATTTCATGGATCAGTCAACAAGGTTAAGTTTTGGTGGTCAAGTCCATATCTCAGATACTATAAACAATATGCTAGTATATTCCGTGTATGAAAAAGACTGTAAGGTGTACATGTCCAACTGGCAGGTGTCATCTGACCTTGATCTCATTTTCATAGTTCAGTGGTTATAGTTAAGTTTTTGTGTTTTATAGATATAGGAAGATGTGGTATAAGTGCCAATGAGACAACTCTCCATCCAAATAACAATTTAAAAAGTTTAGTCTGTTTTTTTCTCATACTTTATGCAATAGATCTACTGTATTTGTTGTATGGAATGATTGTAAGGTGTACATGTCTAGCAGGCAGATGTCATCTGACCTTGACCTCATTTTCTTGGTTGAGTGGTCAAAATTTAAGTTTTTAAGTTTTGGTCTTTTCATCTAATACTATACTAGTATGCCATAGGTCATCTATATTTGGTGCATGGAAATATTTTATGATATATGTCAGTGGCACAGGTTTTATAATATAACCTCGACCTCATTTTCACGGTTCATTGCTCAGTGTTAAGTTTTTTTGTTTTGGTCTATTTTTCTTAAACTACAAGTAATAAGTCAACTATATTTGTTGTATGGAAGCATTGTTAGCTGTACACGTCTGCCTGGCATGGTTCATCTGACCTTGACCTCATTTTTATGGTTCATTGGTCTTTGTTTAGTTATCTTGGTTAATGTTAAGTTTATGTGACAGTTTTTAATAAAGCTTTATACTTAGGACTATCAACATAATATCAATGATGAGAAAAGAAGGCGAGACATTTCAGCGTGTGCACTCTTGTTTTTTCTGGTCTAATAAATTTGTGCACTGTTATGGTTTTTAGACATAAAAAAATCACTTAAATAATCAGTTTGAACAGCTTCTGTTGTCATGCTTGTAGATATTGACTTGATATTTTTATGTATTGTAAAGCTTGTGATTTTTGTCGCAGAAAGCTTGACATAGGGATAGTGATCCGGCAATGGCGGCTACTATGGCGTTGGCATAAGCTAACTTCTCAGAAGCTTTATATTTTTTTAAGGTGGATGCTTCATACTTATAAAGATGTCTCACTCATGTAACGAAGTTTCCTTCTGTCACATTTCCATTGACCTTGACCTCATTTTCATGGTTCAATGAATTCTTGAAAAGAAAGTTAAAACTTTTTGTTATATAAATTTTCTCTTATTATGAGTAATAGGTTAACTATATTTGGTATGTCCATACCTTGCAAGGCCCTTATGCCCGTCAGACTGTTTTTACCTGACCTCAACGTCATTTTATGGATCAGTGAACAAGGTTAAGTTTTAGTGACGAAGTCCACATCTCAGATACTATAAACAATAGTTTTTGTATATACAGTGCATGGAAGAACTGTAAGGGGAATGTCCAACTGACAGGTGTCATCTGACCTTGACCTCATTTTCATGGTTCAGTGGTTATAGTTAAGTTTTTGTGTTTCGGTCTGGGTTTTTTTCATACTGTATGCGATAGGTTTACTATATTTGGTGTACGGAATGATTGTATGGTGTACATGTCTAGCTGGTAGGTGTTCTGACCTTGACTTTATTTTCATGGTTCAGTGGTCAAAGTTAAGTTTTAAAGTTGTTTTTTTTTTTATCTCATACTAATTGCAATGGGTGAACTACATTTGGTGTATCGACACATTTTAATAACTATATTGTCTGTTGGTCAGGTTTTATTTGACCTCGATCTCATTTTCACGGTTCATTGCTTCGTGCTATGTTTTTTTGGTGTTTTGGTCTGGTTTTCTTATACTATAGTCAATAGGTCAACTATAATTGTTGTATGGAAAGAATTGTTAGCTGTACAAGCCTGCCTGCCATGGTTCATCTGACCTTGACTTCATTTTCATGGTTCATTGGTCAATGTTTAGGTTTCCTGGTTAATGTTAAGTTTATGTGACAAAGCTTTATATTTAGGACTATAAACACAATATCAATGATAAATGAAGAAGGCTAGACATTTCAGTGTGTGCTCTCTTGTTCTGGTATCACCTAAATTTGAACAAAGGTTTATATACAGAAAAAAAACCAATATATTAATTAACATTACATTGTACATTTGTTAAAGAAGCCTAAAAATATGAGTTATATTAGGCCAAATTAAAATATATGTGTGATTCCAGTTACCCTTCCTAGATATAGGAAGATGTGGTGTGAGTGCCAATGAGACAACTCTCCATCCAAATAACAATTTAAAAGGTAAACCATTATAGGTTAAAGTACGGCCTTCAACACGGAGCCTTGGCTCACACCGAACAACAAGCTATAAAAGGCCCCAAAATTACTAGTGTAAAACCATTCAAACGGGAAAACCAACGGTCTAATCTATATAAACAAAACGAGAAACGAGAAACACGTATATATTACATATACAAACGACAACTACTGTACATCAGATTCCTGACTTAGGATAGGTCCAAACATTTGCAGCGGGATTAAACGTTTTAATGGATCCAAACCTTCTCCCTTTTTCTGAAACAATAGCATAACATCACAACATAGAAACTCTACTTTTAGTCTTTTAATAATAGCCTACCCTAAAGTGTTTTTTTGCCATTTTTCATCAAGCACTGTTAAAGTCAGAATGTTGCTCCCATAAACTCAATGTAAAATTAAAAATAAAATAAAAACAAATCGATACCTACCTACCCTAATTTATTTTCGGATGTAACTGGGACATCACATTCTTTTTTATCTGGCCTTACAGCAGTATGATCAGTTTAGCCGATAGGTTAACATCAGAGAGAATCCAGTTTGTCATTTATAATTCTAATAAATTTACACAATTTTGCAAAGTTTAGATTTCTGTTTTTAGTTCATTATAGCATTGTATTTTAAATCATAACAGTTTGTTAGGCATTTCTTGTCAATAAGTAGTGTTTTATTTGTCAATAGACTTCCATTACATAGCGGTATTCGTCACCTTTAGCAACTCTGCACAAAAGACTGTTCTCAAGCAATGTTTGCCATCTCAAAGATTTTTAATTTTGCTACAATCGATTTGATTATTAATGCAGAATATGACAGGATAAATGAAATGTTGATTTGAAAATGTCTGATAGGTAGACGTAAACCTTGATGCAAGAAATGACCGTCAAACATAACATTTAGTTTTTGATTGCCAATGATCGTAGAAAAAAGAGAAAATGTTGTATTTAAACATTAAGAGACCTTTCCAATCTTGTAATAAACAGGAAATCATACTTTAAATAGATGAAACTATCTGTTGGTTAAACTTTTAACACAGGTTGAAGCAAGTTGAATCTAAATCATTTAACCAAGGATTAAACAAAGGAGTTATCCACAGGATGAACAGAAAATACCATACGAAAAAAATGAATATGGCAAACATGAACCAACAACAATCATCTTCTTCTTCTCCCAATACAGTGCAGTCCTCTAATTGAGTATTATCGCACTATTGCCCATGCTGGGTGTGACAACAAAGGTGCAAGAAAATATTTACAGGTGCAAGTTAAAAACAGTCTGATGGTGCGATTAAGGAATACTGCAGCTCAGTACCCCCTGCTTGAAAGCATCTAGTGAGGTACTGTCCACCAAAGGTTGTGGGAGGCTGTCATATTCATTTACAAATTTGAAAATGTTTACATATTAATGTTTGGTTTTAGGATGAATTGTTTCCAACCTGCAGTATAATGTAGGATCATTTTGAATCTTGTTTTTGTTTATTTTTCAGTATGTAGAGAGACTCACAGAACAAGATATTATTTGAAGAGGAATCACGGCAGCAAAGAGTTCACCTTTAAATAAATTGTCTTAGTACAGCACTGAATTATGAGACAATAATTTATATTTGATTGTTATTACAAAGAGTGGATGTATCTGACTACCATTAATATGACATTTATCATATGAAGACTTACAAGGCAATGAATCAGATGTTACAAACAAATGTATGTGCATTTAAAGAAATGCTTATTTAGATTTTACTTCCTTCTTGTTATTTGACGAAAATTTGGTTTAGATGATTCTGTGTGTGAAATGTTCTCAATACTTTTTATAGTTTATAATTTCAACCTTTAATCTATTAAAGAAAAAAACCCAGAAATTTTAGACAAATTTCTTTTTTTTTCATGCCACTTATTACCTATATTTTATATACTGATTCTTGATAGATGTACTTAGAGACATACCTAACAAATAGACCTTACGAAAAAGTAGATATGTATCCATCCTTTATCTTTAGTTCATAGATTCTATAACAGTATAAGATATGGTATTTTACGACACATTGTTCATAGATTGATTTACTGGAGTCCATGCCACGCTTGTTTATGTTCATAGATTGATTTACTGGAGTCCATGCCACGATTGTTTATGTTCATAGATTGATTTACTGGAGTCCATGCCACGCTTGTTTATGTTCATAGATTGATTTACTGGAGTCCATGCCACGCTTGTGTATGTTCATAGATTGATTTACTGGAGTCCATGCCACGCTTGTTTATGTTCATAGATTGATTTACTGCAGTCCATGCCACGCTTGTTTATGTTCATAGATTGATTTACTGGAGTCCATGCCACGATTGTTTATGTTCATAGATTGATTTACTGGAGTCCATGCCACGCTTGTTTATGTTCATAGATTGATTTACTGGAGTCCATGCCACGCTTGTTTATGTTCATAGATTGATTTACTGGAGTCCATGCCACGCTTGTTTATGTTCATAGATTGATTTACTGAGTTAATGCTTCGCTTGTTTCATTTGTTTAGTTTTAAGGAAGACTTACTGTTTGAGAACAGGACTGGAGTTTATGAAAACAAACATAGAAACCGTATTATGTACATATTCCCCATTTCCTTTCCCAATTCGGCGTTTCGTAATATAATGCATCCTGGGTAATATTTTCAAAAGTGTACACCAAAACGTCCTGATTGGTTAAAAATGCCATAAACAATAGAAATTTAACCAATGACGTGACCTTATTTTCATTTTAGGGTACGAGCAATGAAATTACCCATGATGCTTTAGATTCTAAAACGGCCAATTGTATGACGTGTAACTAAGTTTGCAAGCAACACAAAATGTTACAGTTGTCCTCTCGGTCAATAAGGAAATGTGTTAGAATTAACAATGAGACATTACTATCACTAAAGACCACGGATCAAAGATAATAAATTAATAATTGGCATGGATTTTAATACAAAAGAAAGGTTACCACATAACATTTGAATACCATTAAAACTATAAGTTATGATAGTGTACTGTTAAAAACTGTTTTGACATCTTCATGTATTTCTGGTTCAGCTGTTTTCATGTGTATTGTTCAGTTTCTGTCACACTGTGACCAAGACTTTTCTCATACTTTCAAAAAAGTTGAAGAATGCATAACATTGAGAATGGAACAAATTAATGTGTCAAAGAGACAACAACCCAACCAAAGAGCAGAAAACAAGACAAAGGTCACCTAACGGGTCATCAACACATCGAGAAAATCAGACACTCAGATGCGTACTTCAGGTAGGCCCTAAACAAAAATATATACTTATTCAGTAATACTGGACTATTTAGTTGAACTCTTGTTACACCAAGAAAAAAACTTATAATTTATTATACCGATATTATTTAATTGTAGTAGGTTCTTCAGTTGTTATATTTAAAGTTGAATTTTTGGTGACTGACATGAAAAACAAAACATTATGTTTAAGTAAGCATTGGATACATGTGTATACGTATGGGAAGTTAAGTCGCCATCTGTGTTTAGGGTTCACAGATACTATACCTCCCATTTAGGTATAGTAACGTCCCCTACCATACGTTCCACATCGCATCCACAAACTGAGATAGATCAGTTTGACCAAATACATATATATTCTACAGCACACCATATATACCTAGTAACCGCTATTACTGGTACTAACTGAGAGTGAGGAGGCTCAATTTGACCGATTTAGGTCACTCGGTATCTGCAAAGTATGCCCTATTACTGGTACTAACTGAGAGTGAGGAGGCTCAATTTGACCGATTTAAGTCACTCGGTATCTGCCAAGTATGCCCTATTACTGGTACTAACTGAGAGTGGGGAGGCTCAATTTGACCGATTTAGGTCACTCGGTATCTGCCAAGTATGCCCTATTACTGGTACTATTCAAGAGTGAGGAGGCTCAATTTGACCGATTTAGGTCACTCGGTATTTACCAAGTATGCCCTATTACTGGTACCATCTAAGAGTGAGGTGGCTCAAATTGACCGATTTAGGTCACTCCGTAACTAACATATGTACCAATTAACTGCTATTACTGGTTTAAATTTGGATGTTCAACTGTTTTTGTAAAGTTTTTTAATATGGATGTTAAACTGCTTTGTTAAGTTTTTAAATTTCGGAGATTTAACTGTTTTGGTAAAGTTTTTAAATTTTGATTTTAACTGTTTTTTAAGGCATGTTTAACTGCTTTTGTAAAGTTTTAAATGGAGATGTTAAACTGTTTTTGTAAAGTTTTAAAATGGGGATGTTGAACATGTTGAACTGTTTTTGTAAAGTTTTTAAATGGGAATGTTTACGTAAAGTTTTTAGATGAGAAATTTTACTGTTTTTGTGTTTTTGTAAAAGTTTTATGAGAGAATTATTTACTGTTTATTGTTAAGTTTTAGGGATATTTAATTGTTTTTGAATTTTTTTTATATTGGGATGTTTTTATATTTTTTGTAAAGTTATTGAATTGGGATGATTAACCGTTTTTGTAAAGTTTCTAAATTGGGATATTTAAGCGCTTTGTAAAGTTTTCAAATTTGGGATGTTAACTGGTTTTGTAAAGCTTTTAAATTGGGATGATTTACTGTTTTTGTAAAATTTTAAATTGGGAGGTTTATGTTTTTGTAAACGTTTTAAAATTGGTATGTTTAACTGCTTTTGTAAAAGTTTTAAAAGGGGATGTTTAATTGATTTTGTAAAGTTTTAAAAAGGGGATGCTAAACTGTTTAGTGTTCAGTTTTAAAATGGGGGTGTTTAATTGTTTTTGTAAAATTTTTAAATGGGGATGTTTTTACTGTTTTTGTAAGGTTTTTGAATTGGGACATTTGACCATTTTGTAAAATTTTTAAATTGGGATGTTTAACTGGTTTTATAAAGCTTTTAAATTGGGATGACTTACTGTTTTAGTAAAGTTTTTAAATTGGGATGTTTAACTGTTTTTGTAAAAGAGTTATAGAAAATGTTAAACTGTTTTTGTAAAAGTTTTAAAAGAGAATGTTTAACTGCTTTTGTTAAAGTTTTAAAAGGGGATGTTTTACTGTTAAATTTGATTTTTGTAAATGGGGGTATTTAACTGTTGTAAAATAAATTGCAAATGGGGATGTTTAATTGTTTTTGTAAAGTTTTTAAATGGGGATGTTAAATTGTTTTTGTAAAGTTTTAATTGGGGTTGTTTAATTGTTTTTGTAAAGTTTTTAAATGGGGAAGATTAAATTTTTTTGTAAAGTTTTAATTGGGGATGTTTTACCGTTTTAAAAGGGTATGTTTAACTGTTTCTACATGCTAAATTTTTAGATGGGGAAGATTATTATTTTTGTAAAGTTTTAATTGGGGATGTTTTACCGTTTTAAAGTTTTACAAAGGGGATGTTTAACTGTTTTAGGTTCAGTTGTTAATGTTTTTGTAAAGTTTTTAAATGGGGAGGATTTATTGATTTGGAAAGTTTTTAAATGGGGAGGATTTATTGTTTTGGAAAGCTTTTAAATTGGGATGTTTAATTGTTTTTGTGAAAGTTTAAAAAAAAAGTGATGTTTAAGTGTTTTGTAAAGTTTTTTTAAAAATAGGGAAGTTTAACTGTTTTATGTTAAGCTTAAATGGGAAATTGTTATTTTTTGTAAAGATTTGAAATGGGGATGATTTAATTTTTTTGTAACGTTTTTAAATAGGGATGATTTTCTGTTTCTTAATGTTTCTAAATTCCAAAATTGTAAATAAGATATATTACTTTCATCAACATTTTAGTTACCTTTTTTATTCTTTTAAATAAAAATAACAACTTGGCTGGATACCTTATGCCAAAGCCATAACAGAGACTTGAAACTGGTACGTCAAAAGGGAGAAGCAGGTGTTTTACAGTTGGCATTTACCTTGGTCCACAGGCACCTTAAAGTCCAGATAATCCATAGGTCAGCTGGCTAGTACAAGTAAACAGGTTAGTTTATAACATTTGACCTTTTTAGCACTTTCTTTCACATTTAGAATTTTACCTTTTTTTGTTGAGCCTGGGACGAAAAAACAAAATAAAGTAATCCTACTTTCTGTCAATGTTGCCGTTGTAAAAGGTGGTGGCATCCACAAATATTTACTCTGTGGTTAGTCTTTGAAATTCTAATAGCTTTCGTAAAATAGTTCCAGCTTTTCTATCAAACTTGGACAGAAGATTGTTTATGATAATAAGATTGTATCCAGAAATATTTTTTTATTACCTGACCTCATGGTACTATGATCAATATTATTATTTTTTTTTGTCGTTTTTTCAATTATAATAAGCAATCGGTCAATTATAATTTGTGTTTTGAAATATTGGAAGGTGTATACATGTATGTCTCTCTGACAGCATTGAGTTGTATACCGACGATATTGATTAAAAAAATTATTTTACTTCTTTAGGTTGCTCTTCCTAAAGCAAGTATGAGGATGTCCTTCCACAGAAAAGGTAACCTGTAGATAAAATATATTCTCCAAGGACAAAAATGGTTAAACAAATACAAGTCTATAGCTATTGGATTATTGTTGGTACAATAATAAATTACATTCACCACAAGGTATAATACTTATAACTTAAATATTCTACTGTATTCTTAATATGGTCCTAAAATAGTACTGTCAGTATGAGTACCACAATCTTTGTTGTAGGATAAGTTTATTTTGGTCATGCATTTTATTTTATTGTACATCAAAATTATAGATATTATGCTGAATTTCGGGTAGGACTTGGCTTAATGATGGTAAGTATTTAGCTGTGCAAAAGACATTGGATGTTGCGGATCTAGAAAACAGTGGGCATATAAACTTGTTAAAATTGGGGAATTCACTTCTACTATAGCCATGTGAGTTAACCCTATCATTTTAACAAAATTCTTTAGACAGATCCTATTTTTATAGACGGATACAATGGAACTGAAATGTTAACCATTGTTGAGGAAAATCTGCTAAACTACCTTCTGAAATTTGATAGAAGAACCGTAGCTAATTTGCTTCTCCCCTTCACTAATTTGGCTTATTTGCCTTTGACTGATACTGACGATTTTGGGATCAGCCTTTCTCTGAACTAGAAGATTGTCTATTGTCCTTTATATCATATGAAAGGTATTAGACGAGTAGTTTGAGATATAACCTTCCTAACACCATCAATATCCTGGACATCAATCTTCAAAGACTGTCCTCTTGACAAAAAGATGGTCTATATAGCTAGGATCCTTTATAATAAGGCATTAGACTGATAGTGTGAGATTTATAACCATCTTCATACCATCAGTGTCTTAGGCATCAATGTTCAAAGACTGGGATGCTCTACTCCCTTTTATTTCACTACTTTGGTTTTCTGCCATGTGATGAAGCAGAAGATTTGAGTTCAGCTGTCATCATGACTAGAAGATTGTCAAGGATCCTCCATATGGAAGGCATTAGACTGATAGTGTGGATAAAACCATCCTCATATCATCAGTATCCTGGACATCAACCTCTACAGACTGGGATGCTTAACTCTCTTCCACTTCACTACTTTGGTTTTCTGCCATGTAATGACGTAAAAAGATTTGAGTTCATAGGCTGTCATCATGACTAGACGATTGTCAAGGATCCTTCATATGGAAGGCATTAGACTGATAGAGTGAGATATAACCATCATAATATCATCAGTATCCTGGACATCAATCTTCATAGACTGTCCTCTTGACTAGAAGATTGTCTAGGATCCTGTATAAGGAAGGCATAAGACTGATAGTGTGAGATGAAACCATCCTCACACCATCAGTATATCCTGGACATTAATCTGCACAGACTGGGATGCTTTACTCTCTTTCACTTCACCACGTTGCTTTTCTGTCATGTAATGAAGCAGAAGATTTAAGTTCAGCTGTCATCATGACTAGAAGATTGTCAAGGATCCTTCATATGGAAGGCATTAGACTGATAGTGTGAGATAAAACCATCCTCACACCATCAGTATATCCTGGACATTAATCTGCACAGACTGGGATGCTTTACTCTCTTTCACTTCACCACGTTGCTTTTCTGTCATGTGATGAAGCAGTAGATTTGGGTTCAGCTGTCACCATGACTAGAAGATTGTCAAGGATCTTCCATATGGAAGGCATTAGACTGATAGAGTGAGATAAAACCATCCTCACACCATCAGTATATCCTGGACATTAATCTGCACAGACTGGGATGCTTTACTCTCTCCCACTTCACCACTTTGCTTTTCAGCCATGTGATGAAGCCAAAGATTTGAGTTCAGCTGTCAATATGACTAGAAGATTATCTAGGATCCTCCATATGGAAGGCATTAGACTGATAGAGTGAGATATAACCGTTCTCACACCATCAGTGTCTTAGACATCAATCTTCACAGACTGGGATGCTTTACTCTCTACCACTTCACCACTTTGCTTTTCTGCCATGTGATGAAGCAAAAGATTTGAGTTCAGCTGTCATTATGACTAGACGATTGTCAAGGATCCTTCATATGGAAGGCATTAGACTGATAGTGTGAGATAAAACCATCCTCACACCATCAGTATTCTGGACATTAATCTGTACAGACTGGGATGCTTTACTCTCTACCACTTCACCACTTTGCTTTTCTGCCATGTGATGAAGCAAAAGATTTGAGTTCATCTGTCATCATGACTGGAAGATTGTCAAGGATCTTCCAAATGGTAGCATTAGACTGATAGTGTGAGATAAAACCATCCTCACACCATCAGTATCCTGGACATTAATCTGCACAGACTGGGATGCTTTACTCTCTTTTACTTCACCACGTTCCTTTTCTGCCATGTGATGAAGTAGAAGATTTGAGTTCATCTGTCATCATGACTAGAAGATTGTCAAGGATCCTTCATATGGTAGCATTAGACTGATAGTGTGAGATAAAACCATCCTCACACCATCAGTATCCTGGACATTAATCTGCACAGACTGGGATGCTTTACTCTCTTTTACTTCGCCACTTTGCTTTTCTGCCATGTGATGAAGTGGAAGATTTGAGTTCATCTGTCACCGTGACTAGAAGATTGTCAAGAATCCTTCATATGGACGGCTTTAGACTGATAGTGTGAGATAAAACCATCCTCACACCATCCGTATCCTCGACATCAACCTCTACAAATTGGGATGCTTTACTCTCTACCACTTCACCACGTTGGTTTTCTGCCATGTGATGAAGCAAAAGATTTGAGTTCAGCTGTCATCATGACTAGAAGATTGTCAAGGATCCTCCATATGGAAGGCATTAGACTGATAGAGTGAGATATAACCATCCTCTCGCCATCAGTATCCTGGACATTAATCTGCACAGACTTGGATGCTTTACTCTCTTTTACTTCACCACGTTGCTTTTCTGCCATGTGATGAAGTAGAAGATTTGAGTTCATCTGTCATCGTGACTAGAAGATTGTCAAGAATCCTTCATATGGACGGCTTTAGACTGATAGTGTGAGATAAAACCATCCTCACACCATCAGAATATCCTGGACATTAATCTGCACAGACTGGGATGCTTTACTCTCTTTCACTTCACCACGTTGCTTTTCTGTCATGTGATGAAGACGAGATTTGGGTTCAGCTGTCATCATGACTAGAAGATTATCAAGGATCCTCCATATGGAAGGCATGAGACTGATAGTGTGAGATAAAACCATCCTCACACCATCAGTATCCTGGACATTAATCTGCACAGACTTGGATGCTTTACTCTCTACCACTTTACCACGTTGCTTTTCTGTCATGTGATGAAGCAGTAGATTTGGGTTCAGCTGTCATCATGACTAGTAGATTGTCAAGGATCCTCTATATGGAAGGCTTTAGACTGATAGTGTGAGATATAACCATCATCATATCATCAGTATCCTGAACATCAATCTTCCAAGACTGTTCTCTTGACTAGAAGATTGTATAGGATCCTGTATAAGGAATGCATAAGACTGATAGTGTGAGATATAACCATCCTGACACCACCAATGTCTTAGATATCAATCTTCACAGACTGTGATGGTTTGCTCTCTACCACTTCACCTCTTTGCTTTTCTGTCATGTGATGAAGCAACAGATTTGAGTCCAGCTGTCATCATGACTAGAAGATTGTCAATGACCCTTCATATGGAAGGCATTAGACTGATAGTGTGTGATATAACCATCATCACACCATCAGTATCCTAGACATCAATCTTCAAAGACTGTCCTCTTGACTAGAAGATTGTGTAGGATCCTTTATAAGGAATGCACTAGACTAATAGTGTAAGATATGACCATCCCCACAACATCAATGTCTTAAACATTAATCTTCACAGACTGGGATGCTTTACTCTCTACCACTTCACCGTGTTGGTTTTCTGTCATGTGATGAAGCAGTATATTTGGGTTTAGCTGTCTTCTTGTCTCGAAGATTGTCAAGGATTCTCCATATGGAAGGCATAAGACTGATAGTGTGAGATATAACCATCATCATCTCAGTATCTTTGACTTCAGCATTCAAAGACTGTCCTCACACCATCACTATCCTGGACATCAACCTCTACAAACTTGGATGCTTTACTCTCTCCCACTTCACCACTTTGCTGTTGTGCCTTGTGATGAAGCAGAAGATTTAAGTTCAGCTGTCCTCTTGACTAGAAGATTAGCAAGGATCCTGCATATGGAAGGCATTAGACTGGTAGTGTGAGATAAAAACATCCTCACACCATCAGTATCCTGGACATCAACCTCTACAAACTGGGATGCTTCACTCTCTTCCACTTCACCACTTTGTTTTTCTGCCATGTGATGAAGCAAAAGATTTGAGTTCAGCTGTCATCATGACTAGCAGATTGTCTAGGATCCTTTATAAGGAATGCATTAGACTGATAGTGTGAGATATAACCATCATCATATCATCAGTATCTTTGACATCAGCCTTTAAAGACTGCCCTCTTGACTTGAAGATTGACAAGGATCCTTTATAAGGAATGCATTAGACTGATAATGTGAGATATAATCATCATCATATCATCTGTATCTTTGACATCAACCTTCAAAGACTGTTCTTTTGACTAGAAGATTTTTAAGCTAGGATCATTAAGAATGAATGCATTAGATTGATAGTGTGAGATATGACCATTCTCACACAATCAATGTCTTAGACATCAATCTTCACAGACTGGGTGCTTTACTCTCTACCACGTCACTTCATCCTTGAAGCAAAAGATTTGAGTTCAGCTGTCATCATGACTAGCAGATTGTCAATGATCCTTCATATGGAAGGCATTAGACTGATAGTGTGAGATATAACCTTCCTCAAAGCATCAGTATCCTGGACATCAATCTTCAAAGACTGTCCTCTTGACTAGGAGGTTGTCTAGGATCCTTTATAGGGGAGGCATTAGACAGATAGTGTGAGATATAACCATTCTCACACAATCAATGTCTTAGACATCAATCTTCACAGACTGGGTGCTTTACTCTCTACCACGTCACTTCATCCTTGAAGCAAAAGATTTGAGTTCAGCTGTCATCATGACTAGCAGATTGTCAATGATCCTTCACTTGGAAGACATTAGACTGATAGTGTGAGATATAACCTTCCTCAAAGCATCAGTATCCTGGACATCAATCTTCAAAGACTGTCCTCTTGACTAGGAGGTTGTCTAGGATCCTTTATAGGGGAGGCATTAGACAGATAGTGTGAGATATAACCATTCTCACACAATCAATGTCTTAGACATCAATCTTCACAGACTGGGTGCTTTACTCTCTACCACGTCACTTCATCCTTGAAGCAAAAGATTTGAGTTCAGCTGTCATCATGACTAGCAGATTGTCAATGATCCTTCATATGGAAGGCATTAGACTGATAGTGTGAGATATAACCTTCCTCAAAGCATCAGTATCCTGGACATCAATCTTCAAAGACTGTCCTCTTGACTAGGAGGTTGTCTAGGATCCTTTATAGGGGAGGCATTAGACTGATAGTGTGAGATATAACCATCCTCACACCATCAGTGTCTTAGACATCAATCTTCACAGACTGGGATGCTTTACTCTCTTGCACTTCATCACTTAGTTTTGTGACATGTGATGAAGCAGAAGATTTGGGTTAAGCTGTCATCATGGCTAGAAGATTGTCAAGGATCCTTCATATGGAAGGCACGAGACTGATAGTTTGAAATATAACCATCTTCACACCATCAGTATCCGAGACATCAATCTTTCATGTCTATCCTCTTTAGTAGAAGATTGTATAGAATCCTTCATATGGAAGGTATTAGAATTATAATGTGAGATATAACCATAATGACAACATCAGTATCCTGGACATCAATCTTCAATGTCTATCCTGTTGACAAGAAGATTGTCTAGGATCCTTCATATGGAAGGCATTAGAATGATAGTGTGAGATATAACTATCCTTACACCATCAATATATTGGACATTAATATTCACAATATATCCATCACCACTATTGTTTTCTGTCATGGGTTGAAGCAGAAGATCTTAGGCCAGCTATTCGCTAGACTAGAATGTTTTATGATAACTTTTGGAAGAAATAATAAGACTGATAGTGTGAGATATTATATACCCTTTTCCCATTCATAATTTTTGTTCAGCTGAGCCAACTTGGCATAAAACTTCAATTCCATTGCATATGTCAGTAAAAGTCTATCCAAATTAATCTAGCAAGAATTTTATTGTTAAGAAAGTAGGTTGACTTTCTCATATGGGGATTGGCAGAAGTGAATCCTCCAATTTAAGCTGGTTTTGATCACAATGTTTTCTGGTTTGACATTTTTGAGTTTTTCTAACCAGTTTTCAGGAATAAAATGTATATCATAAAAAAGTAATCTGAGATGGGATTTGCCTTCAAAGTGAAGTTTTAATTCAATGAAAGATAACTGAAAAAGCATATAGTAAAAATAAATTGAGGTTGAAATCAAAATTAAAACAAATGCTAGAAACTAAATTTTAGGCTGCTGATTTAATAGATTTGTAAAATATATATTCATGTTAATTTCAATTCTTCTGTATTTTATTTCAGCAACAATGTTTACATCGATGTAGAGTAAGATTTTGTCGAATTCTGCTAATATATAAGTAGGTATGTCTAGTGAAACACATTTTATTTTCAGCATTAAAAAAAAATAAATGAAGTGTTCCAGTTTTTAAAGTTATTTCCCCAAAAAATTAAAGGAATCCGCAATAATAATATACTTACAATATTTGAACACTGATATATTTTTTTTAACAATTTTGAATGACTTTTTATGCCAGCATTTAGAATAATTTGTCAGCATGGATTGATGTTTAAAATAGCCATTGGAGCTGACTTTAAAGGTAAGAAAGAGTATTGTCATAGTATCACCTTGTGAATACTACTCCTGTGACCATTTGACAGTCAGCCCTCATATTTGGTAGGATAGTCTAACTGCCATTGTGTGTAGTTGATCACCATAATGATCCAACCATTTTTGCAGAAATTAAACCATATTTGTCTATTGTTACCACAATTACACATTGTGACACAATTGTGTTCCTATCCGTTCCTCACTTATACATGTACATAGCAGTGGACGTTTCACCATAGCATAGGCAAACTTGTTTTTATTTCAGTATTATTTTGTGACTATATAAAAGGGAAGAAGTGGTATGATTGCCAATGAGACAACTCTCCACAAGAGACTAAAATGACACAGAAATTAAAAATTATAGGTAACCTTACGGCCTTCAACAATGAACAAAGCCCATAACACATAGAAATTATTGCGAGGCTTTTATTATTGCGAAAAAATGTGATAGAGCTGAAAACGCAATAATTTCAACTTTCATTTTTAAATATTTCATATGACCTAAACAGGATTTTTCTCAAAATCGTAAAAATTAAAAACCGCATTTAAGTCAAAATTTAAAAAATCTTTATAATAAATGCACGCAATAATTCACCTATTTCTATATAATGTACAGAAATATACCTACAAAGGTATTTTAAACAATTATGATTGATCAAGACATTTCATATTCCAGGGTACAGGATTACAGCTTGTCCATAAGGATGCATGTTGGAAATGGTCATTGACATTGACTTTTCAGGTAAGAAAGAGATGTTACAAAGATGTATAATTGTATGTATTTAAAGATCAGGGTTTTTATAATCTTCTTACATTTGTCACAACTCAGCGATTCTGAAGGAGAG
Source organism: Mytilus trossulus (assembly GCF_036588685.1). Taxonomy (NCBI): domain Eukaryota; kingdom Metazoa; phylum Mollusca; class Bivalvia; order Mytilida; family Mytilidae; genus Mytilus; species Mytilus trossulus. The sequence goes on from NC_086380.1 coordinate 9,675,046, forward strand.
TAGCAGAGTCTCTAGAGGATTGCCGATTTTATCTTCTAAAAATTTGTAATCACATAAGCAACACGACGGGTGCCGCATGTGGAGCAGGATCTGCTTACCCTTCCGGAGCACCTGAGATCACCCCTAGTTTTTGGTGGGGTTCGTGTTGTTTATTCTTTAGTTTTCTATGTTGTGTCATGTGTACTATTGTTTTTCTGTTTTTCTGTTTGTCTTTTTCATTTTTAGCCATGGCGTTGTCAGTTTGTTTTAGATTTATGAGTTTGACTGTCCCTTTGGTATCTTTTGTCCCTCTTTTACAATCTAATGTTTTTAATGTGCCAAGATTTAGGAAGGCAAAACAGATTATTACATGAAGTGTCTCTTTCTTTTGTTATCCAAAGTTTGTTTTTATTTGGTGAAAACTTTTTTCTTGGTTATAAAAGCATGCAGTTCAATATGGATTAAATGGATCACTTTAAGAGTATTTGATGAACACTTCTCTTTAATTGTAATGGTTAAATTAAATCTCTGGAAATAAAGACATAAGTATAATATCGCTGTTCAAAAGTCAGTATTTGATTGAGAGAAAACATTTCCGGGTTACAAAAAAAACACATCAACAGAACCACGGAGGTGTGAAGTGCAACAAAAACAAACACCAACATACATAGAAAAAGACTATTTGATATCAACTGCCATATTCCTGACTATGTACAGAACTTTTTAGGAAATAATCATGGATGGAACCTTGTGTTATAGCTAACCGAACCTCTTGCTTATGTTAGATGCCAGAAAAAATAAAAGTGTCTTAATTCTTTTTCAGCCTACCATTACCATGATTACTGTGGCTGCATAAAAGAATTTGGGATTAATTTTGTCTTAATGTTGGCATACAGTTAGCCTACCGTGCATGTTATCATTCAAAGGACACAGCTTTCAATTAAATTCATGACAACATTGTGCTAGCACTTGATAACAACTGTTGTGCTATTCATGTAATGTTGTAGACTTATGTGCTGCATTTGAAATTATTGACCAGCTGATTCTGATTGAACATCTTGAATACTCCTACAGAATATCTGATAATGCCCTTCCTTTGACAAGATTTAACTGAAGCAACAGAACATAACTTATCTCTAATAGATATTGATAATGATGATATGCAGCTACATTGTGGTGTACCACAAGGCTCTCTATTAGGATTACCACAAGGCTCTCTATTAGGATTACCACAAGGCTCTCTATTAGGATCACCACAAGGCTCTCTATTAGGGTTACCACAAGGCTCTCTATTAGGATTACCATAAGGCTCTCTATTAGGATTATCACAAGGCTCTCTAATATGATTACCACAAGGCTCTATAAGAGTTATCACAAGGCTCTCTATTAGGATTACCACAAGGCTCTCTATTATGATTGTAAATGTGCTGTATGTTTATTTACACCTATTGATGAAATTCACAGAAGTCACAATGTGAACTTAATATATTCCTATGCTGAAGATAACGAGGTGTATTTTGAATGAACTAAAGACTAGAGGCTGGTTTGACAGATATAATTGCATAGATGAGTTCAAATTAAATATGCTTATAGTTAGTTCATCAAGACAAAACTGAACATATTGTTTTCGCTCGCTCTTAAGCAACTAAAAATGCTTTTGTTGAATCTAAGGGTGTAATGTGCCTTTGTTAATAAGGAATATATGTATTTTCACACAGTTGAAATGATTGTTCATTTATGTAATTTAATGAAGTATTATTGTATAATGCGCGCAACTTTTTTATTGTATCTGATGTGCCATATTTTAGTTTGTTGAGTGACAAGATTATTCAAAATTTCTATCTGCTCACTCATGAAATATTTATGTGTGATTTGAAAATAGCCCTTTCCCCCGGACAACCGTTTCAATTTTTTAAATGATATTTTGAAATCTAACATATATAAATATTAATTAAAGGAACTTGCAAGCTAAGATTTTTCTTTGTTTATGATCTGTTAAAATGTATGACACTGGACGTAAAGCAACCAACAATCAAATCAATCCAAAAATCCAATATGTATAATCTGAAAGTGATTCATGTATGAAGGGTTGGGTTTTGATAACTCACAGAATAAAATTATTTATAAGAACAAGATTTTAGGGATTGCTGCAGTGATTTGATAAGATAGACATAGTTTGGTTTCTATGGCACCTTAATCAGAATTAAAACTACAGAGGTATAATAAAGCCTGAAGAGAAAATTTGTATTTCACAATGTCACCATCAGGAGAAATTATAAATAGGGAGTGAAAGTAGATGTGAAAGTTAACTGGATCAAGAATGTTAAATGAAATATGTTTTTTTTTATAAATTTGGACGACATTTTACTTGCAATTATGTATCATTTCCTACATTGGAAATAGTACAGACTTGCAGTACCGTACCAATTCAACACTTGTAGAAGTATGTACGGCTGTCTGAGCGAAGCCAATTGGAAGCATGTACCTCTTAGTGAAGCTAATTGGGAGTGTACCCTCTGTCCTTGCGAAGCCAGTTGGAAGCAGCGCATATATATAACTGTCTGCTAACGCCAATTGGAAGTAATGTACCACTGGCAGAGTGGTCCCAATTAGAAGCATGTAACTCTGAGCGAAGCCAATTGGAAGCATGTACCTCTGCAAAATTAGTTAAACACTTTTAAACAAATTTTATTTAGCATTCTTTTTAAAGTTTACTTTCACAAATACTTTCATTTTCTATTTATGATTATTCCCCCTGTTGACACTTTGAAGTGCGAATTATCACTTCACCATTTTGTACTCCTCTGTAGTTCTTATTCTGATGAAGGTGTCCTAGAAATTAAAACGTGCAAACATCGTTAACTACTCCAACAATCCCTGACATATTGTTATAAGGAATTTACAGTTATCATAAATGAATCTTTTATAGACCATTCAAATAAAAAATAAGTTATTTGATATGCATTATCCACGTAGCAGGTGGTGCGTTCAAGTCAATACTTCTGTCTTCTCGACTCTCTCCTTTCATCCTGTCATAAGGAAGGCAACAGAGCTTATAGTTGCTTTAAACAACAATCAATCAATCTTCTCACGTTTACGAATTCATAAGAACAAATTGTGCAAAAATATCAGTTTTTTTATTAACATTTGTAATGATAAATAATCATAATATCCTTGAAATAAAAGTAATTATAAGGCACCTAATAGAATTTACTAGAAACAAAGTACTTTTAAAATGTGACACGAAATAGATTTGAACAGAAGCATAAAGTACTGAATATAACACCAAATAGATTTTGTTATTTATAGGTACTTAAATTAACACCATATAGATTTGAATAGAAACATAAAATACTGTATTTTGTACTGTATTTCTGTAATATGGCACCAAAAAGTATGAAATAGCTTATTTATTATAACAAACAATACGTGAGCTCTGTATCTGTCAAAAAAATCCTTATTGCATGTTTTTGTTTTCATCGTATTTAATTTATTTGTCTGTATGCAAATTACAACAGTCATGATAGTTTGTGAACAAAAATATCTATTTTCTTTTCTTTCAACACAAAGTTATCATTAAACTTTTAATTTTGTTTTTAATCTATTTTCTATTTTTTTCATTACTAAAGCTTATGATACTAAGTGATAACTTCATAAGTAAGGATAAAAAAAGTGGAATAATCCATTTAAGTAAAAATATAGCTTTTGTTAAAAGAAAATAAAAAAATGCTGAGATTGTAATCAAAATGCATATATCTACATAATACACTATGCATTACAAGTAAATTTTCAGTGTCAAATTTGATGAATTAAGCTTAGTATTTGTTAAAAATATTATTTTTGTGCAATAGGATTGTAGTGAAAATTTATATATAGATATGAGCTGCTATTCCAAAATGATTTGCTATGTCAAAAATGTTATGAAACTTTATGTTTACTAAGATCATATCCTATACATTTTTATTTTCTAGTGTTGAAATAAAATTCATGAGATTTGAAACCCTTTTACAATCATGTCAGGTTTAGGAATTTTTGTCAGATTATTATTTTTGAACTCCTATGGTTTCTTCCTATGATAGTGTAAAATATGTTTGCACTATATCACCCACTTTTCTTTTCATATTAAACTTCAATTTTAAGCTCATAAAAGGTCATTTACAAAAATTTACACAGATTCTATATTTCTTTTCCTAAGTTTTTTAGACCCAAAGAATGCCAGTGCTAATTAGAAGGTAAAAGTCTGAGTCAGCCATTTCTTTTCATTTTTAAATTCATGTATCATATCAAATATCTCTAAAAGGAGTTCAACAATCATCAATATCTTTAGCTTATTTTGATCCTTAACTTATGCTCCCCTCTGCTTTATAGTATAAATTTTAATTTTCACCTAACTACATACTATACGTATTGCTTATTTTGTTTGTATTTAATTAAAATGTATGTATATGCCTCCCACAAAAATGTGCAAGCTGGACAATAGCTTTCTTTTTTTTTTATAATAGATTTTTTAATACAATTAAAGCATTTAATAGGTTAATAAGACACAGGTTTCCAAATTTTTCCACGAGTTCACTTGTTTTTGTTGGTTTTTCCTGACCAGCAGGATTGTGGATGTTAACAATTTTGCTATTTCTTTCTCTCTTGAATACATTTTCTTATTAATAATTGTTATAATTTTAGTTATGCCTATGCTTATGAGTTGTATTAATGTATATTGTTTTAATAAATATTAAAATTCAGTGCCCTACTAGCTGTCTGGGTTATTGGCAATATATATATATATCTGTAGTTTGCAAAAAGATGTTGCAAGTGAGTTGGGTCACAATATATAGTGTAAAGGTAGCGCCAGTTCTTCCTCATAATTTAGTACATGTCACTGACTATTTAGTGTTTTAGCTTATTTTCGTATTTATCTGCACGTATACTATGATTAAGAGAGTTCGCTTCTCAGTTTCAAAATAAATAACTTTTCAAAATACTAGTTTATATTGATAGGGGATTATGATGAAGGGATCAAAAAGGGCAAACAAAAAAATATAGGTCAATGTGCTTGTTTTCGAGATATAAGCCATTGGAATTTTGGCGGGGTTTAAGTTCTCAAAAACTGTTAAAACATAATAAAAATTGTATAAGACTTTTAAAGATGCCTTATCAATTTACATGTAAAAGATTTATAAAAAGAAATAGGGGGTCAATGAGCATTTTTTATAAGGCATTCAAATGGCTTTGATAAAACCACAGGTATCCGAAATCTGACAAAACATGACACTTTAATATTTATAATATAGATACGTATGATCATAGTATACAGAAATGAACATGAAAATAATGGAATATATATATAACAGAAAACTAATTAATAACGGACTTTAAAAAAAATAAGGCAGTGGCTATTTATCGGCAACGGCAAAATAGAAAATTTGCTATTTACCCGGTGCCTGCAAAATAGTACAAATGCTTATTTTACCGGCACTGAATAAAACTGTTGATTGTTATGATTAGTAGAGAATAAAAAAGTTAAACAATAATTTCAAACCATTTATCACAATATTCAGCACTGGAATTAAAATGTCACAGAATATTATTTAAAAAATTTCCGAAAAATTCAATTTTATGTTTAAACACTTGTGTTAACTGTTAATCATATAAACACTTAAACTTTTAACTATCAAATTGAATATATTCGAAAAAAAACCAGACGTGCATGTTTAATGATAATTGAGGATATTGAAGACGTAAATGATTATTTAAATGAAACAGATAGTAAGGAAAATGATACGGTGATAATGTCCAAATATTCAAAGATTCCTGGGAACTTGTTTCGCAAGAAGAAGAATGAGATACAGCTCAACAAGATGAACATCTACTGGATTCCAAATTGTGTGGATCGCGTGTTTCGCACAATCATATATTCAGTGTATATAAAGTGCGAATCCAGCTAGTTCATTTTTACTGTTATATGCGGGTATGTCTATTGTAAAATAAAGGATCATGGGAAAACTGTATTTGTTTACGTTTTGAAAATATCAAGTTAAAGGATTTTAAGTTAAGTTTTAACATATTTTCATTGTGATATGTCTTTATAATATACAAACAGCATTAAAGTTCAAATAAGTGTTATAAAAGCATCATAATATAGCATATCGATTATTGAAAGCGATCCATTTTAACTATAGATGCGATGAATTATCACTGTTAGTGCAGTCATTATTAATGTAGAATTTTCAAAGATGCGAGGAATTTTTATTGTAGAATTATGTGATAAATGCACTTGCAAAAAATGAAAAAAAACTTAGTTGATGACTTTAGGATTTATGATACATGTATTTTCAAATTGAAATACAAACTCCTCATTCATTCTTCATAAAAAATATAGCTTTTCAAACTTGTAACAAAAGCGCTTCTCAAAATGTCATATTGTATTCTTCAGATTACGTTTCTCCTAGATTTAAACTTATATAGGGAATCACTGGAGCATGACAGCAGCGGGCCCTCTTAGGCAGTCAGTGGGCCCCTACTTATGAAAAATTCTAGATCCGCGAATGGATACTACCGCAGAGGTAAAAACATGCACAGTTGGGTTATTGTACACGAAATGCATGCTACAATTCAGTTTTGTTGATTTTAGACCCTTTGGAACTTTATGTGGGCTATTTCAGCAACTAGGCAAAAAATCCCCAAACTAGATACACGGTTAGATTCAGCATGTCAACGAATTCCAAATATCTATATTAAAGGACTTTTGTCTATAAATTTGGACCCCACAAAATTGAAAAAGGGACCAAAAATATAAAAAAAAATGCATGCATCGGATACATTTGTTATTGAAGGCATGACTGCAACAATAGGATGAATATACAAAAATATCTTATTCTTGGGTCTCATTGGGGGGTTCTGATCCCGGATCCCGCTTACTGTTTTGGCAGATTCCCGTATTCAGCTTATTGTTTTGTCAGATTCTCGTATCCCGCTTATACTATGCAATTCTAATTTGTTGTAATTATCCGTGTCCCGCTAGACTTCATTCCCCGTTTTTCACTACACAATTATTTGACTTTCACCTGTCACGCTTGCAAAAAATCGGCAATCCGGCGTGACGCTTATACCCAAATGCGACCCACTATTTTACTCTATTTTGACTCATATTAAGCCCATTATAAATATATTAAAAAAGTAGCGTAGATTTTTTTCTCCCTTTTTATCCCGTCGCGTTTCGTTTTTGAGCCATATATAGATGTCGTATGTGACAATGAGACAACTCTCCATCCGAGTCACAATTTATAAAAGTAGTCTTGGCTCACACCGAACAGCAAGTTATAAAGGGCTCCAGTGTAAAACCTTTTAAACGGGAAAACAAATGTGCAATCTATATCAAGATATACGTAATTAGTGGTGAAGTGTCATGGAAATGGATAAAAAAAATAAGGATAAAGATCCCTAGACGCTTTATAAGAAATTAAATGGAATACATTTGAAATAAATGTTATTTCTATTGAATTTATTAGTGTGTTTTAAAACCAAACTTTCCTCCGTAAGTTAAATTTTATCAAATCTTTCTCTTACTTTATCTATTGTTTGAGCAAGTAGGCTAAATTAAGGCTTTACAGCTAATTTCCTAATGCATGTAAAGCAAAACTTTGGTTGGCTTGCTTGCTTTGTTTGTATAATTGTTTATACAAACTTTGTAAATAAGATTGACATTTTAAAACAATATGAATAGGCATAGTTTAACCTGTATTTTTAATATTTGAATTAAATTCGGTGTTATCATAATGATTATCCAATAAAAAAAGCAAGCAAATCAACTAAAGTCTTGCTCTACATGCTTAAAGAAATGAGCTGAAATAGATAAAAAAAAAATATTATACAGTGAAAATGTACCGCATATACAATACTAATGATTCGCTCCACAGTGAAAATGAAAGAATAGTATCATTATTCGACAGTAAACATGACTAGCATTACGAAATCATCATAGTTGAATTAAGTTAAATATGAAGAAACTGAATGACAAAACATATTCTACGTTATACAACTTTAATAATTGTATTAAAATGATTTTTTTTTACTGCAACAACATATCACCTGTTAGTTATAAAGCACCTGCACGATCTGTTCGTGAAATGTCCTAAATATTCACCTATTTTGGTATATATTTCACAGCTAGATGGCTTTAGGCGCGATAAAACCCCGCTCGCATCTCTTACTTTGTTTTATTAGTATTATGTATTTCTGAACATATACATTTTAACTCATTTTCTTCATTTTCTTCAAAAATTAAAAAAAGTTCGTCTGTTTATTTATCATTCTACATTAGACATTTATGGCATATACAGTAAAAATGATATTTTAGGATCCGCACTTTACATACACTGATATTACTGCCTTTAAATATCAAGAATCGTGGAAGGTCAAAAGGTTTGACCCAAACAGTCATTGGTCTTCCCAAAAAGCGTACCCGAAAAAGCAATTGTTAACAATTTCATAAGAAAATTTCTATAGAGAAATTGGATTCCTTAAATAAGAATGGTTTGTTGAAAGCGATTTAGCAAAAAATGCTGTAAATAACAACATTTTGATAACCAAGGAACACTGAGTTGAAACAACTTGAAGACCTGAACATTTAACTTCTTCTTGTTTGGACTCAATTGTAAACATTGATTTAATTAAAAATTATTGTCAAAAAGATGCATGGGAAGCTATTAAGAGCCTATTTAAAGAGAAGAAAGAGATTCTTATCTACATAATTATGTAACATATGCACTTATCGGACCATTGATAAAATATCACGTTGTGATTGGTTAAACGCCGTCACGTGGTGACCCCCTATGAGACCGTAGGGGGTTAGTAGGTTTCATAGGGGGTTCATGACGCGTTAATGGCGACGTCATCTATTAATGTTGTTGCGTTTCGTTGTCTATTTTTCAACAAAACGACGCAGAAAAAGTCCAGCGTCCGATAAATTCGTTATACGGTTAACTACTGACCCCCTACGGATCCATAGAGGGTGAATATAATTCATAGGGGACTCGGCCTCCGGCCTCACCCTCTATGGATTTTACTTACCCTCTATGGATCCGTATGGGGTCAGTAGCGAACCATATAACTTATATTATCGTACCGCGGGTAAGTTATCACGTTGACGCAACGTCAGATACTGCTACCATTTAGTGTAACATAAAAATGACGTTAAATTGGAAACGCGCTTTATCTAATTCTTCCTGCTTTCCTTTTTGGGTAAATGCAAATTATAAAACACAGGTATAAATGCCGTGAGAATCAAATCCAATATGATTTTATAATTAACATAGGATATTCAATTTTACTGTTAGTAATTATGTGTTTTTGGAGGAATATTGCTGCATAATATTCAACCCGAGTATGATTTTATACAAGCAGTGACTTACAATAGCTTATACTAATGATACTGAAGTTTTCTTACTTTTTGACAGTCTTATAGATATGTATTTTTGTAATGTGTGTATCATTTCGTTTTGTTGAAAGCAAGACATTTATATCTAGTGGAGGAAGGAACACGCAGTCGGCATGCCGTTCCTAGCATATTACGCTTGTAGCGACGTCAAATTATGATAATGGACAAACTTGCAAGACAGTTTCATTAATCCGTATTTTTTATAGATAACCCTGTAATATTAATGTTATTTGGTGTACCAACTTCAACTTTAAAAGTACTTTTTATTGGTATAGTTATCAAGGCCGAAAAATAATCTTCACGAAATCAAATCTTCGTTTTTTTTCCGTAAAAGTTTTGTGAAGGCATGAAAGTTGAACTCAGACATTTCCGCAAGACATTGCAAATCTATTGTTTTGAATTTATGATGTAGCTCCATTTATTTTTCAATTCAAATTTCGGGAGCAAACACTTAGTACAAAACGATCGTGCATACAATTCAATGAATTATCTTGTTAAAATTTTATTTTTGAACTGAAATGTTTTCAGTTTCCGAATTTAATTTCCGATGGGACATTTCCGTACATTATATTCTTTTGAAAATATGTATGCAAATTTTAAATGGAGACAGCCATGTTAACAAATACTGAAATATATCACGTCATAGAATGTTCATGCAAAATTTCGAAGAGTTGCGTGTACTTTTCGCGAATTGTTCGAGTTTTATGTTTCGAGTTTGTTACATGGGACAACGCTAAGTTAACGTTTTTTCGGATAATCTGTGTCTTCCTAAGCCTAGGGATATTAAATTTTTATTCTTTTTCTATCACAATGTGAAAATTTTAGAATCAATCTTTATTTTCATGTATAATTTGAAATATTTATTTCAGCATTTCTATTAAAAATATCCCGTCAAATATTTACTTTACGCTATTTTTCGCAGTGGTAGCAATATCTAACGTTGCGTCGTTGTGATTGGTTTAACGCCGTCACGTAGTGACCCCCTATGAGACCGTAGGGGGTTAGAAAGTTTCATAGGGGGTTCGTGACGCGGTAATGGTGACGTCATATATTCATGTTGTTGTGTTTCTTTGATTATTTTTCACCCACCGTGGCAGCTTTTTGTCCAATCACAGAAAGGATTTTCGAGCATGCGTATTCTGTTGCCATAGCGGAGCGTCTTTAAGTTCAAAGGGCACAAACCGAAACTATACCGACTACGTCGGCAAAACAAAGCATTTAGAGCAAATCAGACAAGTGTGTAAAATTGTTTATCAGGTCAAGATTTATCTGCCCTGAAATTTTCAGATGAATCCGACAACCTGTTGTTGAGTTGCTGCCCCTGAATTGGTATTTTAGGGAAATTTTGCTGTTCTTGGTTATTATCTTGAATATTATTATCTAGATAGATGTAAACTGTAAAAAGCAATAATGTTCAGCAAAGTAAGATTAACAAATAAGTCATCATGAACAAAATGGTCAGTTGACCCCTTTAGGAGTTATTGTCCTTTATAGTCAATTTTAACAATTTTTCGTAAATCTAAGTAATCTTTAATTTACAAAAATCTTCTGAAATTCTCCAGACACACAATATTTTACAAAAATTCTCCCTACAACAGTTTACAAACTTTCAATCAAGCGTTAAAAATGCCCACGATTTCGCTGGTGTGTTCTGCATTAGTAGCATAACTCTATAAAATAAAATTCTTGTTATAGAGGTATATCAGTATTATAAAGTCTCGGGAAATCGTGGAACCGATAACTTATAGTGCCAAAAATAAACAAACAAACCAACATGACATGTGATTAAATAACTATACTTGGTTTATTGTAGAGAACCTTCGAATGTAGTACATTCCATTGTGAAATAGTATACGAAAAATTAATATTTGTAACAGTCTTTAAATGTAAGAAGGTGCCTACATGTAAGTTTGTGTAAAATTGTTGGGTATACCCCAGAATATCAATTGGTCGTCCCCAAATGGGTGCCGTAGGAGGTCGACCGGAATTTTTAGTTAGGATTTCTTGGCATGTTTTTGTTTTATTCAAATATAACACATAATGTTCTATGCATTAGGCGAAAAAGATGTTTTGATTTTAATTGATTTGTATAATTCAGTAAGAACAGTTCTTGTCTCAGTTCGGCTATACGGGTTCTGGTGAGCGTAGTCGTAGTACATGTTGCGCATTCCATCAACAACTGCTATGCGTAGACGTAGCGAGTATCTGAAAGACTTGCTGTTGTCAGTCTTGGCTCTGTTGTGTCTCTTTTAAAGAGTAGTTCAATTGGACAATCTGTTCACAGGCTTTCTTGAATCGATGTTCACTCTCAACCAATTTGGCCCTCATGTTGAGGTTTCTCATTTGTATTGACTATAGCTTCCATGATTAATAAAGAATATGTAGTAGTTGTTAGCACTATAAGAGTTGAAACAAATTCCGATGATTCTTTGAAAAAGGATTGGTTATATAGCTCTTCTACTGACACCTGAAATTGAGAAACGTCAGGGTGATGACATCATAGAGTAATTAATTTAAGTTTCTAGTTTAGACACGAGTCTATTGTCAAAACAGTCTCCTGTCGTGGGCTTAAGCTTGTGTGTATGGTCAAACATCTTTGTTTATTACTCATGATTTATTGTAATCCAATCATGCAGTCAAGTGATAAAATCATCTTAAAATTTAGCAACTGTAGTTCGTGTATTGCAATTTCAGATTAAGAAAGGGTCTTTGGAACACCCAAAAAGCATGATTTTGCATCATTTGTTCCAAAGCTACTGGGGCCTCGGATCAGTGGCTCCAAAACCCTTCAATTTTGTTTTTGGCCTCGCTCCGCTCGCCGAATTATTTTGCCAATACTTTTAAAAGGGGCTAGTTACAACCAAACTTTTATACAAATAAAAAGTATGTATGTATGCAATAGAAGTATATGCAGTTGGGAATATACAAGATTCATTTCTGCCGCGGATGATGATTTGTTCTGATTAAATGGTGCATAATGACTTGACTATATACAAGTGATTTAAAAATCATATGTTGAAAATGAAAAATCTAGCTTCATTATTAAAGAAAATGAATAATCTGTCCTCTTAGTTTACAAAAATAGATAACCGACCAAAAAAAAATCCTCCTCAAATTCATTGATGCTATACAGTACTACGTGACGGAACTGACCATGCCGCTGAGTACGTGTGTCCTGTATGTGCTTTTAAAAATAAATAAAAAAAACTATGACAAGAACTTTACCAGGTCAGAGTTTACCTGTGCTTAGATATAGGAAGATGTGGTGTGAGTGCCAATGAGACAACTCTCCATCCAAATAACAATTTAAAAATTAAACCATTATAGGTTAAAGTACGGCCTTCAACACGGAGCCTTGGCTCACACCGAATAACAAGCTTGTCCATTTTCAAGTATTTTTATTTTTACATGGGTAATTTTACATTTTTCCTGGTTTTTTTAACGATTCAAGTGAACCAACTCGGTACAATAACTATATTTAAATTTCCCGCGTTTAAATATGTAGCGATCCAATCATGTAAATCCAGCTGGCACCGGAAGCTCTTTCTTGACGACAGAGGGCATCACCGTTATCAACTTCCTGAAAGCACCGGGATTTGGAAACCACACGTTTGCCACAGTCAAAAGATGTTTTCACTTCTTTTGCATGGAATGGCATCCTTTAAAAGATCACTAGGCCACAATTCTAAGTCCTTGACAATAATTCTTACACTGTTTGCATTAATTTCACAATCTATTGGGATTGGTGAGGTCATATGGGCTGTGAATGCAGGAGGTGAAGCCCACACCGATGTTCACGGTATTGTTTATGAAGCTGATCCACTGGAGCAAGACAAAGTTGGCATATCCTCAGACTATGGCAAAACATTGATGATAGGCCGTGTAAACCCTCAAGATCAAATTTTATATCAAACAGAGCGATATCACATGTCAAATTTTGGATATGAAATTCCAATAAAAGGAAGTGGTGATTTTACCTTGGTTTTGAAATTTTGTGAAGTCTGGTTCACATCACCCAATAAAAAGGTATTTCATAATAAATAAAATACTTCACATATTGTGACAGTCAAATTGTGTGTAAATGTAAAATTACTGATACATGTACTTGACTTACAAATGTAAATACATGGACATCATTAACATCTATAGTCTGATTTTGAGGCAGTTGTTGTATATGAATTACAGTTATCCCGTACCATTGTAAACTCATACCAACGTCAACTCGTACCACTTTACAAAAACTCGTACCAATGCAAACTTGTACCACTGCTAACTCGTACCAACTTTTTTAAATGCATTTAAAAGGTGTTTAATGATGTATATAATTTACTTTCCCTCAATACATCTCAAGCCGGTAAAATATATATAACTTATAGTACAATGACCAATTTGTAGCTAATGTTCCCTGTCTATTGGATAAAAAATACCGTGGCAGATTTGCTTTGATGTCTCCTTTGAATAGACTTTTTTTTAAACTTTTACTTATTATTATTGAATTTAAATTTAAATCATTCCAAATTAATTTTTCATGAAAAAATCCTAGCAGTTAATCAAAATGGTTTCCAAAAATAAAATTCTTACTTTTTATAAATAATAAGTTACAATGAAATGTTACTGTTTCCTGTTTCCGAATTTTCCCGCCAGGCTTTCAACAATTGTAAACATAGTATTCGATTTGTGATCGTGGATTACAGCATTAATTAGTTTAATTTGGATATAGATATTCAACTTAAGGTACAGTTAAAGCAATGTTTTTACTTTCTTCTGGATTATAATTTCTTTGAGTTTGAAAGATCAGCTTCAAAAAATAAACCTTTTAGAAAAACATTCGTATTTTGTCTATTAACATGATTAAATTCCAGTATAAAATTCAAGTAATTCAACATTAGTTTTATTAAGTTTACAAAAAAATACCATAAAATATTCGTAATTTTTAATATATTTTTGATGGTACGAGTTTGAAGTGGTACGACTTCCCAGTGGTACGAGTTAACTTTTTTGGTACAAGTTAACTTACTTCCGTTGTATATAATAGCCATGGTTTGTAGTTGCTTTTAGAAGCGCACCCTTCAGGTATCCCCATGATTACAAATTTAAGCAATGACAAAATTTACCTAGACATTACCAAATGTTCCGTTTTAAAAACCTTGCATTCTATACCTCATTGTAAAATCCCAGTTAATTTTCCTGATATAGTGATCGGGTTAGTTCACGACCAATCACGTTCGCCCCTTTTCACTTTCTCAAACTACATGTTTGCATATATTTTATTAGTTTTGTGTATATAAACTCATCATAGATACCAGTACTCAATTTTGTATATACATGTACGCCAGGCCACACTTAAAAATATTTTGGTTTGCCCAAACCCTACCCAAAGGTTGAGACAGTGGGTAGGTAGGTAGGCATTTTCTTTTTTTTTTTTCAAAAAAAGAAATTGAAGTATCAGATGTTAGTAAGTCTTCATGCCTTTTTGATTAAAAAAAAACTTCTTCAAATCAGGACAATAAAAGAATTTGAGTAGGCAGCTTTTTTCTGGGTAGGTAGCGTTTGGGCAAACAAACCTATTTTTTATTTTGGCCCCAGACGAATCCATGACAAGTCGCCCCACTGGCAAGTCGCCCCACACCTAATCGCCCCACTTAAAAAGACGCCCCTTGATAACCAACTCCCCCACTTGTGAAATGTGTTAAATTCCGTTAATATTACTCCTGAAAACTCGCCCCACTGAATGGAAAACGTTAAAATCTAAATTAACATATTATTAATCAGGATGAATTTAGTAAAGCTAACTCGCCCCACTCATGGAAAAAGATGTTATCCCGTTGTATATAACTAAAATTCCGTGAATATTACTCCTGCCAACTCGCCCCACTTATGGAAAACGATAATATCTAGATTAATATATTATTAACCAGGATGAATGTAGTAATGCCAACTCGCCCCACTTATGGAAAAAGATGTTATTGCTGTTAATTGAAATCCGTTAATTATTATGATATATTGCATTATGATTCGGTGTTTTTTTTTTAAAGTGGGGCGAGTTGGTGAAAAAGTGGGGCGATTAGGTGTGGGGCGACTTGCCAGTGGGACGACTTGTCCTGCTTCCACACCAGGACACAAAAGTGTTGACTACTGGGCTGGAGATACCCTCGGGAAATATATCTCCACCAGCAGTGGCATAGACCCAGTGGTAGTAAATAACTTTGAAATCAAGTTTTTTGCAAGTGTATTTATATAAGTACATGTACATGTATATTTGTTTTCATTGTCTCAAAATGAAATGAGACTACATTTATTTTTGTAGTGAATAAATCTTAATCATGTTTTGGATAGTGTATGTGTATTGACAAAAAAAAATCATTGTTTCTAAATAAAGTGAGATTCTGTCAACTTTTTTTTTGTGTTGAATAAATCTTTATCATTTTATGGTTACTAATACTATAAATTTATTTCATTGTTTCAAATAAAGTGAGATTCTGACGTTTTATTTTTGTGTTGAATACATTTAAATAATTTTTTGGTTAGTGTATTGCTTTAATTTTTCTTATTATTCAACTGGAACTTGATTTATAATTGGGTTTGAACGGACCTGATACTGTCCAAATGTTTTAGTTGTCCCTGCCTCACTTTCATTTGCCATGGTCAGAGTTGTCCATCGGGCATGTTTGCCTACCTGGTATATTTTAATTGATTGAATGGTTGAAGTAATTCCCTTTATTATTTTTGGGGATATATGGAGGGAAAGTGTGCTTATTTCATCACAGGAGTCACCAATTTATTTAAAATGCTTTTATATTCTGATTGGGAATATATGGCAGATTTTACAATAAGAAGGAATTATTGTTTTTTTGTATCCATCATTTTATTTTAATAATTTAATAATATTGTTGCTAACGTCACGTCTTTTCCGTCCATCTGTCCATTGTGGTATGTCACGATCGCAATTTTCTTGTTGGTTCTCAGACAGGCAATTGTAGTTATTTTTATCCCGGGTTTTATAAATAATTGAAAATAGCAATCATATTAAATTTGGATGACGTAAGGGGGTCAAAGGACTTGAGGAATCAATATCATTGGCTGTTTTATTTTTTGCGAACGTTACTACTTGAGGTTTCCGTCCAAATCAGTGTCACGTGAGCAACATATATTTAGATCTGTAACTCTCCTGTATAGGAGTTACGATATCGCCCTTTGCAGAATTAGATTCGGAGTCAGTTCCTTCACATGATGGGGTAGCAAAGAAGGTTAGTTGTATGTAATATCGTTACAAGAGGACCTTAAATGTATTCCGTCCATCAAAAAGACGTTCGCAACAAAACGTAATGTCATGATAGTAGATGTTGCTAATGTTACTATTACGAATTGGTTTCATGTGTATTCATTTGATATAAAGTACACCTGCAAATGACATTCTGTATATTTAGAAATTCTAAACCAGACTGTACAATTTTATTACTTCAGGCATATATTAAACATCACTGTGTGCATACATTTGAACTTTTAAAGATGTTGTTGCTCATGTTACATGTCCAAATGTCGCTAACGTTACTTATTTTTGTCTCCGTCACGTTAGCAACATGAAAGTAGGAGACAGAACACAATACTGTAAAATCTGCCATATACATGTAAGAATGTATCAGGCATTTGACTTATTTTATAGGCAGCTCATTTGTCTTACATTTACAATTGTACTTCAATTTTGACAAAAGTTGAAATAAATTTTTCACTTTATGACTGCAAAAATAACGATTTACATTGTAGGGTCAGAGCTCAAAAGCAAGTTCAGTCAATATGGTCATATGGTCAAGTACAACCATAAAATTGCATTGAGAGACAATATTTTTTTGGAACTCATGAACTATTGCTTTGTATCTTAAGTATGTTAAGATTTGATTTATTGTGTATTATTATCTGATTTATAGTTTATTTATTGGCACTGATGTATATCACGCCATCTTCAGCATAATCACAGCATGCCTCTTGACACCAAAAAGAAACAGAATACAAACTGACAGCAGGTGACAATATTGATGACTAAACTTCAAAGTAAATTCCCTGTCATCATTGGTCATTGCTATATTAAAAAGTCTCAACTAAAATACAGAACTCCCAAAGTACAGAGTCAAAGGCAATTTGAATAAGGGAAAGTTCATTATTAGAAATGCGACAAAAATAAAATGCAATAAATCAACAGGACAAGTGAAAACAACTGCCATATTCCTGGCATATTTAAAAATTGGCATTGTCAAAAAGAAACATTTCTTTGCTTATGTTGTTAATATTCAACTGCCATCCACACCAAGGCTTCCAAAACGGTCATATATTCCAGTCATTTGTATAATGTCCATTAAGGATGTACACCTCTGAGGAGCCAAAAATTTCTAGAATTAAACTTTTTTTCTTAACCTGATTTTTGGGTTTATATGACTGTAAAAAACTAATTGGTGAAGAAAAAATCATATGGTGGTGCACTTCTTTTTTTGCTACGGTCCTTTGAAAGTACCCAATTTTGATCATTTTCCCATTTTGCATCAATTTTAACCTATATTTGGGCTATTATCATGAAAAAATCCCAATTCCACAATTAAACTTGTTGTCATACTTTCAATAAAGATGTATGGGACCAATCTGAATACATTTGAATTGAAAAAACTATAGGTAAGTGTTAATATAAGAAAGTTTTATCATATTTTGATGGTTTTTTGTGTCAAATTTATCATGTTGTTTATTTTGTAAATTTGTGATTTTTCTCAGTTTTAATTATAAATTGCATATTTTTTCAACTTCTTTGTTATCAATGAATGAAAAATATATCCAAAAAATTTGAAAAGAAAAAATGGATGTGGGATGTACATGTTTCTGGTAAAATCATTTTTTGTATCCCTCACCCATTTTATCAAAATTTTGGCTAAAAAGACTAACTTGATTATTAATAAAATTTAAAAATTTGATTACTCAAAAACTACTCATTGGAAATACCCAATTTTTTCTCAGAGTTAACTTTAGTTATGCTATTTATCAAATTCATTGCTATTTTCCACTTGTGACCCATGTTTTAGAAAAAATAACAGAACGAGATTTCAACGAGACTGAATGAGACTAAAACGTCAGAAGAATACATCCTTAAAAGTCCGGCTGGGCAAAGCATTAAACGGTCATCTACTTTTTTTTTTTTCAAGGCTTTTCAGTTTTCCTGTCATTTTAACATAATTCACAGTCTTTTTTACCCAAACTTTTGCCTGAAACAGCCCCATATTTCCGGTCATAAAAGTGACATGTTTGGTGATTAATCATTGTTAATTATAATTACTATCAAAATAACCTTTACTTCAATACTTTCTGATTTTAATCAAGGCTAATTTAATTAGTTGTTGGACAGCTGAAAACTACCTGTTCAGGTGACAGGTAAACTGTAATTTTCAGTACCGGACATCATATAAATTAATTGGTCTATTCACTTTTATTTTCGTAGTGGTTTGTATCTAACATTCTAATTGATTTAGTCCAAAAGATTGAATTAGAATTTAATATACATTTATAAACATGATTTGATGAATCATTTAACATTGTTTAAAAAGGTTTTAAATGAAAAATTGTCAGAACTTCGTTGCATGAACAAGAACACTTGCGGGCATGTGCACAGGTGGGAAATTTAGGGAAATTTAATTATGCATTCTACATTTCTTCAAAAATGCTAAAATTATCATTGATACCTGAATCTAACGTTCATTTCAAGTATTTTGTTGAAGAAATAAAGTGGAAAGAGCTTTTCACTCAGTCATGCTTTGTAACGTACACGGATTTTACGTATCCGTTTATGGTCCGTGTTTTACCATTGTCAAGTCAACATCCAGTTTGGGAGAAAATGTGACTTTAAAAACTAAAATAAAGATTTTGACAACTTCATTTTGTACAAATAAAGAGCCTAAAGCTGATTTGAGCACGCTGATGTGCACACTTTGAATGATGCACCACAAATTTTAACAGTTTAAGTCAGAACATCGAATTCATATCAAAGTAAAGGTTAAATAATGTTTTTTTAATCTAATGTCAATCATTGGGATGGCCGTCTGATTACCATAATTGCCTTTTGTGACGTAGTCTTAGAGATTAAAATCGGTATCATAAATAAAATGTCCGGCTGGCTCAAAAAAAATTTGGGAGCCCTGATCCACACCACTAACCCATTAGTCATGTTAGTGTTACATGTTTGCCTGTAGATTAATCATAGACAATTTAAAGTTTTAAAGACATTTGTTAAAATACCCAGTATTTTTTATCAGGAGTAAACATGGTAAAGGAACAGAATCTTTAGAAATGTATTTTTAAAAATTTGCTTTCAGTTGAGATTTTTTTTAAAGAACAATTTAAGTAAAGGAAAGATTGCATTTGATATAATCATGATAATGATAAACTAAGAGAATAATATTTAATTTAGAACATTTATTTCAGGTTTTTGATGTAGCATTGAATGGTGAACACACAGTTGTACATGAGCTGGACATATTTTCTAAAGTTGGACGAGGGGTTGCACATGATGAAATCATTCCATTTTCAGTTAGAAGTGGGAAGCTGAAAGTTAACGGTGAAACATCAACAATCATTGATCAGAAAATAAGCTTAGACTTTATTAAGGTATGATGATCAAAAATGTATTTATGCAATGTACTACTACTAAGGAGCATCTTGGATGAAATAGACCTCAAAATGTGATTATTTATTGAGCAGACACAAACATGAAAAACAATGAACTTGTATTCTTTCTCAGTTTATGCAAAATTGAGAATAGAAACAGGGAATCTGTCAAAGAGACATCAACCCAACCAAAGAGCAGATAACAGTCGAAGGCCACCAATGGGTTCTCAATGCAGAGAGAAATCTAGCACTCGGAGGCCATACATTGTATGTTCATTTTCTGTATAATATGTTTTATGCAAAACATCTTTAGCCTTAATTTTTAGTATTTTAACAAACATTTGTGACAAATGATAAAAAGAATTTGTAACTTTAAATGATCAGCAATCTTGTCATGCTTATGATCGTAAAAAAAACCTCTGTGTAGAATGACTTTTATCAATGTCCAATGACCTATTACACATATCAACATTTAGGGCACATCTTAAAAATATTTACACAAATGTTACAATCAATGTATAACATGTATAACTAAAGTCTCTAAAAGCATATAGGTTAACAATGTTATGGAATTATTTAAATGTATGTGAACACAGATGATAATCCAGTTAATCAGAACACATAAGTCTCTGTCGTATGTTAACCTATCTAATCTGGACCAATTATAACCAAGTTAATCATGTTAATTATATGTAATAGCATGAATAATGGAATAGTGGACATATTTCAATTTGATCTTCCTGCTGGCTGTATAGAAAGCAATAATTCAAGTGTGAATGTATCTGATCATCATGATCATCTAAGTTTAAATAAAGTTAATTAAGTTTGTGTCATACATGTATAAACAATCTTTTATTTTTACATTTAACTTTTATTTTGATTTATTTTATATGGCCCCAAACATTTGTATGTGTTTAAAAATTTTTTTTTTTTTTTTTTTATCACCACCTACATGACCTAGTTTATTTATTTGATCAGTTTTAAAACTTATTGAGTGATCTTTCTTGACATGAAACAATTTGCTAGTGGTGCTCCTAAAAAGGAGTAAATATACCCTTACCTCAACAACCATTTTTAACTACCTAGTACATTTTTAAAACACTTGACATCTCAATAACAGTATAACTTTAAATTTTTTTGGGAAAAAATCTTAACTGGGTCGGGGATATAACTGCTGTTATGGGGACACCATTTCAATTCTTAAGTTCACCCTATGACATTTTTAAGGCCATGGAAAAATAATTGAGTGTTTCCCCAAACCCGACCGGGTCATTTTTCAACTGCCGGGTCATTAAATTTTTCTGTAGAGACAACTTAAAGTGTTGAAAATATGCAAGATTATAGTTCCACTATAGAAACATAACATATATAGATATAAAATAATGCATGGTTACAAAAAAAAGAAAGCCTGCAGGGTCTTCAAATTTTTTCCATTTTAGGGGAAACCTATAATTAATTTTCCATGACCTAAGCAGTTCGTAACATGGCTTCTTACTTGTGGATTGTTAAATGGTCCTTTGATACACATTTTCTTGTATTTCTTTGGTAAAGGTGAACAACAAATTTTTTTAAGTATGTGAAGACTTGTAATCTTGTATGCAGGCATTGGCATAAACAAAACAAAAATTCAACTGTTCCTTAATCCACAATAAACCATAAATATAAATTGACCTTCTGTACATATTGTTCTATCTCATTTTAGGGTGATGCTGACAATCCAAAAGTAAATGCAGTATTTGTAATGAAAGGAACTATTGATGGTAGGTGTATGCAAATATATGCAGGCATTAACATTGTGTTGTTTAAAGAACAAAGGCACATGTATATTGTAGAATACTGTAATTTCAGAAATTATTGCATGCATTTATTATTGCAATTTTGTCATTTTAGACTTAAATGCGATTTTAATTTTTGCGATTTTGAGAAAAATCCTGTTAAATATTTCAAAATGCGAGTTTAAATTATTGCGTTTACAACTCCATCGCATTTTTCGCAATAATAAAAACCTGGCATTTATTTCTCAATTTACAGTATATGAACATTACAAAATAACTTCATATACCAAAGGACTTGTGTGGTCTTATGGCATGTGTGGTAGCTTCTCAACAAGGAGGTTGTGGGTGAAATGCTCAGCCTGGTCAAACCAAAAACATGGAAAATTGGTATTTTCTGCTGCTCACAAGTCGTAAGGCATTTAAGAGTCCGTCTGTGGCCTGCTTCAGGTTAAAATTTCTGGTCAAGGTATTTTTTGATGAAATTGAAGTCTATCAACTTGAAAATTAGAACACATGTTCCCTTTGATACGATCCTTCTAATTGTGAAACTTACAACACATGTTATTGTTTCCTTTGATACAATCCTTCTAATTGTAATGCGAAATTAGAGATTTGACTCTAATTTCATGGTCAACTGAACATAGAAAATAATAGTGAGTGGGGCATTTGTGTACTAAGTAATTATAAAGACTGCTCCTAATGTGAAAGTCTTAATTTATGAATATAGAAGTTTCAAATCATATTCAGCCCTCACTGCTGTCTACTGAAATGGTTGTCTGTGCAACTTTAAAAGCTGATTGGCTACCAAAAATTCATATCTGGTCGCCATTTGGGCTATTGTTATATTGAAGATCTTGAAAGTTTTTGGAAATTTGCCCTGATCAGAGTCTGGTTTTAAAAAATCGACTGAGGGGTTGACAGTAACACAAATGTACTGTATTTCAAGTGCCGTTTTGATTTAAGCTTGATCTTATCAACGCTTTATTGCATCAAGCAGTTGTAGGTCATTTGTAAGCATTGACTGAAGTGGCACAGATCCATTTATTTTTACTCAATTTTGTCAGTAAACAGATGAAACAAGGTCAGCGACAATTTTGTAACTTGTTCTCATAGTCTACCACATAGATTCAAAAAAATACAGGCTACACTTATCAAACGATTGCAGATGTTCACTTGACCTATGAGATTTTTTTTGACTGGACTTCAGACTATAGCTAAAGGTCACAGATTGTTATGTAATTAAGGGGGCTCACGGGTATAAAAAATCAGCAAAAAATTAAACTTTTTTGTTTTTTCATCACAAATTTTGTTTATTACACTATTAGTTATTACTTTATGATATATGGTACAAAAATTACCCAAACAAATCTATTTGGTTTGGCCTCAGATTACTATAAAAATATTTAAATCATTGAAAAAAGCTCCAATTATCTCCCTTTTGTGCAAAAATGACATTTTTTTATGTTTTAATTGAAATATCTTTTAATATAAGATTTAAGATAAAGTTTAATCATAGAAAAAAATAGCAAAATATTATATTAGAAAAAAAAGTTTATTTAGACCCATGATCCCCCTTCAAAAAATCATGGTTATTTTACAGTTGATTTATACTAAACTCGACAATATTAAAACACAAAACCAAAAAACAATATGCTTATTCAGCATGGATTGTTAAGCTAGAAAAATTGTAGGCGACCTGAAATTATTTCCTGGCCACTGAAATTTTTAGTTGGCCACTTAATTTTCCTGTCGGGTGGCCAATTGGCCACATCATTTCAGAAGTTACTTTGAGGGTTGATATTGATGTTTAATTACAGAAAATGTCTTAGTTTCATTTTTATGAAGTTTCTGATATTTTTACTGTAGATATTCCAAAGTTACCTCCCTTACCTGGAACTGAAACACAAAGAGACTTCGATGATGAAGAAGAAGAAGTGGAAGAAGTTGACCAACAGAAACCAAAGAAAAGAAAACCCTCAGGGCCCAAAGTTAAAGATCCTTATGCAGCGGATGATACCAGTAGTATCTTATTACCTGTTTTTGTGGCAGTTGGAGCATTCTTTCCTTTATTGTTTTGTTTATGTAAATTGTGATGATTTCCAAATTAGGTTTTTTATCTATTTTGTTTCAATCATTGTTTTCTATCTTTTGCAATCCATTTAAGTTATTTATTCTAGTAAATTTATTAAATTCTGTTATTAATTAAAAAAAACCAAAGGCATCCATGGATTTTTTTTCTGCATAATTTTTAAGATCAGAAATTATTGCATGCATTTATTACTTTGTTTTTAAAAGAAAAGACAAACATGCAAGATTAATTATTGGGATGTCAGGAAAATCTACTGCATTTTTTTTACACTTATGATTCAATTTATTCACCAAATTGAAAATTTTTGCTTTAATAATTGATACAATTTTTAAATAGAAATATTGCTTTATTTGTGTTTTTTTATCTTGTTTTGATGATTGAAATTTTCTGATATGACGCATCTTCAATTTATTGTGCAATGTTAATGTTTATTGTTGTTTTTTTTTTAGTTTGTCCATAGTTTACCTATTAGCGTAATAAGATGGTTTTGTCTAGTTATCTTAATAAGAATAGTTTTAGATAAACTTATGTGGGACCAAGAAAAGGCAATTCAAAATCTTAACTAGGCTTTGATGTCATGGAAGTGAATAGCAGATGCTCTTATTTTCAAAGTGCCTTTCCTGGTACCTTATATGTTTTGATGGAACCATCCTCGTTTTGTTTTGTTAATTGTAGATGATGTGCAGTTTGATATTTATTCTAGATTTACTATAAGATTTTTCTAAAGTTCTATTTACTTCATATATTGAAAAAAGTACTAACAATTTGTATATCATTGACACGAAAAATGTCTTTGGTAGAATAAATATAAGACTATCAAGAATCGAACAATGGGATAAAAACAATCATTTATAAGGTCATAGTTTGTTGTTTTTGATGTAAAAAAAAAGTTTTCTGATTTGCTGTTTCAGAATCCAATGAATTATGGGGTACATATTCAAAAGAGAACAAACACCTAAAGCGTTCTGATTTTTTACAAACATTCTAATCTAATGAGGTGGCAATATTTTTATTTTGGGGGTATGACCAATAACATTACTCACTGTCATTTAGAATCTGAAACTGTCAATTCAGGTATAATCTAATCCCACTTGTACAAGAAATAATGCCAAAACAAAGTATCCTATCTAACATTTAATAATGTTTTATATTCTGTTTTTCAATCAATTTTATTTTATTTGTTTACGTTTTATTTAGTCATATTGATTTACCTGAGGTCTATTATGTTAATTTTGAATTCAGTAATGTACCAAATTCAAAATCCCCCACTAAATGCTTTTAGCATTCAAATCGAATATATAACGACATCAACTTCTTTATACATAGCAATAACATTATAACATGTAATATCATTATTTTTTTTTAAAACTAAATTACAATGGGTAATTTTATTTTTCAAACCAAAAATGTAAATAAAGTAACATCATTGGTTGAATTTCTATTGTTTATGATGTTGTTATCCAATCACAATGGTAGGATGTTATTTTTGAAATAATTACCCACAGTTTTTAAAATCTGTAATGGCTACTTGCAAGTAGATTTTAAAGGCACAAAGAAAGTTTTAATATTTGTTACTGTATGTTTGAAACTTAATTTTGTTAATTTTCACCAATGTACAAAAAAACACAGTTGTGTTTAAAAACACACCAAAAGCTGCTTATATTAATAATTCATTGAATAAAAAAAAATATATCATGATCTAATAAAAGTATGAAAGTAAATCGCATAAAAATTGATAATGCGGTACAATCATGTACAGTTCTTAGATATGTGTTGCTATCATGATCTGTATTTCCAATAAGATTTGTTTACTTTTAGTTTTCTCTTTTATAAGCTTATATAATGTTATAGATATTACATAATGTTGAAAAATGAATATGCAAATTAAATAATTGGTTAAAAATTTAACCTATTCTTTGTACTGTTTGTAGGAAGTGCACATGAATTCTGTAATGTTGTCATCAATGGACTGGCATAGTATATGTATAGTAGACAACTTGTATTATATGTAATAACAGTATTGTCCCTTACACTGTGTTAGTGAAGTAATTTCATAGCATAATTACACAATACACTTATTCATTGATACAGAAGTAGTGGTATATATGAATTCTATTGTGTATGAAGTTATTGGAAGTTAATGTAGTGTGTTTGTTTGTTAAGAGTTTGTCATCTGTATACATCATATGCACACAAATAATAAAAAAAATACACATATATTTACTTATATTGTTATTAGATATTTAATTTGTTTCAGTATTGAAATTGTAGTGATTTTTTTCTTAGCTGTAAAAAGCACTGAAAATCATCTATTGCGTTTTAAAAAATTCAACTAGGGATATTTTCCATGTTATTTATTCAGAAATGTCATACCAAATTGATTGCATCCATTATTTTAATAATCCTCATAATTCCAAAGCAAGTTTTTTATTTAATAAAATTTCCAAGCATGCACCAATTGTTGTAAAGGGCAATCAAATCACATTTCCTGTTTGTTTATTTCTTAGTATCCATTTTACATTTAAGCCTGTCATATTATCTTATAACACTGTGCAATGCATTGAAGAGTTTTTAATGGGTGTTTGATATCACTTTCAGTGTAAATAAATGTGGCATGTGTGACCTAACTTTCAGTATAAATATATGTATGTGTATAGGTTTAAAAAGAAAAGATCATGAAACTTGCAATGAATAAAATGATATTTTATCTATTGGTATATACTTTTACGAGTCCCAAAAATAGATTATTTGTACATTGATGCATTATAACCGAATTAATGCAACAACTTCTTTTAACTTTGGATAATTGACTCATTGGCAATCATGCCACATCTACTAATTTTTATATAGTTGGAAATAATTAAGGATTAGATATTCACTAATATGCAAGAGAAAAAAAACTCATTATGAAAATTAAAGGGCACTACACTTTTTAATCATGTAATTTATAAGGCAATGTGAATTATAAAAAAACAAAACATTTTGTTTACCTTAATTTGGGTACCTTTTTCAAAATTTGCATGGCATTATAATTAACAAGTAATCATAAAGCAATCACATTTTATAAAGAAGTGATGAATGGTATATTCTATGATCACCAATTATGAGTGTTGTCCAATTGTGTGTGGTTGTAAATAGATATTTGAGGTGAATGTTTATAGTTTTGTAAGTTTGATAATTGTTAAAGATATGATGTAAAGGATTGAACGATTTTGATGTATATTTTGTAAAAGCACAGTCTGGAAATGTAATTTAAAAAGCAAACCATTGTTATTTCATTTAAAATAAATATGGCATCAATGGCGCTTAGTATCTCACCATAAATTTGTAATATAATCTATACACAATGGTGAGATTGTCAAATATATGTCAGTATGAGAGATGGAAGTTCTTTAATAAGTATCATTATATAAACCCAATGGTTTTACTTTTACAATTGTGACTTGGATAAGAGAGTTATCTCATTGACACTCACACCATATCTTCTTATAATCTATCCAAAGCAACAATCTTAACCATTAAAATAGATCATTTTTTTAGTTTTTTTTATATTAATTATAAGATTGACTGACTATTTTGTTTTTTGTTATATATACACAATACTGAGAATCCCAAATTGTTTTCATATTTCCCTTTATGATGAGATATTTTTGTATTCTTTTTGATGTAAAAGAATAATATTATTGAAAGCTTTGCCCAATAATTTGAGCTGTCGTCTTCAATATTAAGAAATTTAACAGATGATGCCAGTTCTGTAGACTAAAATGAATTATGTATCTTTGAATTTAATTTAATCTTAAGCATAATATAGACATAGATTTAGCTTTAACAAAACTTTTTGGAATGTTGTATATTATTGACTGAAATGTAATGTTAGATTTTTTTAACTTTGTAATGTTAACTTAACTAGCTTTATTTAAAGACATGACTGCGATTATGATTGAACTATCTTACTTTGTTAATTAAGTACTAAGATTTGATAATTTAGATCAAAAATTTTGTAATTTGGTAATTAAATACTCCAAAGGTCTTTTGTGAAAATATTCTTTTATGTATTTTAACTAGAACTTTGATATTCTACATTTTGCTGCACTTGTGAACTGGCCATAACTTTCAGTATTCATATTTTTAGTTACAAAGGAGCCAGGACAGTCGTCAAAATAATAATTCAACATCCCTTGTATATGCATATATTGAAAATTACTTTTAAAAATAATAATTATCCAACTTCTCTATCATTCCACTACACGAATGTATGTGTGATTCTCATTTCATTGTGTAACACACTTTTATGTATATGTCAGTGTGTAATACACATGTTTGTCATTTTTTACAGAATTATGTGTGAATCTAATTTTCCTAATATATTTTATGTATAAATGTTGGATGAATGTGTTTGTGAAAATATTATGAAATGAGGGAATAAAAGTCATTTAAAAAGTTTTGTTTTGTTGCAAAGTATCATTTCGGATTTAGATGAATTATAGCATTATTTGAATGTCAGGAACTAACTCTTTTTGAGTTACTAAATCTAGTATGCTTGAAAAGAATATAAACCTGTTAACTTAAAACTTTTGTAGAAACTTACAATGTACACTATATTTATATATTTGGTATACCAGATCAATGAACGTTGAGTTCTTTTTGTCGAGCCTTCGACTTTAGTAAAAAAAAGCGAGACTAAGCGATCCTACATTCCGTCGTCGTGGGCGGCGTCCACAAATATTCACCCTGTGGTTAAAGTTTTTGAAATTTTAATAACTTTCTTAAACTATCCTGGGTTTGTACCAAACTTGGAAAGAAGCTTGTTTATGATCAGAAGATAGTATCCAGAAGTTTATTTGTAAAAAAATAAATCCATTTTATAAGTATTTTACTTTTAAATGGACTTAGTTTTTCTGCGGGGAAACATTACATTCCATCTGTGGTTAAAGTATTTAAAATTTTAAAAACTTTCTAAAACTATCCTGGGTTTGTACCAAACTTGGACAGAAGCTTATTTATGATGATAAGATAGTATCCAGAAGGAAACTTTGTAAAAAGAATACTCCATTTTTCTGTATTTTACTTTTAAATGGACTTAGATTTTCTTCCAGTTAATATTACACACAACTTGGACAGAAGCTTCTAACAATCATAAGATAGTATCAAGAGGAATATTTTTATTATTTTTTTTCTCATTTTTGTTGAGCCTGCGATTTACAACAAAAGTAGGCGAGACACTGGGTTCACCCATACAAATTTTTAAAAATATATATTCATCATTAGGTCAGTTGCATGGAATGATTGTTAGTTGTATATGTCTGGTTGACACATGACCTTTTCCTCATTTTGATGGTCAATTGGTCAACATGAGTCTAATTCTGAGATTCTAATAGGAACACATCCATTTCTCAGAAAGTATATTAAATATTCAACGTTATTTTCATGATTTGAAAGATAGTAAGATGTTCATATTTTTTTCACAGTGGTCATCTGAAATTGAAATTTTGGTCAATGTTAAGTTTTTATGGTAGAATCAGTTACCAATATACTTTTAAAAAAAGGACAAAAGATTCCAGAGGGTCATTCAAACTCATAAATTAAAAATAAACTGACAACGCCATGGAAAAGAAAACCCCAATAGCACACAAAACACAACATAAATACTAAAGACTAAGCAACACGAACCCCACCAAAAAAATGTGGCAGTTTAAGAGAATTGTTTACTTGAATCAGAGTTTTTTCGATTTTGTTTAACAAAATAGGTTGTCTCCCTCCATTAGACAAGATACTTGTATCTATGTTATTTTTTATGAAACAAAGCAATATCAAGTCTTTCAATTTGTAAAAATCGAAGAATTTCAAATTGTTTTAATACTATTGCAAGATGAAAGAGTCTTAGATTGTATGTACTCTAAAAGATCTTTGGAATTTGTTTAGTATCCACATCTAATATAGGCAGAATCACGATAACTTTACTTTGAAGCACGGTTCAGATTGCTGATAGAATTGATGTTAATATAGGTTACGTGAAACACTTGGAAGCCCAACAAAAACTCAACTTACAGTGACTTGCCTATGAGTGTTACCGTTTACCTGTAGCAACCAGATTGAAACATTGACAATACAATAGGGACATTTAAGTTGACAAGTTGGTTTGGTAGATTTAAATCTACCTTTATGTTACCTGTTCAGTTTTTGGAAAGTTTGCTATAGCTTGCTATTGCTGCTTTCCATAGCCATCGGCCTCAAACTTATGGTGACAGATTATCGCCATTTATTCTGATCCGAGATAATTTAGTACTAGTACTAGTGTTTAAATTATGAGTCTTGGAAGGTTCTTTTAACATTTCGAGTAACTACTCATTTGACACAGCTTTAATAAAAAATAATTGAATATTCACCGACGATTCAGATGAATTTAACTTCATTTTGAAAATGAGAATCTCAACACTATTTCGCGGATCTGCCATACGATGAAGAGAAAATCACAAGAAATCTACGCCAGATTGCGTCAGTTTCATTCATGAAAATTTCATGAATGAACATTTTCCGCTCTACTTTTACCTGTTTACTATGTACGTACGTAAACGTGGTAAAAGCTCGAGAGTATCGAAAAAATCGGGAATGACTGATTAAAATGCGAGAGCAAGTTGTCATTTTGACTGCCAAGCCGTCGGATAATTGACAAGTGATGATGTTTTGTTAAACAAAACACAGGTGATAGAATATAAAATACTCAATAATTATATGTCTACTCTAATGTCTCATTAAGGGACGAGTACAGGTAAATACGGTACCACCGGCTTTCATAAAAAAATTAAAATTAAATGCATTGTTTTTGTCGAAACATCGATCGAAATGATTTGATGCCAAAAATCATTTGAAAACTTTTAATTCCGTTATTTAAACACATTCCAATGTGGATATAAGGGCCTTCACTCGTTCATCATGATAAAGTGGATCAAACTGACAGCAGAAAAACATCGACCAAACGTCAGTCTTCTTCCAATAATTTACATCATACCACCTCTGGTGTATTATCGCAAATTCGTATCATATAGCATCCGTATTAAAAGCAACCGAGTGTCAGCATCTACTTCTTAGAATAACATAGCTCAGGGTATGAAGACAAGTGCTGTATAAATGATTAAGGTTCATGAAATTATGATGATGTGTACCCTTTGACTTAAATGGCTACATTTTCACCTCAAAATTTATATAGATTACAGACAAACATGTGCATAGCATGCCCTATTTAAATAGAAATTTAATTGCTTTGTCATCCAAACACAGAGGCAATGATTACCATCAAACGAATGGCTTACAAAATAATTCTATGAATCTAGCGTATATAAATTTTTTATTCCTTTGGTCATACTGCTGTTGTTATACTCCCACCGTATTGAGTTTTATCCTTGTTCTTCTCTGAAAGTATGTACATCCTTCCCTTACTTATGTACCTCTGTATATCCCAAAATTCGTTTCTGTTTTCTTACTTTAGTTTGCCTGAACCAAATTGTATGAAACTGATACGCAATGCTTATAACCACAATTCACAAGTCAAGTTTGAATTTAAGTTGCGTATTTTTTACCATTCTATAGCGTTTAATGCTACTTTCCAAAAAGAAAAGTTGCTGGAAATTTTAGTTTCTGTTCTCTAAGTATAGTTTGTCTTAACCAAATGTTATGAAACTTATACACAATTCTCATTACCACAAACACTGATCAAGTTTGAATTTTGGTGGATTTATTTTTACTGCTCTAGGGTTGTGCCTTGTTAAATGGAACCAGATGCTCCGCAGGGCACTGCTTTATACGACCGCAGAAGTCGAAACCTGAAGTTGAACAGTTGGGACAAGTATGGACACAACATTCAAGCTTGATACAGCTCTGAATTTGGATCGCGATCAAATTGTTGACATAACAAATAGGTTTCTGACAGAAAACAAATGTCAAGATCTTACAATTCTATTGCGCAATACTGTATAATTAGGATGAATACACAATCATGAATGTTTATTAACCCATAATTCAGATCAAGTAAAAAATTTAGTAGTGTCACATTTACAGTTCTTGAGTTTATAACGTTAATGCTAGCGAGGGTATCATTTGAGTCCCATGGACATGTTCCCTATTTTTGATAAAAGCCTATAATTTAAATTGACTTTTTTTGCAGTTGTATTGATTTAAGTTACTGTAACTATTTATAAGTAAGGATGCAGTATTTTTTGCAAAGAACCAATGCTATTCAAAAGAGTTCAAAGAATGAAAATGTATTAATAACTATAGGCCACAATAAAGGTTGTCAAAAATGAGAAATGTTTGTACCATATACATGTAGAAAGCTTTAAAAGGCCCCGCCGGATATGAAACATGTGGAACAATTCAAACAAACAAAAAACTTGCGTGTTATTTTACTAAAAACAAATATGAAGGACCTAAACCAATAGAAAAATACTAATTCACAGGCCCTTGAAGTTGACATGGTACTTAAAGAAATTAACAGAGCTTTCTGAATGTATTTTTTTTCATTATTTTAGATCTACAGCTTAAAGTTGTAATCATGAGAAAATATCAAAACTATTTATGATAAACATAAAAAAAAGTGATTTTTTTATCCTTACTGATGAGACAATGGTTTAGTTTAAAACATCAAAGCTGTGATGAAATACATATTTGAGATAATACACGTCTATAACCTTTTTTGAATAATACACAGCTACAGTTGCAAACTTTCCAGAGGTGCTATCCAGCACTTTGATTTATTCACCTAACCAAAACTTTCAGCATGCTTTTTCCTGAAGTATTTTTATCCTGTTACTTCACCTGTTACTGTTGTGGTATAACTGAGATAGTTTTTTTTTAAACTTATAATATTTTTATATGGCATCAAGGCTTCAATTTTTTATCTTTGTTGAATAACATAATATGCATTAAATCTAAATTAGTTTATATGGTATGAATAAATTACCACTTATATTTGATACAAAGACACAAGCTTATTTCATGTTCTTACATTAACTAAACACGAGCACTGTGAATTGGATAAAAAAAATCCTTTTCTCATGTTTTTTTATTAGAGAATCCTGAACAGGTAAAGAAATTAACATTGCTATTAGTCTTTTTGTTATGGAAATGGACGTTTTCCCTGAAATAATAAATCATTCAAATGCCAAAAAACACAGCATTTAGAGATTTTTTTTACTGTCATTCACAATTTTAGAAGAAGGCAAGCCAGATCAAGTCTATATGTATTCATGAAGAAATTTAATTGCATATCATATAATTCACTACATTTCCTCCTTATAATGTTTTCATAGCCAAATACTATGAGTGCTTAGATTTCTTGTATATTGTTGAATTTTTTCTTTTTAATATCTGTTAAGCTTTTTAATGGGAAATAACTCAAAATATTTTGTTTTTGACATGTTCCTTGTACAAATTGTTAATGTATATTCATATTGAAATATCAAAACCATATTTGAATGAACTATTTTATTTACTCTTCATATAGTATATCTCATCCATTAGGAAGTACACCACTAATTCATGGTCCCATTGCTTTCTATGTTAAATTCCTCCGTTTCAAGCAGGCACACCTCTTTTATTTTAAGTTCAAATAAAGTGGCAATCATTGCATTTCAAAGCAACACTTTATGGTGTCTTGTACTGATAAAATCAACATACCTTACATTGCGAGTCACATTGCATATAAGAAAGAACTGGTTCCCGGAACTTCAGATGTACCAAAAACAGGTACTTCAGATCTGACAAACAGACAAAATGTACCCTCTTTTTAAAATTTGGTGCAGTTTTTTTGATATTCAAAATTAAAAGTCCAAAAGTGTTCTACAATGATCATCAGTCCTTCAGCTTTCATTTCATACCAAAAATACCCAAATATTCTACATATTTTGAAAGTTACACTCATGCGTAGGAACTATTTTGTGTTAAATATGTACTACTTTCTGGTATGTGCTTTCTGGCCGTGCCTGAATTAGTGGTGTTACACCATTATTCAATTTTCTTTATCTGAAATAATTCATTACATTTTTATAATTTTTATAAACATGATGAAAGTTTTCAAATATTTGTTCATGCTTTTGACAGTAAAACTAGATTTTCTCTCTATATCAATATTCCTTTAAATTTCCCTTGATATATATATCCCTAAAAACAGGTACAGAATTTTGCAATATTTGATTATTTCCATTATCTCATTTGAAATGAGTATCCTCACTTCACAACTTTTTTGGATAAGTTTATTCATATATTTTCACTATATCACTTGATTTTATTATATCCACAGTATTGAATTTCTATTTCAGATCCAATTTAACAATATTAGATCCAGAACTTTACAATGAGTATTTCCAATTTCACATTCATATAATCCCAACATTAGGAATATTTTGGAATATTTTACTTTTTCATTTCACTTTATCACTACACTAGACTATATTCACTTTATGAACTAACATTTTGTTTCATTTCCATGATTATTCCCATGATATATATTCCATTTAAACAGGTGAATCACTCTTATAACAAGATATCCCAAAATTTATAATGAATGTGTTGAAATTATTTCTCCTACTTGCATTCAAATTTGATTTTTTATAACCTTTTAGATAACTTATTCCATATTTTGCAAATTGAATTTCCTTCAGTAAACACATTTTTTCCCCCACAAAAATCCTCTTATAATAAACTACAAAGAAGAACACCGCAAATATCACAATCCAAAATGAAAATCTTGAAGGGACATTATAAAGAAATGCACAGCACATAATCCAAATGAAAATTGAAACTGAAATCAACTGGATAGCTTTTTCATGTATCACTGACAAATGGACAATACTTTGTATGAGGGTTATACATTTAAAGAATCATTTATTATTTAAAAACAGTTTTAATTTTCAAAGATATTAATATGCAGTTAACAAAATATTTTACTGATTCAGATTTTATGGTAAATTTTAGAAATATTATCAATACAGTACTGGGGATTTAAAACAATGAAGACCATAAATAGTTCTACCCTTTCAATTTTTTGATAGAATAATCCTAGGTCAAGAAAAATTTCAGGAAAAAGACATGCTAAAATTTTGGGTTAGGTGAAGAAATTTTTTTACAGGTAGATTCAAATATGGGCGTCAAGTTGGTTACCTATTCCCTATTCCCTATTCGTTACCTATTCCCTATTCCCTATTCGTTACCTATTCGTTACCTATTCGTTACCTATTCCCTATTCCCTATTCGTTACCTATTCCCTATTCCCTATTCGTTACCTATTCCCTATTCCCTATTCGTTACCTATTCGTTACCTATTCCCTATTCCCTATTCGTTGCCTATTCGTTACCTATTCCCTATATTCCCTATTCGTTGCCTATTCGTTACCTATTCCCTATTCCCTATTCGTTACCTATTCGTTACCTATTCGTTACCTATTCGTTACCTATTCCCTATTCCCTATTCGTTACCTTTTCGTTACTTATTTGATTTTTAATATCCTTCCCCATTTTTAATTATGGCATTGAAAAGTTTAATATGGCTGCCATGGAAACGGCACAATTGTGAAAAAAAATCTGTTTTTGGTTTTTGGTGAACTGTTTGGATATGCTTCAACTCAGAATCATCATATTTTAAAACAATGTAGGTGCCCACTATATACAGGTGTTGGATGACTTTGGCGATCATTGGAACTACAATGTTGCCATGGAAACTACACCAAAATTTTCAAAATTCTCAAAATGCTCAAAACTTCATGAAACTTCACAGTAATGATGAGCAACAATGGTAGATGTGGCATTTGGAGTTGGAATTTCCAAAATAGGTCTTGTTACCATGGAAACAATGCAAAAAGGTCAAAAATTTCAAAAATAAGAATTTTGAGTAAACTGGATGAAACTTTACAGGATGGTAACTGGCATAGGCAGAGTCGGATTTTGAAGTTAGAATTTTCAAAATGGCAGCCGTAACCATGGAAACAGCAAAAATATCAAACATTTCAAAATGTTCAAACTTAATGAAACTTTGCAAAAATGTTACTAGACATCTGTAGATGCTCTCTTTCACTTTGGAATTGTCAAAATGGCTGCCGCTCACCTGGTAATAGGGGGAAGGGTGCCATCCGTTATTGCTAGCAATTACAAATCTAGTTGTTAATACTCTTACATATGGTAATAGTTCTAAATTTGTTGAGGTAAAATGATCTTTTTATGACCTATTTATATGTGTTTGTGCTCAACCGATCCTTTTACTTCATGTTCGATACGCATTTGTTCCTTACTTGGTTTTTTTTTATACGTTCTACTTTTTAACTGCTTTATGTCCGTATGTTTGAAGATGGATCTTGGTTCGACGGGATGAAATCACCGTGTTAGCACTTGCATAAAAAAGAAGATGTGGTATGATTGCCAATGAGACAACACTCCACATTAGACCAAAATGACACAGAAATTATCAACTATAGTTTACTGTAAGGCCTTCAACAATGAGCATAGCCCAAACCGTGTAGTCACCTATAAAAGGCCCAGGCATGACAACCTCATACAATTCAAACAACAAAATTGACCGCCGTATTTCATATACAAAAAAAAACACGGAAATATGTAACACAAAAACAAACAATAACTACTTATTTCAGGCTTATAATACGAGTATCTTACGTTGCACCTTTTAAAACATCATTTTCAATTGTTTTGTTGTCACTGGTGGAAGATTTGGGCTCTTAGAGGTGATATAACTCTATAAGTGCATTTGTATCCGTTCCAGCGCTCGGAAAATACCCTGTTACCTATTCGTTACTTATTCGCTTTTCAAAAGTTTTTTGTACGTTGCACCTTTTAGAAAAGAATTTTCAATTAAGTTCATATCTCTGGTGGTAATAATGTGTTCTTATAGATGAAATACCCCTATTAGCACATATGTACTCGTTCTAGCGCTCGGATAATACCCTGTTACTTATTCGTTCCTTATTTGCTTTTAATGCACGAGGTATACGTTGCACCTTGAAATAAATCGTTTTTTAATTGTGTTCATGTCTCTGGTGGTAACAATGTGTTCTTAGAGATGAGATGACCCTATTAGAGCGCATGAACCCGTTCCAGAGCTCGGTAAATAACTTGTTAACTATTCGTTACCTATTCGTTACCTATTCACTTATGATACGTTTGTTGTACGTTGCACCTTTGAGAAAAGGATTTTCTATTAAATTCATATCTCTAGTGGTAATAATGTGTTCTTATACATGAAATACCCCTATTACCGCGTATGTACCCGTTCCAGCGCTCAGTAAATACCCTGTTACCTATTCGTTACCTATTCGTTACCTATTCACTTATAATACGTTTGTTGTACATTGCACCTTTTAGAAAAGGATTTTCAATTGTGCCCATGTCTCTGGTGGTAACAATGTGTTCTTAGAGATGAAATTACTCTATTAAAGCGCATGTACCCGTTCCAGCGCTCGGTAAATACCCTGTTACCTATTCGTTACCTATTCGCTTTTGATGCGCGGGGTATACGGTGCACCTTCAAATACATCTTTTTATAATTGTGTTCATGTCTCTATTGGTAACAATGAAATGACCCTATAAGAGCGCATAAACCCGTCCCAGCGTTCGGTTAATACCCTGTTACCTATTCGTTACCTATTCGTTACTTATTCGCTTTCAATATGTTTGTTGTACGTTGCACCTTTGAAAAAAGGATTTTCAATTGTGCACATGTCTCTGGTGGTAACAATGTGTTCTTAGAGATGAAATGACACTATTAGAGCAAATGTACCCGTTCCAGCGCTTGGTTAATAACCTGTTACCTATTCGTTACCTTTTCGCTTTTGATGCGCGGGGTATACGGTGCACCTTCAAATACATCTTTTTATAATTGTGTTCATGTCTCTAATAGTAACAATGTGTTCTTAGAGATGAAACCCAGAGACATGAACACAATTAAAAAACGATTGATTTCAAGGTGCAACGTATACCTCGTGCATAAAAAGCAAATAAGGAACGAATAAGAAACAGGGTATTAACTGAGCGCTGGAACGGGTACATACGCGCTAATAGGGGTATGTCATCTACAAGAACACATTATTACCACCAGAGATATGAATTTAATTGAAAATCCTTTTCTACAAGGTGCAACGTACAACAAACGTACTATAAGTGAATAGGTAACGAATAGGTAACAAGTTATTTACCGAGCGCTGGAACGAGTTCATGCGCTCTAATAGGGTCATCTCATCTCTAAGAACACATTGTTACCACCAGAGACTTGAAAACAATTAAAAAAAGATTCATTTCAAGGTGCACCGTAAACCCCGCGCATTTAAAGCGAATAGGTAACGAATATGTAACAGGTTATTTACCGAGCGCTGGAACGGGTACATGCGCTCTAATATGGTCATTTCATCTCTAAGAACACATTGTTACCACCAGAGACATGAACACAATTAAAAAACGATTTATTTCAAGGTGCACCGTATACCCCGCGCATTAAAAGCGAATAAGTAACGAATAGGTAACAGGGTATTTACCGAGCGCTGGAACGGGTACATGCGCTTTAATAGAGTCATTTCATCTCTAAGAACACATTGTTACCACCAGAGACATGGGCACAATTGAAAATCCTTTCTAAAAGGTGCAATGTACAACAAACGTATCATAAGTGAATAGGTAACGAATAGGTAACGAATAGGTAACAGGGTATTAACCGAACGCTGGAACGGGTACATGCGCGCTAATAGGGTAATTTCATCTCTAAGAACACATTCTTACCACCAGAGACTTGAAAACAATTAAAAAACGATTCATTTCAAGGTGCACCGTATACCCCGCGCATTTAAAGCGAATTAGTAACGAATAGGTAACAGGTTATTTACCGAGCGCTGGAACGGGTACATGCGCTCTAATAGGGTCATTTCATCTCTAAGAACACATTGTTACCACCAGAGACATGAACACAATTAAAAAACGATTTATTTCAAGGTGCAACGTATACCTCGTGCATCAAAAGCAAATAAGGAACGAATAAGAAACAGGGTATTAACTGAGCGCTGGAACGGGTACATACGCGCCAATAGGGGTCTTTTATCTCTAAGAACACATTATTAACATCAGATATATGAATTTAATTGAAAATCCTTTGCTAAAAGGTGCAACATACAACAAACGTTCTATAAGTGAATAGGTAACGAATAGGTAACGAATAGGTAACAGGGTATTTACCTAGCGCTGAAACGGGTACATGCGCGCTAATAGGATAATTTCATCTCTAAGAACACATTGTTATCACAAGAGACATGGAGACAATTAAAAATCCTTTTCTAAAAGGTGCAACGTACAACAAACGTATTATAAGTGAATAGGTAACGAATAGGTAACAAGTTATTTACCGAGCGCTGGAACGAGTTCATGCGCTCTAATAGGGTCATCTCATCTCTAAGAACACATTGTTACCACCAGAGACTTGAAAACAATTAAAAAAAGATTCATTTCAAGGTGCACCGTAAACCCCGCGCATTTAAAGCGAATAGGTAACGAATATGTAACAGGTTATTTACCGAGCGCTGGAACGGGTACATGCGCTCTAATAGGGTCATTTCATCTCTAAGAACACATTGTTACCACCAGAGACATGAACACAATTAAAAAACAATTTATTTCAAGGTGCACCGTATACCCCGCGCATTAAAAGCGAATAAGTAACGAATAGGTAACAGGGTATTTACCGAGCGCTGGAACGGGTACATGCGCTTTAATAGAGTCATTTCATCTCTAAGAACACATTGTTACCACCAGAGACATAGGCACAATTGAAAATCCTTTTCTAAAAGGTGCAATGTACAACAAACGTATCATAAGTGAATAGGTAACGAATAGGTAACGAATAGGTAACAGGGTATTAACCGAACGCTGGAACGGGTACATGCGCGCTAATAGGGTAATTTCATCTCTAAGAACACATTCTTACCACCAGAGACTTGAAAACAATTAAAAAACGATTCATTTCAAGGTGCACCGTATACCCCGCGCATTTAAAGCGAATTAGTAACGAATAGGTAACAGGTTATTTACCGAGCGCTGGAACGGGTACATGCGCTCTAATAGGGTCATTTCATCTCTAAGAACACATTGTTACCACCAGAGACATGAACACAATTAAAAAACGATTTATTTCAAGGTGCAACGTATACCTCGTGCATCAAAAGCAAATAAGGAACGAATAAGAAACAGGGTATTAACTGAGCGCTGGAACGGGTACATACGCGCCAATAGGGGTCTTTTATCTCTAAGAACACATTATTAACATCAGATATATGAATTTAATTGAAAATCCTTTGCTAAAAGGTGCAACATACAACAAACGTTCTATAAGTGAATAGGTAACGAATAGGTAACGAATAGGTAACAGGGTATTTACCTAGCGCTGAAACGGGTACATGCGCGCTAATAGGATAATTTCATCTCTAAGAACACATTGTTATCACAAGAGACATGGAGACAATTAAAAATCCTTTTCTAAAAGGTGCAACGTACAACAAACGTATTATAAGTGAATAGGTAACAGGGTATTAACCGAGCGCTGGAACGGGTACATGCGCGGTAATAGGGTAATGTCATCTCTAAGAACACATTGTTATCACAAGAGACATAAAGACAATTAAAAATCCTTTTCTAACAGGTACAACGTACAACAAACGGATTATAAGTGAATAGGTAACGAATAGGTAACGAATAGGTAACAGGGTATTTATCGTGCGCTGGAACGGGTACATGCGCGCTAATAGGGTCATTTCATCTATAAGAACACATTGTTACCACCAGACTTATGGGCACAATTGAAAATCCTTTTCTAAAAGGTGCAACGTACAACACATATATTAAAAGTGAATAGGTAACGAATAATTAACAGGTTATTAACGGAGCGCTGGGACGGGTACATGCGCGCCAATAGGGTATTTTCATCTCTAAGAACACATTTTTACCACCAGAGACACGGACACAATTGAAAATTCTTTTCTAAAAGATGCAACGTACAAGAAACGTATTATAAGTGAATAGATAACGAATAAGTAACGAATAGGTAACAGGGTATTTACTGAGCGCTGGAACGGGTACATACGCGGTAATAGGGGTATTTCATCTATAAGAACACATTATTACCACTAGAGATATGATTTTAATAGAAAATCCTTTTCTCAAAGGTGCAACGTACAACAAACGTATCATAAGTGAATAGGTAACGAATAGGTAACGAATAGGTAACAAGTTATTTACCGAGCGCTGGAACGGGTTCATGCGCTCTAATAGGGTCATCTTATCTCTAAGAACACATTGTTACCACCAGAGACATGAACACAATTAAAAAACGATTTATTTCAAGGTGCAACGTATACCTCGTGCATTAAAAGCAAATAAGGAACGAATAAGTAACAGGGTATTTTCCGAGCGCTAGAAGGAGTACATATGTGCTAATAGGGGTATTTCATCTATAAGAACACATTATTACCACCAGAGATATGAACTTAATTGAAAATTCTTTTCTAAAAGGTGCAACGTACAAAAAACTTTTGAAAAGCGAATAAGTAACGAATAGGTAACAGGGTATTTTCCGAGCGCTGGAACGGATACAAATGCACTTATAGAGTTATATCACCTCTAAGAGCCCAAATCTTCCACCACTGACAACAAAACAATTGAAAATGATGTTTTAAAAGGTGCAACGTAAGATACTCG
Organism: Mytilus trossulus; assembly: GCF_036588685.1. Lineage (NCBI taxonomy): Eukaryota > Metazoa > Mollusca > Bivalvia > Mytilida > Mytilidae > Mytilus > Mytilus trossulus. The sequence continues at coordinate 9,716,690 of NC_086380.1, forward strand.
TATTATAAGCCTGAAATTAAGTAGTTATTGTTTGTTTTTGTGTTACATATTTCCGTGTTTTTTTTTGTATATGAAATACGGCGGTCAATTTTGTTGTTTGAATTGTATGAGGTTGTCATGCCTGGGCCTTTTATAGGTGACTACACGGTTTGGGCTATGCTCATTGTTTAAGGCCTTACAGTAAACTATAGTTGATAATTTCTGTGTCATTTTGGTCTAATGTGGAGTGTTGTCTCATTGGCAATCATACCACATCTTCATTTTTATGCAAGTGCTAACACGGTGATTTCATCCCGTCGAACCAAGATCCATCTTCAAACATACGGACATAAAGCAGTTAAAAAGTAGAACGTATAAAAAAAAAACCAAGTAAGGAACAAATGCGTATCGAACATGAAGTAAAAGGATCGGTTGAGCACAAACACATATAAATAGGTCATAAAAAGATCATTTTACCTCAACAAATTTAGAACTATTACCATATGTAAGAGTATTAACAACTAGATTTGTAATTGCTAGCAATAACGGATGGCACCCTTCCCCCTATTACCAGGTGAGCGGCAGCCATTTTGACAATTCCAAAGTGAAAGAGAGCATCTACAGATGTCTAGTAACATTTTTGCAAAGTTTCATTAAGTTTGAACATTTTGAAATGTTTGATATTTTTGCTGTTTCCATGGTTACGGCTGCCATTTTGAAAATTCTAACTTCAAAATCCGACTCTGCCTATGCCAGTTACCATCCTGTAAAGTTTCATCCAGTTTACTCAAAATTCTTATTTTTGAAATTTTTGACCTTTTTGCATTGTTTCCATGGTAACAAGACCTATTTTGGAAATTCCAACTCCAAATGCCACATCTACCATTGTTGCTCATCATTACTGTGAAGTTTCATGAAGTTTTGAGCATTTTGAGAATTTTGAAAATTTTGGTGTAGTTTCCATGGCAACATTGTAGTTCCAATGATCGCCAAAGTCATCCAACACCTGTATATAGTGGGCACCTACATTGTTTTAAAATATGATGATTCTGAGTTGAAGCATATCCAAACAGTTCACCAAAAACCAAAAACAGATTTTTTTTCACAATTGTGCCGTTTCCAAGGCAGCCATATTAAACTTTTCAATGCCATAATTAAAAAGGGGGAAGGATATTAAAAATCAAATAAGTAACGAATAGGTAACGAATAGGGAATAGGGAATAGGTAACGAATAGGTAACGAATAGGGAATAGGGAATAGGTAACGAATAGGCAACGAATAGGGAATAGGGAATAGGTAACGAATAGGCAACGAATAGGGAATAGGGAATAGGTAACGAATAGGTAACGAATAGGGAATAGGGAATAGGTAATGAATAGGTAACGAATAGGGAATAGGGAATAGGTAACGAATAGGGAATAGGGAATAGGTAACGAATAGGGAATAGGGAATAGGTAACCAACTTGACGCCCATGATTCAAATCTTACAAAACCAATTGGTCAATTTAAATGTCCCTATTGTATTGTCAATGTTTAAATCTGGTTGAACAATAGCTACAGGTAAACGGTAACACTCATAGGCAAGTCACTGTAAAACCATTCATGTGATAGTTCACCTTATCGCTAATCCCGGCTGAACCGGCCGGTTGAATCCTTAACGTCATACACAATCACTATTCCATTGTGGCGTCAGATATGTTGTTTCATGACGTCAATATTTTACGGAACCTGTGTGTGATATCCAGTTATGGCGGACAAATAGCGATAAGGTGTATTAATTGGCGTGATTTGACAGAGTTTATCTAACAATTTGTTTGGGATATTTAAAATGTAAAGTTTATGTAACACCTGTAGATTTTTTAACTTAAAGTGCGTTATCATGGTTATACTGATCAGCAACGAAGGGGAACACTGTAAGGTTGTGACATTTAAAGTGTTCGATATTGGTTTAGTTCGAAATTTGGCCTCTGTAAACTTCATTTCAATCGCTTAGATTCATTCATATCTTATGACTGTTGTCGCATAAACAGCATTGACACATTTTTTTTAATTTGGAGAGTCAGAAACCATGAGAACACCCGTGTATCAATCAATTTGTATACATTCATAACGATGGTATGAACAATAAAATAAGACATAAAGATCATTACAGCTACAGATGTACATTTAACATTTAGAAGATAAAGTAGTTTATAGAAAAACTAAGATCTTACAAGAAACGTATTAAAACGAAGGTTTCGTGTGGTAAAGTGGAAGTCACACATTAAAAAATATAATTATTATGAAATATCTCATTACCTGATGAAACCATATGTGTTTCTAATGGTCATAACCTCAATCTCGTCCTCCTTTGCTCATATGTGGCATTATCGAATGAGACTGTTAACTCATTTTTAATTGCATGTACGTGATCTACAAGACTGATGCTTCATGTAACATGCGTAAGAAACATCTGCCCAACCAAGCGTTTAACGGAATCTGTCTAATATTTATTTTGCAGCTGAGATTGTAGTATTGTCGTATGGAAACTAATAGATGGATAACAGTATTTTTGTCGAGCCTTCGACTTTAGTCGAAAAAGCGAGACTAAGCGATCCTACATTCCGTCGGCGTCGGCGTCGTCGGCGGCGTCAACAAATATTCACTCTGTGGTTAAAGTTTTTGAAATTTTAATAACTTTCTTAAACTATACTGGATTTCTACCAAACTTTGACAGAAGCTTGTTTATGATCATAAGATAGTATCCAGAAGTAAATTTTGTAAAAATAAAATTCCATTTTTTCCGTATTTTACTATAAATGGACTTAGTTTTTTCTGCGGGGAAAAAAAACATTAACTCTGTGATTAAAGTTTTTAGAATTTTAATAACTTTCTCCAACTATCCTGGGTTTGTACCAAACTTGGACAGAAGCTTGTTTATGATCATAAGATAATATCCAGAAGTAAATTTTGTAAAAATAAAATTTCATTTTTTCCGTATTTTACTTATAAATGGACTTAGATTTTTCTGCAGGGAAACATTACATTCATTCTGTGGTTAAAGTTTTTAGAATTTTAATAACTTTCCTTAAACTATCCTGGGTTTGTACCAAACTTGGACAGAAGCTTGTTTATGATCATAATATAGTATCCAGAAGTAAATTTTGTAAATAAATAAATTCTTTTTTTTCATATTTTACTTTTAAATGGACTTAGTTTTTCTGCGGGGAACCATTACATTCACTCTGTGGTTGAAGTTTTTAAAATTTTAATAACTTTCTTAAACTATCCTGGGTTTGTACCAAACTTGGACAGAAGCTTATTTATGATCATAAGATTGTATCCAGATGTAAAGTTTGTAAAAAGATTACTCCGTTTTTTCTGTAATTTACTTTTAAATGGACTTAGATTTTCTTACAATCATAAAATAGTAACAAGAGGAATATTTTTATTGATTTTTTTCCTCATTGTTGTTGAGCCTGCGATTTACAGCAAAAATAGGCGAGACACTGGGTTCCGCGGAACCCTTACAAATTTTTTGTTTTTATCAGGTGACCAAGAGCACCAACAACTAGTGAAGAACGAACAGTTTTTTGTTTTCTTTTTGTACAACTAGGTCTGCACATAAAAGAAATCGATGTCCATAATTTTGGTTCCTCCAGGACTTTAAATTTTCCTTAACTTATGATATTTTGTTGATACACGAGCAGGAAAATATTTGTCATGTCAAATGGCATGTTTGTTCTTTCAATATTTGTACAAAACACCATTTATTTTCACAAATAGTACAACACGTTTTTGAATATTGTTTTATAGTATGGTCAATTCAAGTCAACATTGTAAGAAGGTTAACTTTAGAAATAATACAATGTTTATTGACCGTTGACATAATGTAAAACAAACTTATAGCAGAAATTATATTAACATGTGAGAAGAAATTTGAATAACCGCTAAGGACAGTATTAACCATTCTCTGAAATGGTAAAGTTAAGGCTACTCAAATCAAATTTTGCAAGGCCAGATGATAGTTAACAAACCAGTACCAAGTAGATGATGAGATTTTTTACTTACACGCAATTTGAATTTTATGAACTCCGTACATAAGTTCTATAAAAAAGAACATGTGGTATGATTGCCAATGAGACAACTCTTCACAAGTACTAGTATTGTGGCTAGATGCATACAGGAAGTTCACAATTGGATAATCTATTACAGTTTACAACCGTTTGTCGCTCCCAATTTGCTGGTAGAGTTTATTTGTCGGTATGAATTGCATCTTACCAGATAAACTCACCATTTCATCGCAATAAGCATGCAAATATTACCTCGAAAATACGAAATAAGTGGTTCTCTTCTTCACGCGTCTGTTTAAAATCTCTACAAATGCATCTTTCAAAATGCTGACAAAAAGTGAGTCCTTCTACGATATTTAATTTGCATACTATAAACATGTAATGATTTCAACAGATTTAATAAACGTCTTCAATATACTGGTACTGAAATTTGCAAACTAATCATTATAAGTATTCATTTTCTTATTAGATTTATCGTTGACATTTTTTTTGGCCTTGCATGGAAGCATGATTTTGCACTTATGTTCACATTACACTGTATATTTACATTACGCTGACCTTCAGCTTGTTTGTCTGACCTTGGATATTGTTTACACATTATTTGCTGTCTTTGATTTTGACATATTATTTCTTTATATAACTAAATATCTAGTATGCCAAAATAAAGATCTCATTTAAAAGTCATATACAATAACAATTTTCTTTGAAAAATTAAAATACAATAGAGAGTATCTCATTTGGTATATAGTCGGTCTTATACAAATGTTTGTGTATCTATAATCAATAGGTGAAATAAATTTGAAAAAGACATATATTTGCTTAAATATTAAGATATCAATCAGCCTATTTTCGACCATGAGTTGACAAAAATTCATACCAAAATAACTGAAGTAAGGATATATGTATCGACAGATTACCTGAGGTGTTCTTGCCAATCGAGTGTTCTGCAATGCTCACTAGATTTGCTCCTTACTTTAAATTAGAGATTTGATTTTTTTTTCGGATTTTTTTGATCATTTATACCGAACCTTTTATAGCTAATCAAACCATGTAGGCTAAATCATTGTTTATAGACTGACGTTTTCATTGTTTTAAATAGTAATTTCGGTAACTGAATATTGGGTATGGGCTTTAATCGTCCTTGAAGGACGTATGGTGTGTTATTTGGTCTCACGCGGAGAGTTGTCACATTGGCAATCATAACACATCTTCTTCTTTATATAGGCGGTGTACTGTGGTTGTTTACTTTCTATTCATTTTTGTTTTCAAAATGTTGTAAACTGTACATGTTTTACATTGTCTTATCGGGGCCTTTTATAGCTGACTATGTAGTATGGGCTTTTCTCATGGTTGAAGGCCATACGGTGACCTATAGTTGTTAATGTTTGTGTCATTTTGGTCTTTTCTGGATAGTTGTCTCATTGGCAATCATACCACATCTTCTTTTTATATGTGACGGTTTGTCCATCCGAGAACGTATCGATTCTAAAACTAATATTATCAAGATGCTTGATTTTTTTATTGCCAACATATTTGTTACGTTCGTAGGACGTGTTCTTCAACAGACTGTCGGCATTCAAATGGGAACAATAGTTATCAACTGTACCAGGATTATAATTTAATACGCCAAACGCGCGTTTCGTCTGCATAAGACTCATCAGTGACGCTCAGATCAAAACAGTTAAAAAGCCAATCAAATACAAAGTTGAAGAGCATTGAGACCAACTGTTCCCCTCTACTTGACGACATGTTTCTATATTATTATGAGGCTAACTTCATACAGGAACTTCTTAGGAAGAAAGATAAAAGTTAGCAATATCCTGTTCCTTTAACTCTACTTTTCGCTATATAGATGATGTTCTTTCACTAAATAATTCATAATTTGGTGACGGTGCAACGCATCTATCCCATTGAACAACATATACAGTGCAGTCTGCCTCATATCTTGACTTACGTCTAGAAATTGACAATGAGGGTCGGTTGAAAACAAAACTTTACGACAAAAGAGATGATTTTAGCTTTCAAATTGTGAACTTTCCATTTCTAAGTAGCAACATTCCAGCAACACCTGCATACGGGGTATATATCTCCCAATTGCTACGATATTCCCGTGCTTGTATTTCCTATCATGATTTTCTTGATAGAGGGTTGCTGCTCACAAGGAAGATATTAAACCAAGAGTTCCAAATGGTGAAGTTGAAATCATCCATTCGTAAATTTTACGGACGCCATCACGAGTTGGTTGACCGTTAAGGCATAACCATTTTACAAATGATATCGGATATGTTCCTTACGTCGTAACTACAATCCCCTTCCCTTTCATGAATGTGACCTACCGAATTAGACTATTTACCGGATATTTATTACATGAGCAACACGACGGGTGCCACATTTGGAACAGGATCTGCTAACCCTTTCGAGAGCACCTGAGATCACCCATAGTTTTTGGTTGGGTTCGTTTTGTTTATTCTTTAGTTTTCTATATTCTGTCATGTTAGCTGTTGTTTGTCTGTTTTTCTTTATCAGTTTTAGCCATGGCGTTGTCAGTTTGTTTTTAGATATATCAGTTTCACTGCCCCTTTGGTATCTTTCGTCCCTCTTTTAAGCAATAAATGTTAAATAGACAAATTAACACGCGCGACCAAAACAAATAAAGTATTCTACTTACAAAAACATTTAGACAACTTTCCGATCCTTTGTCTAATCAGGTGTGTAATTTTCAACGATATAACTTAATGACTATTGAAATAATCCTTTGATATATAATACGGTTTTGTGTGTGACGTAATCGTCTACTAGAGTCTACCTCAATATGTAACAATGCACGACGTTTTATAGGTAGATTATTATATTTAATGTCACTTTGTGCATTGTGTTTGTTAGTGTACAATACATACTTGTAGATACAGTAATTAAAAATAACGATTTAATGAAGGTAATTAAAAACAAAACAAAGAAGGTTCATTTTAACTATATCATGTTTATGTTGAACAATAAAAAAAACATGTGATATTCTATCTTTATTGATACCGACCAAAATCAAATTGTCATACGAGTCAAATCATGCTTAAGCAAGTAAATGAATTTTAAAAAAAATGTGCAATTCCTTTAGTTATATGACTGACCATAACAAAATTGAGGTATTGAGATCGACGCCACTTTCAACCGCCACATATAGGCTATTTCATGGCGGTCAGTTTTTATATGTGGAGGAAGCTGGAGAAAACAAACGACCATCGATAGGAAAACTGACAATCCTAGGCAATTAGGATTGGAGGCGATGAAGTATTAAGGAGAGAGAATGATTACAAAATGTCAAATAAAGAGTGCACCAATTATTGTTTTCGCTGCAACTTCAAGTTGAGAAAACAAAACTAACCATGTACTCGATTCATTTTCTTGAAAGGACAGATGACAGTCTAATGTCCTAAAGCTAAAGACATCGTCTTCCCTGTTTGCTACAGTATAATGTATTTTTTTGGGTCCGCACACCGGTCAACATATTTTCAAATCTTCAAGTGCCTTTGCTGACATTCGAAGCTAGATTTTTGGTTGATCGTGCAACTTCATTGTATCTGATCCTCTAAACACAAAAAGTTGTCTGCGACAAGTTTTCATATCCTCTCTGACTTTTTTTTAAAATTGTGTCATATTTATCTCTATGTGACGTGTCTTCATCGAATGTGTTAGGCTCAGCTTTTGATACTAGTATGTCTCATATTTAACCAAAAGAAAATAATTTTAGAATCTTTTCATGTCAGCATTTGGTCGTTTAAATTTATGGTTCTGGAATAAAACAAAGTACCTCTCGTTTTCAACACAGACATGATTACATTGGATGAGGTCAACGAACAATTTCACTGTTTTCTAAATTAACTTGTAGATGGGTTGCCATCTGTTGTAAAACCATACGATATTTTCTTTCCGGACGGGGGCAATACAATATTCTTTCATTTTGCAAGTTTTCTTTCATGACCTCAAGCGAAGGTTTATTAAGACACTATCATAGTAAAGGGATGTTTGTAACTAAACTCAGCTTTCTCCATGATGATGTCTTTTCTTTCTCGTTTGTCAAAGCAGACTTTGGCCAAACTAAGAGCAATCAAACTTTAAGAAAAAGTACGTGTAATAAAAACATAAATATCAAAATATTTGAAATATTTTATATGTTTATGTGAAGAAAACAAATATTGTAAAACTTAAAACCAAACGCAGCCACAAAATCAAGATCTTTAAACGATGCATTATTCTTATCTTTTTCTTACTGAATTTACAGAAATATTTCACTGGTGGTTGGATGGTGAAAAATAATTTGAAAGAATAAAGAATATATTTGTATTAAAAAAAGGGCTTCTGAGAATAGATTTGTATCAATTGCGATACGATACTTCTATATTGGAGACTTACTTTTATAATGATTGGCTAGCTGTTGAGACTAAAAAGATATCGTACAATAATTCGGTAGCGGTGTTTGCCTAATGTTTTTTTTTCCTATTTCCCTTTTCATGTTCTTACCACAGCAGGAGACGTCACAAGAAATAACACCACACTTGTAAATCAACGGGACGACAAGAAAAACTTAACGTCATAATTGTAATTAGACAAGTAAAGATCTGAGAACAAACACACCTAATATAAATTGGCATATTTTTAAACATATCTAAAACTTAGAAGTAGATCAACTTTTCGCCAACGAAAGTTGATACAAACAAAGAACATTTTTTTCTCTCAGAAGTTGACTTGTTGATTTACATCGTTCTGACAAGGCGACGGCTGTTGTTCTAAATAACCTTAGCACTCCGTTTTCTACAGAAATGCAGTTCTACGGCAAAATACTTAACGTTTTATCACCATAGCATTTATGAAATATATCTTTTAAATTATGCATTTTAGCGCCACAAAAATTATCATCCCCACCCTATCCCTGGTTAGAGGAAGCAAGAAATTTCAATATTTCCAACCATAAAACTATTCAATGAATCTAAATTGATTGAAAGGAATGTTTGTATTTAAAAAAATCACAGTTTGGTTAAAAGTTAAATTTATGATTATGACCTATCACACAAATATAATATTGTAGATGTTAATTAAACCTTCCGATAAGTAGCTAGATCAAATTTTGCATTGTATGAAATCGAAACTTTAAAAAAAAAAGTAATGATTAGTATTGCGTTTTTTTGTTTTATATGGCTAATAAAAGGCTTTCACTGATTATGATAGTACATGATTTCATTTCATATACATTATGAAAATTAACTTATTAATCATTCCCCCCAGAGTGTTTCAGAAATAAAATAGCAAAAATTACTGAACATTTCTTTTGTATTCATGGTATTGTAATTAAATAGGAGTAAACTTCCCAACCGAAGCCAGGCGGCTCCATCTTTGGATGTGGGTAACTAAAGATACCCACAACCGTTTAAGCATAGTGAAAATATCGAATCCAAGGAAAATTCAGAAAAGAAAATACTTTATCAGATGACAAAAGATCTACACATCAAGAGAATGGAAAACAGCAGTCTTATTTCTAACTGGGATCATGTGAATGAAATGTTAAAACCTTTCAACATGTACTGAACAAACGAACGGAGTATCACGGATTTGTAATTGACTATTCAGTTTAGTGTATCAATATGTCACTGTTTAAAATCACTTAAGATGTTTATTGGGTTTGGAAGCTAAAGATAATTCTTATTTAACAAAATCAATTAAAGATATTACATAGTCATGTAATTTGATGCATATTGTACTTAGTCTTTGCACTTCTTAACCGTTTCTCTTCCGGTATGTGCATCTCTATACGGAGATTATCACACAGCCATCTGATTTACTTGCTGTATTCATTATAAATGCCTGACAAGTTATCTCTCAAATAGCTTACAACACTTCAAGAAAATTCGTTTAATCAAAATGAAGTCACATTTTGTAGACAGCGCATGCATTGTTTCTGTATCATTTTTTGTGTAGGAAATAGTGGTTTAAACCTGGTATCATAAGTAGCTAGACATCTCACATGTATGACAGTCGCATTAAATTCCGTTAAATTGATAAAGATGTGTGAACAAAACTAACAGACAATTAAATGGACCCTTATTGCGCCCCTTGAACAGCAATCTTGTTTTTGTACTGTAATGGATCACAGTTTATTACCAAACTCAGTAAAGACCCGCCTCAATTGGTTTTAATTGATAAATTCTACAACACTTACCGTTATCTGGATGATATTGTTTCGTGAAATTTATAGATATACTGCCTAAATTTAATAAATCAAATTTATACGGTATTAACTGTTTTTTCCTAGATTTAGATATTTCGATTTTGAAAGGGAAACTCCACACTATATTTTTCGACAAAAGAGACGATTGTCCGTTCCTGATGGTTAATTTTCCCGATTTGCATGTTGATGTTCCTTTGATACCATCTAACGGTGTTTATATTTCACAACTGGTTCGCTATGCCCGTGTCTGTTGTGACGTTTTTTATTTTAACGAACGTAATCTATGTATTACTGGTAAATTATTAAGTCATGGATTTCGTTACCAGAAATTACATAAACCTTTACCAACAACTTCCATTGATATAAAGATTTGTTTTGAAGTTTGCTTTTACCTGTAGAAAACTTATTTCATACGGGATAGCACAGTCTCATTTTGAAGGAAATATTGTTTACCGTGCCCGCAAATTTAGAAACGATCCTGATAAACTTATCGGTCCTTTAAATAAACTTATTCTAAAAGGTTACCCATTTAACACTGTAATCATATTGAATAGTGCTTTTATTGGTATTAATATTGATTTTGATATCAGTAAATTTAAAGCAAACTAAATATTATTGTTATAGTCATATACACATTCATGGATCTACATTATGTCGATACATGTATCTTGGAATTGCACAATGTCATGCTTTTCTCTGACTGTTTATGACGTCTTTACACGAAATCCATTGGATGCTGGATGTGTACTGATTGATAATTTAGTCTAAAATGCATGATTTTTTTAATTAGTTGTTAGTGGCTTTGCACTAGCTGTCAGTAACGGCGAGTGTTCTCAGATCTGTATTTCGTCTATTTTTGTTTTTGGGATGTACAGGTACCCGGCCAACAACAAATGGAAGTTTTTAACGACTTTGAATGGCTATACAGCCCTTGCTTGGTCGGTACCCGGCCACGTTCACTTGCATTGTAATTATAGTATTTGTAAATTTTATCCATCTGATGAGTAAAGCCTTTTTCAACTGGTTTTATAGTTAGTCCTTATGTTGTACTATTACACATATGTTCCAGGTTAGGTGCAGGGCTAGGATCTTGCTAACATCCCCGCCACATTCTGTATGTTTGTGCCTGTCCAAAGCCAGGAGCCTGTAATTCAGTAATTGTCGTTACATTTTTGATTTTCATTCATTTAGGTACATAAATTATGCCGTTAGTTTCTCGTTTGTATAATGTGATATTGCCATTTCGGAGCCCTTTAAAGCTGACTATGCGGTATGAGTTTTGCTCATTATTGAAGGCCATAGGGTGATCTATGGTTGTTAATTTCTGTGTCATTTGGTTTCTCTTGGGGAATCATACCACATCTTTTTTTTTGTTTTTAAAGGTAAAATGTTAAAATTAACATACACAGTCAACATTTTGTTATAATCTTAATCACTATAAAAACAAACAAATGTGTAACAAAGAAACACAAAAAGGCATATATACAAAACACATAAGCAAAATGAAAGTCAAGAAAATAAAAATAACCAGAGTACAAAAACATAATTACGGTATGTATAATTATAACACGGAAACACAAAAAGACATAAAGACAAAGCACATTAGCCAAAATGAAAAACAAGAGTACAACACTTAACCATTATAGCACAATAACACAATGACGGTATGTATAACAGTAACAAAGAAACACAAATAGATATATAGACAAAGCACGTTAGCCAAAATGAAAGACAAGAATACATAACATTACCATAGCACAACAACACAATTATCATCAGAGATTATTTATATCTCGTTTTTTTCTGATTGTCGAAGTCTGTACATTGATGTATAAAAAGATCGAAGAACATTTTCCATTATATAAAATACTTAAAATGTCGTCATGTCCTTAAGTTCTAGATTTGAAAGCAATACATAGAACACGTTTTTTCATTTATTTATCTATGTTCTGTCAATGAAAATAACTCTAAATTTGTCAAACGAAATCTTTTTTTACAACAACAATAAACAAGGGCTGGTGTTTTCCCTGATAGTGCACTCACTTAACGACAAAGCAGCTGCATGACATATTTCTATTAAAGTTCTTAAAGTGCTGCTGTACAAAAGAATGTACGCAATATACTAATGATCTAGGTCAGAGAAAGGTTACACAAGGCTTACAATAGGGTCAATAATTATAGACTGAAATCCTTCCTTTCATCTTTTTATCTAAATCAATATAACTTAATGATTTATGAATACTGAATATTGTCTTGTTGATCTCTGCTGAGATGTAAATAGGAAGTCATGTTTTATAACGATCAATGTCTTTGTAATGTTATAAAACACCGATTTTGTTTTCTCAGAAAATCCATGTTATGTTATTCTTGTTTCTCCTTCATGTCCCGCATATGTTATCACTGTTAAAGAAACCATAAAAGTCTCTATAATATTCATACAAAAACAGTACCCCACAATAAACAAAATAAGGAATAAATGATCAGTAATTTCTCAATAACTTAAGATTGGTTTTAATGTTTTATATCTTTAAGTCTATCTATAGTTCCTATTGCTCAGTCTTTTGTCTCCTATATAATGACTCATTGACTTAGTTTTGCAAAGGGGTTTTCAGTTAACTTCGACTTATCAGTTGTAAAAGAGGGACGAAAGATACCAAAAGGACAGTCAAACTCATAAATCTAAAACAAACTGACCATTCCATGGCTAAAAATAGATAAAAATGAAAAAGACGAACAGAAAAACAATAGTACACATGACACAACATAGAAAACTAAAGAATAAACAACACGAACCCCACCAAAAACTAGGAGTGATCTCCGGTGCTCCGGAAGGGTGAGCAGATCCTGCAGATGTGGCACCCGTTAAATTCCTCTTTAAATAACAAATCATTTAAATGATTTTTCTACAACAACAACAATATACAACAATATAATAATATTTTATTAACGTCTCACCATCAATAATACAGTATAAACATTTCACATTATAAAAGTAAACCTTTTTAAAATTATTAATGCCATTCTAAAAGAATTATGAGAGACGGATTAAAAGGAACTAATATTTACAAATTTTCAAAAAGCAATTATAAAACAAAAGTTAAATGATAAAACATATTTACATCAATTATCGGTATAAAAAACGTCTTCTACGGTCTAAAATAAGCTTGCAGGTTTTGGCACTTTTTTGTATCACATTAATATTATCACTCGCTAAAATAAATGAAAGTTTCAAAGAATTCGGCAATAGACTAAAATGTTCGTATTCAAAGTTTAAAATCTTATACAGTTCGTCTCTTAAATCGTCGTATAACGGACATTCAGTCAATACATGCTCCTCGTTTTCAATTTTATTGTCACAAACAAAACAAGTTCTTTGATCTACTGGAAGACTCTCGTAGCGTCCTGTCTCTACACGTATTGGGGCAACACCACAGCGAAACTGAGAGTAAGCTCTTCTGTGTGAAGGTATAATCAGCTTATCTAGGTAAAGTTCTGTATATACATCCTGTTTAAATGTTCTATATGTACGTAGTTTGTTACCTCCTGCTCAATTTCGTCTAGAAGTGTCTTTATGCAGATCTTCATTCCATTTCTGTTTAAAGTCAGACATAAGTTTTACGTGTATAGCATTGTTAACTTGCTGCTTATCAATATCAGTGTCATCAAACCAGTTCGCTATACCACATGATTCGAATAGACTATAAATTCTAAAGTTTGAGTTTTTGCACACTCGATGACGCCTGAAATTCTGCTCTGCCCAATTGTCTATTTTCTTATTTATTCTATTTTCATTCATATATCTTAACCGATTCCAATAGTTTATGATTACCCGCCATTGTTTCACAGACGGTGGTGTCCATCCCGAATCTCCATTTACTGCAACGTTTGGGGTATAACGACCAACTCCCATGAAAAAACGGATTGCTTTGTTTTGAACGGCATTTATACACGAGAATGACTTATCTCCCCATACTGCAGCACCGTAACTAATAGTACTCCAAACCATAGAGTCGTACAGCTTTGTAAAAGTTCCAAAAGATAAACCTCCTAGTCCCTTGTATTTCGATATTACAAGTCCAAGTGCTCGACTAGCTGCTGCTGCAATATACTTTGCCATGACGTTATAGTCCAAGTGTTCTGTAAAAACTAAGCCTAAATATGTGTAACGTTCTACTGTCTGTAAAATGTGGTTTCCGCAATGAAAGGTTGTTTGACTTCTCGGGAACGAATTTGGTCGAAAGTGAACTATATTTGACTTGTTATCGTTTATTGTCATCTTGTTATCGGTACACCATAAATCTAATGCATCAAGTAATGTTTGTAGCTCTGTTTCTGTGTTTGATAACAACACTAAATCATCGGCATAAAGTAACATGGACACCTTTTCCCCATCGATGTCAATTCCAATATCTAGTGACTCGATATATGTAGCTAATCCGTTTATATACAAGTTGAATATAATGGCGACAACAAACAGCCTTGTTTTAGACCACATTGAACGTTGAACCAGTCTGTCTTATGTCCATTTATGCGAACACAGCATTCCACGGACTTATACAGAGACAAAATAGCGTTATAAATATTCCCACATATACCAAGGTCGAATAGTTTCTGGAATAACATCGCTCGGTTTATCCCGTCATATGCCTTACGAAAATCAATAAATGCAACGAAAGTCGATAAACGTTTTAATTTCCTAGTCTCTATTATTGATGTTAACGATTTGATGTGATCAATTGTACTGCGCCCTTTTCGAAATCCGTTTTGACCGTCATGAAGAATGTCATTTTCGTTCTCCCATTTTACTAACCTGTTATTTAGTATATGACAGTATAGTTTATAGCACACTGGTACCAACGTTATACCTCGGTAGCTCATTGGGTCTTTCGGATTTGATGTTGACGATTTCGGGATTGGGTTTATAATTCCCTTTGTCCACGTTGTAGGGATGAATCCACTCGAAAAACACTTGTTGAACAGTTTGTGTAAAAAGTTCAGTAAACTTGGGACTTTTAAGATTTCGGCCGGTATTTCGTCCACGCCAACGGCTTTGTTACGCTTTAGGCTACGCACAGCGTTCACTACTTCAAAACTTGTGATTTCATTATTCATTTCAATCTCGGTATCAAGTCTTTGGTCCATTACGTATTCTGAATTGACAGTTTCTGGGTTCAGTAAACTACAATACGAACGTTTCCATTCAGTAACCACTGCTTCACGACCATGGGCTATGCTTCCGTCTTGCAATTGAACCGACATAGGTATAAGTTTTCTTCGTTCTGTACCAACACCAATTCGTCCGATTTTTTTCCAAAATTCGCTATGATTAGTAGTTTCCATGTCGTCTATTTCAACCATTTGTTTTCTCCAATGAGTTCGTTTCGCCCTCTGTGCTTCACGGTCGAATGTTTTCCTTTTATCAATGAATTCAATGCGACACTGACGCTTTCTTGAATCAGATTTACTTCCAAGCATGGCTTTCTCTGCGACACAGACATTTTTCCATAGTTTTGTGAGTTTATCTGTCCACCACGGTTTTTCAATTCGTCGTCTTTTGTTGTTTAATAACCCGGATGACATTTTAATCACTTTGTAGCTTAAAATTTCCGTCATTTCGACTTTCAATAAATTCACAAAATCACTATAAATTTGATCAATTTCAGAACAATTTGCACTTTGCACTTCCAATGATGAAATTAAATCTTCTATTTTATGTAAATGTGTTGCTAAGAATGAGCTGGGAATGTTATTAAGATCGTACTTTTTATAATCAGATGTGTTAATTTCTTCATTCATATTTCCTCTCACAATTTTATCTATATTTATATTCCATATCAACATTGAGTGGTCCGGTTTCGACACGCGTGGATCGGCATATTCTAATAAATTGTGCTTTTCTAATAATTCTGACATAGTAATAACTTCAAAATTTTCAAACAGATTAAGAGATTCGTAAGGAACGATGCAGTAATCCACCACAGATGAACCAAGCTGAGAGACATATGTATAGTTATTTTTAACACAATTTCGTCCATTTAATATACAACAACTTGAATTAATCAAATATTCACATAATAGTTCTCCGTATAAATTACTCTTAAAATCGACTATATTTCTTTCCGGGATTTTGTCAACACCAGGCATATAATCCTCAAAGTTTGAACAACGACTGTTGAAATCCCCACATAAGACAAATAAGGAATCTTTCCCGTACATATGAACTTGGCTCAGTAAAGCATCATAAAACTCATTTGCATCAACATTTCTTGACGAATTTACCGGTGGCAAATAACAAACACACGCTTTAAAGCCAACTTTTCTATCCTTGTGTTCTAAGTTTATCCATAAAATTCCCTCTTTCGATGAATCAATCACTTCTATATTGTATTGCGTTGCTAAAATGCTCCGCACTAGAAACCCGACGCCTCCGGAACCTTTTTTCGCCCTTACATGTATCTCAGATCGGTTATGTCCTATCCACTTTTATCCAGCCATTTCAATTCCGTTGTTTCCTGTCAAATGCGTCTCCGCGATTCCTATTAAGTCTAATTGTTCTTGTTCTATACAAGTTTGTCGTAAAATGTGATTTTCGGACCTAGTTATCTCAGAAATGTTCCATCCTTTTACATTCCAAAACCCGCAACGCCACTAACGATAACTCCTGTTGCTATTACTAACATTTCGCTCATTTGAGTGACGTTGGTCTCTATTCCAGTCATTATTGCGACGGGTATAGTCTCTGCGACCATTTGCACGATTATCGCGATTATCGTTATCGTATCTAGTGTTCATGTATCCATTATTCCTTTCATTAGTATTGCTGTTATCGTGAATATTATCGCTAAACTTTTTCAATTGAATTCGTGATCCGTGGATTTCCAGCTTGTCATTTCCGATCGTTTTCACAATGTGCCGTAGGTTTGCGTTTAACATACGTTGTGATTTTGGTAGGTCGTGGTCAATAAAGACATCCCTGAAATTTCTTGTGTCTTTTAGATTCCTCTTCACTTCCATGACTTTGCGCTTGTCCTCCGTACTTTCCAATTTTACTATAATGACACCCGGTTTGTTTTCGCGCATACTTTTCTTACGGTCAACTGACTGAATACGTATGTCTTTTAGTCGTATTCCGTCCTTTAAAAGTCCGTTGACTTTGTTCATGACGTTTTCATTATCGCTTTCCGGTAAGTTACGGATGATGATGTTATTTCGTTGGTCATCAATATTTAGTCTCTCATTCGGCTGTTTTGGTACTTCTGCATAGGATTTTCTCATTGAAGAAAGTTCTTTCTGTACACATTCTATATCCTTCTTAACTTCTTTTTTAAACTTTGACATGTCATCATCAACTCTTTTCTCTAATTTCTGTAGGTCTTTTTTCGTATTTTTGCGCTCTTCATTTATCACCTTTTTAATCTTTTTATCTACCACTTGTTCGATTGTTTTTGAAATATTACTTTCTATGTTATCTATTCTTGACGATAATTGATCACAAAATGTGTTCATAGTCTCCGTTAAGGTAATCACCATGGCCTTTATATCATTGATATCGCTGCCTGAACACTATTTTCTTTTTCAATACACTGTGCGACTACTGATTCGTGTCCAATTTCGTTATCTGTTACGGTAGTCTCGCTTCGTTGTTTTTTTAAGGTTTGGCTTGTTAAGGTCGCCTGATCGTCGACGTTTTGAGCTAGTTTTATGTTTATCTTGTGAAATTGAGATATTAAAGTTACTCACTGGTCTCTCTGCATGAATTTCAACTGGGACAGCAATCTGATTCGGCGTTTCGGGTGCCATTACTACTTGCACATAATTGTCGGCGGACTGCTTACTCAGAGGATTCATCTCAGAATCGGTCATTTTCACACTTAATCCACTATATTTTGATTAATAGTATATCCTGAATACCATACACATTAATCCAAACGTTTAATACAGCAATTATATCTAAAAAAATACGATAAATCATATAACTTTATCCACAAAAATTTGCACCACTTGTTTCATGTTATTGGAAGTATTTCAATATGAAATAAACTAGTATAAACAATGTGCACATCTGTCGCACGTTGACTCTAACAGCAGATCCATCAGTAACGCTAGAATCAAGTTTGAAGATCAAATATAATACGAAGGTGGAGGGCATTCAATTCAGGCCCCAAAAATTTTGAAAGATTTCATCATATAAAGCCATTGTAATCTATGTCTTGCTATAGAAAATCCATAGTGTTTCGAAAAAGAAATCAAAGTTTTGTAAACTGATAATTTATAAGTGAATGTGATGAATAGTTTCAACTCTACTCCTCGGCGTAGACGCAGTCATGGTCATCTTCATTATACATCACCTTCTCTGCATGATGACTCTAATAATGACGTACTGCCATTTATATAAAAGCCGTCAGGTATTCATCACATTCGCACGAAATTATATTCATTACCCCTTTCAAAAGTTCATTTTCTGTTCAATTTATGTTTGGAAGCCAATGTTACAAACCCTCATTCAAAGTAATACAAACTGACAGCTATAATGTCGGATATTGCAAGTCACAGACGTTTCAAGCCAGTCTGCGTTGGAAAAGATGAAAAAGGGAAAAGATCTTTCCTTTATCTTTCCTTTGCTAACAATTTAGGCAATATCATTCATCGTAAATTAGTTCAATTGAAAATACCTCCTTATGTAAAAAAAAACAGTCTTTACCAATCATTTCTTATACCTATACCAAACCTATTGCAACTAAAAGTTTTTAGCTCAAGTCAGCTTTTCTCATCACTTGGTGTCTGCGTCCGTCGTCTGTCGTCGTCGTCAGTCCTCCGTCGTCGTTAACTTTTACAAAAATCTTCTCCTCTGAAACTACTGCATGCAGGCCAAATTAAACCAAACCTGGCCACAATCATCATTTATGTATCTAGTTTAAAATTTGTGTTTTTTTACCCGGCCAACCAACCAAGATGGCCGCCATGGCTAAAAATAGAACATAGGGGTAAAATTCAGTTTTTGGCTTATAACTCAAAAACCAAAGCATTAAGAGCAAATCTGACAAGGGGTAAATAGTTATCAAAGGTACCAGGATTATAATTTAGTACGCCAGACGCGCGTTTCGTCTACATAAGACTCATCAGTGACGCTCATATCAAAATAGTTATAACCCAAACAAATCGGACAACTCATTGTTAGGTTGCTGCCCCTAAATAGATAATTTTAAGGATATTTTGCTGTTTTTGGTTATTATCTTGAATATTATTATAGATAGAGATAAACTGTAAACAGCAATTTAAGACTAAAAAATACGTGGAAATGACCAAAATGGTCAATTGACCCCCTAAGAAGTTATTGTCCTTTATAATCAATTTTTAACAATGTTCATACAATTTGTAAATGTTTACTTACATTTTCCACTGAAACTACAAGGACAAGTTCATTATAGATAGAGATAATTGTAAGCAGCAAGAATGTTCAGTAAAGTAAGATGTACAAACACATCACAATCACCTAAACACCATTTTGTTATCAACTGTCTGCTTCCGTTGTTTAATTCACATATACAAAGGTGAGCGACACATGCTCTTTAGAGCCTCTAGTTATGGTTAAATCAGTTACCCATATACTTAAAAAAAAAGGACAAAAGATTAATGGGTCATTCAAACTCATAAATTGAAAAAAAACTGACAACGTCATGGAAAAGAAAACTCCAATAGCACAAAAAAACACAACATAAATACTAAAGACTAAGCAACACGAACTCCACCAAAAGAATTGGTGCTTTGGAGGAGAAAACAGATGTTTAACAAAATAGGTTGTCTCCCTCCATTAGACAAGATACTTGTATCTACGTTATTTTTTATGAAACAAAGCCATATCAAGTCTTTCAATTTGTCTTTTTAAAAAGTAAAGAATTTCAAATTGTTTTAATACTATTGCAAGATGAAAGAGTGTTAGATTGTATGTACTCTAAAAGATCTTTGGAATTAGTTTAGTATCCACATCTAATATAGGCAGAATCACGATAACTTTACTTTGAAGCACGGTTCAGATTGCTTATAGACTTGATGTTAATATAGGTTACGTGAAGCACTTGGAAGCCCAACAAAAACTCAACTTACAGTGACTAGCCTATGAGTGTTACCGTTTACCTGTAGCTATTGTTCAACCAGATTGAAACATTGACAATACAATAGGGACATTTAAATTGACCAGTTGGTTTGGTAGATTAAAATCTACCTTTATGCTACCTGTTCAGTTTTTTATTCACCTAACCAAAACTTTCAGCATGCTTTTTTCCTGAAGTATTTTTTATCATTTTACTTCACCTGTTACTGATGTGGTATAACTAAGATAGTTTTTTTAAAACTTATAATATTTATATGGCATCAAGGCTTCAATTTTTATCTTTGTTGAATAACATAATGTGCATTAAATCTAAATTAGTTTATATGGAATGAATAAATTACCACTTATACTTGATACAAAGACACTGATTAACTGATTCAGATTTTATGGTAAATTTTAGAAATATTATCAATACTGGGGATTTAAAACAATGAAAACCATAAATAGTTCTCCCCTTTCAATTTTTTGATAGAATAATCCTAGGTCAAGAAAAATTTCAGGAAAAAGGTGAATAAAATTTTTACAGGTAGATTTAAATCTTACAAAACCAACTGGTCAATTTAAATGTCCCTATTGTATTGTCAATGTTTAAATCTGGTTGAACAGGTAAACGTTAACACTCATAGGCAAGTCACTGTAAAACCATTCATGTGATAGTTCACCTTATCGATAATCCCGGCTGAACCGGCCGGTTGAACCCTTGATGTCATACACAATCACTTCCATTGTGGCGTCAGATATTTTGTTTCATGACGTCAATATTTTACGGGAACCTGTGTGTGATATCCAGTTATGGCGGACAAATACCGATAAGGTGTATTAATTGGCGTGATTTGACAGAGTTTATCTAACAATTTGTTTGGGACATTTAAAATGTAAAGTTTATGTAACACCTGAAGGTTTTAATATTAAAGTGCGTTATCATTGTTATACTGATCAGCAACGAAGGAAAACACTGTGAGGTTGTGACATTTATTGTGTTAGATATTGGTTTAGTTCGAAATTTGGCATCTGTAAACTTCATTTCAATCCCTTAGATTCATTCATATCTTATGACTGTTGTCGCATAAACAGCATTGACACATTTTTGTTTAATTTGGAGAGTCAGAAACCATGAAATACCCGTGTATCAATCAATTTGTTTACATTCATAACGTTGGTATGAACAATAAAATAAGACATTAAGATCATTACAGCTACAGATGTAGCAATCTTACCGCCCATCTGGACACATTAACATTTAGAAGATAAAGTAATTTATAGAAAAACTAAGATCTTACAAGAAACGTATTAAAACGAAGGTTTCGTGTGGTAAAGTGGAAGTCACACATTAAAAAATATAATTATTATGAAATATCTCATAACCTGATAATACCATATGTGTTTCTAATGGTCGTAACCTCAATCTCGTCCTCCTTTGCTCATGTGTGGCATTATCGAATGAGACGGTTCACTCATTTTTTTATTGCATGTACGTGATCAACAAGACGGATGCTACATGTAACATGCGTACGAATCATCTGCCCAACCAAGTATTTAACATTTAATAACTGTCTATTATTTATTTTGCAGCTGAGATTGTAGTATTGGTGTATGGAAACTAATAGATGGATAACAGTATTTGTTGTTTTTATCAGTCGACCAAGAGCACCAACAACTAGTGAAGAACAAACAGTTTTTTGTTTTCTTTTTGTACAACTAGGACTGCACATAGAGAAATCGATGTCAATAATTTTGGTTCCTCCAGGACTTTAAATTTTTCTTAACTTATGATATTTTGTTTATATACGAGCAGGAAAATATTTGTCATGTCAAATGGCATGTTTGTTCTTTCAATATTTGTACAAAACACCATTTATTTTCACAAATAGTACAACACGTTTTTGAATATTGTTTTATAGTATGGTCAATTCAAGTCAACAATGTTAAGAAGGTTAACTTTAGAAATAATACATATGTTTATTGACCGTTGACATAATGTAAAACAAACTTATAGCAGACATTATATGTACTAAAATGTGGGAAGAAATTGGAATAACCGCTAAGTACAGTAATAACCATTCTCTGAAATGGTAAAGTTAAGGCTACTCAAATCAAATTTTGCAGGCCAGATGATAATTAACAAACCAGTACCAAGTAGATGATGCGATTTTTTTTACTTACACGCAATTTGAATTTTATGAACTCCGTACATAAGTACTATACGGGCGTTTTTCAATAAAAACGTAATTTCCTGTCCCAGCCACTTTAAAAAAAATGTGTTTGATCTTTGCAAGTAATTTTTTGTGCAGTCAGTACATTGAATTAGATTTAACATGTTTAAGCAAAGAAACAGTTTATTTTTTAGAGGGATTGATAAGATATTGACTCTTGAATGGTCCGAAACAACCAAAATGGCAGTTCCCTAGAACGCCTGTTCAACATTCATACTCTAGAATATTGTAAAAAAATGAAGAAATAAATGTTTTTTTTTAATTTACATAAGTTCTTTGATAATTCAAAATTATGTTCAGAGCCAACATATTTTAATAAACAGCTTTCAATATAGGTTTTTTTATTTCAGAAGGTGTATCCCTCACAAAATGTCCACTACGAAACGAAGTCATTAAAATTTGCCAATAAACAGTTTTATAAAATCAATGTCATTTTTGTTTGCAAGAGATATAAACATTAGGGTCTTACAAAAGAAGTGATGCTTTTATAACGGCAATTAAATTGTTGATAAGAAAAATTGAGCACATTAAATGGACCAGAGTGATACCGTATTTTTGATAATGTCCACTACGAAACGGGTCAAATCTCCTTCAGTATCTGGTTTTAAAATTATGAAAAAAATATCAGTGTACAGCTTGATAAATGCTTTGATGAATACATTCAGTCTTGTTGCTATTGCAATATAGGGATTGTGGGGGAAAAATAAAACATGCAAATACGTCCATTACGAAACGGTCCCCTACGAAACAAGTATGGGAGAAAAACGTTTCGTAGTGGACACTACCACTACCATGCAGTCTTTTTTTTTATATTTTTTTAATTATATTCGTGCAAAACAAATAACAAGGATCAGTTTCATGTAATTTTTATTATGTTATTATTAACATATGATAGGGTTGATGTCAACTACGAAACTTTTTGTCCACTACGAAACGGTTTTGTCCACTACGAAACGCATCAAAATGTCCACTACGTAACATGAGTTTAACCTTCATCTAGGGGGAAAAAAAATTTAAAATTGTTTGTATGCACATTGAACATCAAATTTATGTGACGTATATAATTTTTCTAACGTCAGACACTCAAATCAATCCATGTGTTCTTAGACAGTAGATGTTATTGTGTCCTGTTAAATTGTTCCCTTTAAAAAGTTTTGGATTCTCATATATTCTATGTATAATTTTTGGACTAGTTTGAATCTCGGTCTATTTCTGTAATTTATTCTTATATACTTTTGATTTTTTAACCCTGTATGCGTACATTGCCTATGTACATTTTAAAATTGTTTGTATGCACATTGAACGACAAATTTATGTGACGTATATAATTGTTCTGACGTCGGACACTCAAGTAGATCCATGTGTTCGTGGATAGGTTTTTTTGTCCTGTTAAATTGTTCCTTTTAAAAGTTTTGGATTCTCATAAATTCTATGTATACCTTTTGGACTAGTTTGATTTCTGTAATTTATTCTTACATACTTTTGATTTCTTAACCCTGTCTGCGCTCATTGCCTATGTAAAATTTAAAATTGTTTATAATCCAGGTACTTTTGATAACTATTGTATGCACATTGAACGACAAATTTATGTGACGTATATAATTTTTCTGACGTCAGACACTCAAATCAATCCATGTGTTCGTAGATAGTAGATGTTGTTGTGACCTGTTAAATTGTTATACGATGATGACTGATGTTCCCATATTTTGACTATTTTATTGATTGTGACTGTTTATTTAACGCATCATGTAAATGTAACGGAATTTGATGAGACTGTTATTAAAGTGAGAGGGTTAGCGCTATAGAACCAGGTTTAATCCACCATTTTCTACATTTGAAAATGCCTGTACCAAGTCAGGAATATGACAGTTCTTGTCCATTCGTTTTTGATGCGTTTTGTTTTTTGATTTTGCCATGTGATTATGGACTTTCCAAATTGATTTTCCTCTGAGTTCAGTATTTTTGTGATTTTACTTTTTTTTTTCATATGTGAAGTACTGTCTAATCTTTATCGATAAAAATGGTTTTCCAATTCAGAAAAAAAATGATATTTTTCTAGTTTTTCAAGTAAAAAAAATGGAATGTCTATAGGACACATTTAATATTGCAAACAATATATGTGTTTAGAAGAAGTTTCGTAGGGGAAAAAAGGCCCCTACGAAACAGTACACAAATTATGAAAATAATATCATTTTAAAGAATATTTAAGATTGCAATTTTTGTTTACAAACAGGTCTATTATAGAAGTATTCAAAATTACTCTTGAAATTAAATTTTAGACAAGTTGATTTTCCCATTTTTTTAGGTCTGAAAATTAAGCTTTTATTGAAAAACGCCCATAAAAGAGAAGATGTGGTATGATTGCCAATGAGACAACTCTTCACAAGTACTAGTATTGTGGCTAGATGCATACAGGAAGTTCACAATTGGATAATCTATTACAGTTTACAACTGTTTGTCGCTTCCAATTTGCTGGTAGAGTTTATTTGTCGGTATGAATTTCATCTTGCCAGATAAACTCACCATTTCATCGCAATATGCATGCAAATATTATCTCGAAAGTACGAAATAAGTGGTTCTCTTCTTCACGCGTCTGTTTTAAATCTCTACAAATGCATCTTTCCAAATGCTGACAAAAAGTTAGCCCTACGATATTTAATTTGCATACTATAAACATGTAATGATTTCAAAAGATTTAATAAACGTCTTCAATATACTGGTACTGAAATTTACAAACTAGTCATTATAAGTATTCATTTTCTTATTAGATTTATCGTTGACATTTTTTTGTCCTTGCATGGAAGTATGATTTTGCACTTATTTTCACATTACACTGTATATTTACATTACGCTGACCTTCAGCTTGTTTGTCTGACCTTGGATATTGTTTACACATTATTTGCTGTCTTTGATTTTGACATATTATTTCTTTATATAACTAAATATCTAGTATGCCAAAATAAAGATCTCATTGAAAGTCATATACAATAACAATTTTCTTTGAAAAATTAAAATACAATAGAGAGTATCTCATTTGGTATATAGTCGGTCTTATACAAATGTTTGTGTATCTATAATCAATAGGTGAAATAAATTTGAAAAAGACATATATTTGCTTAAATATTAAGATATCAAGCAGCCTATTTTCGACCATGAGTTGACAAAAATTCATACCAAAATAACTGAAGTAAGGATATATGTATCGACAGATTACCTGAGGTGTTCTTGCCAATCGAGTGTTCTGCAATGCTCACTAGATTTGCTCCTTACTTTAAATTAGAGATTTGATTTTTTCTTCGGATTTTTTTCTTATCATTTATACCGAACCTTTTATAGCTAATCAAACCATGAAGGCTAAATCATTGTTGATAGACGGACGTTTTCATTGTTTTAAATTGTCATTTCGGGGGCTTTGGTAAGTTACCACATATTTTTAATGGTAACTGACTATAGGGTACGGTCTTTAAGTTCAAATATATAATCTTAAATCAATCCTAATTCTATCTTATTCATTCTAATGTGAAGTCACTTTTCATTTTTTGATGATCTTTTTTACAAATTCAAATGACGTCATTTTTCGTCATTTCTTACAGTTTCAAATATGACGTCACTTGGCGTTAAGGTTTTAACGATGGTATGTGTCTACGTTTGTGTTTCAAATGTCTGGTTATGTTATGTATTTCAGTTGTTGTCTGTAATCAGTTAATACTTCAGTTTTATCATGTACATCTTTTGTAAAGTCATTTTTATAATTTACTGTTTGCGAAAGTATAAATTATTCTAAATAATAGAGATGTTCTGGTAACTAACAGAAAACCCTTGCCGTTTTTGGCACAACTTTTTGTATCTTTTGGTCCTCGATGCTGTTCAACTTTGTACTTGTTTCGTCTTTCAAACTATTTTCTTTGTATTTTTCTTTGTCAATTGTGTTCTCCAATTTATTTATATTGTAGTCATGTGGTGTTGTGTTGTCATTTTGAAGTTATAGTTCACATGGCCATAAAAGTGCGAGGTTTGGCATGCCACAAAACCAGGTTCAACCCACCATTTTTTTCCTTTAAAAATGCCTTGTACCAAGTCAGGAATATGGCCATTGTTAAATTATAGTTCGTTTCTGTGTGTATTACATTTTAACGTTGTGTCGTTTGTTTACTCTTATTTTTTAGTGTAAATTCACATTGCGATAAGACGTGTCACGGTACTTGTCTATCCCAAATTCATGTATTTGGTTTTGATGTTATATTTGTTTTTCTCGTGGGATTTTGTCTGATGGTCGGTCCGTGTCTGTGTGTGTTACATTTTAGTGTTATGTCGTTGTTCTCCTCTTATTTTTAAAGCGTTTCCCTCGGTTTTAGTTTGATACCCCGATTTGTTTTTTTGAATTTGTCCAAGGATTTATGAGTTTTGAACAGCGGTATACTACTGTTGCCTTTCTTTAATCATCATTGAAGGGCATAAGGTGACTTATGGGTGTGTTATTTGGTATCTTGTGGAGAGTTGTCTCATTGGCAATCATAGCATTTCTTCATTGTTATATTGACGGTGTACTTTGGTTGTGTACTTTCTACTCCTTTTTGTTTTCGAAATGTTGTAAACTGTACATGTGACGGTTTGTCCCTCCGAGAACTTATCAATTACGCAACCAAGAAAAATTCGAATGATGTTTGTTTTACGTGAACAAATATGTTAAGCGATTAATGGTTAATAAACAAGTTAACTCGCGCAATCAATACAACTAAAGTATCCCGTTTACAAAAAAACATTTAGACAACTCTTCGATGCCTCTGTCTAATCTGGTGTGTCATTGTCAGCGATATAAATTAATGACTATTGTAATTATCCTTTGATATTTAATACGTTTTGTTGTGTGACGTCAGCATCTACTCGAGCAAATTAATACCCCGATACGTAACTATGCACAACTGTGCATAGGTATATTTTGATATTTTAGGGTACTATGTGAACAATACATACCTATAGATACAGTAATTAAAAGTAATGATTGAATGAAATTAATTAAAAACAACTAAAAAAAGATTCATATGAATCTATATCATGTTTATGTTGAATAAGGGAATACATGTGATGTTTTATCTTTATCGATCTGGATATTCAATTGTCATTCGAGTCAATTCATGCTCATGTGGACGATTTTATCAAAAACAGCTGTGGGAAATTCCTTTAATTCAATGACTGACCCTAACAAAATTGAAGCATTTAGTTTGATTTATTGTTGGTGTTTTAACACCACTTTTAAGCGCCACTGATAGGCTATTTCGTGGCGGTCAGATTTTATATGTGGAGGAAGCCAGAGAACACTAACGATCTCCGATAGGAAAAGTGACAATCCTAGAGATTGGAGTCGATGAAGTATTGAGTAGAGAGAATGATTACAAACTGTCAAATAAAGGGTGCACAAAATATTGTTTTCGCTGCAACTTCAAGTTGAGAAAACAAAACTAACCACGCACCCGATTCATTTTCTTGAAAGTTCAGATAAAAGTCTGATGTTATAAAGCTAAAGACATCGACTTCCTTTTTTGCTACAGTATAGCGTATTTTTTTTGGTCCGTCAACATTGTTTAATGGTTAATCTTGTGTTAACCACACCGGTCAATATATCTTCAAGTGCCTTTCTTGACATTCGAAGCTAGATTTTTGTTTGATTCCACAACTTCATTGTATCTGAACTTTTAAACACAAAAAGCTGGTTTGCAGGTGCTACATGTTTTAATATCCCTCCTGGATTTTTTTTTAATTGTGACATAGCTATTTCTATGTGACGTGTCTTCATAGAATGTGTCAGACACAGCTTCTGATACTAGTATGTCTCTTATTTAACAAAAACAAACTTTCATGTCAGCATTTGGTGGTTGAATAACATCAGATTTATAGTTCTGGAATAGAACAAAGTACCTCTTCATTTTCAACACAGACATGATAACATTGGACGAGGTTAACGAACAAATTTCACTGTTTTCTAATTTAACTCGTAGATGGGTTGCCATCTGTTGTAAAACCATACGATATTTTCTGGCCGAACGGAGGCAATACAATATTCTGTCATTTTGCAACTTTTCTTTCATGACCTCCAGCGAAGGTTTATTAAGACAATATTATTGTAAAGGGATGTTTGAAACTAAACTCAGCTTTCTCCTGGATGATGTCTTTTGTTTCCCGTTTGTCAAAGCAGATTTGGAGCAGACCAAGAGCAATTAAACTTTTAAAAAAGAAATAAGTGTTACAAAAAATGTATATACAAATCCTTGGAATATTTTTTAATATGCTCATAATTTTTTTTATTGTAAAACTTAAAATCTAGATTTTTAAACGATGCATAACTTTTATTTTTGTTTTATTGAATTCACAGGAATACTCCGCAATTGATTAGACAGTGAACAATATTTTGAACAATCTAAAGAATAAAGAATATATTTGTATTAAAAGAGGACTTCTGAAAAAATATTTGTATTAATTGTGCTACGATTCTCCTATACTGGAGACTTAAAAAGATATCGTATAATAATTTGGTAGCGGTCTTTGTCTAATGTTTTTCCCTATTTCCTTTCTCATGCTCTAATCACATCAGGAGACGTCATCAGAAATAACACAACGCTAGTAATAAATAATAGGAAGTCAAGAAAAGCTTAACGTCATAATTAAAATTAGACAAGTAAACAACTTAGAACAAACAAACCTTCATTTGATTATCCGGTCGAAGACAATATAAATTGTCATATTTTGAAACATATCTAAAACATAGAAGTAAATCATCTTTTCGCCAGCGAAAGTAGATACAAACAAAGAACATTTTTTCTTTCAAAAGCTTTCCAAACACTCTGAAATCCTTGTAAAGGTACTAGCAATGTAAGCTAACATTTGTGAAATTTCCGAATTTGTGTATATAAACTCATCATAAATATCATGATTAAAAGTTTATATTTTCACCAGACTCATCAGTGACACTCGAAAAAGCCAATTAAAAGAACGAAGTTGAAGAGCATTGAGGACCAAAAATTCCTTAAAGTTTTACCAAATACAGCTAAGGTAATCTATTCCTGAGGTTGACAAGCCTTAGTATTTCAAAAATTCATAGTTTGGTTAACAGTTAACATATAATTATGTACTATTACACAATTATACTATTGTAGATGATAATGAACCTTCCGATAAATGGCTAAAAGAAAATTTATCAGATGACAAATGACCAAACACATTAAGAGAATGGAAAACAACAGTCTTATTGTTCTGGATTCATGTGGATGAAATGTTAAACATTTTCCAACTTTCAATATGTACTAAACAAACGAACGGAGTATCACGAGTTAGTAATTGAATATAAATCAGTTTAGTGTATCAGTATGTCAGTGTTTGTAATCTTTTGAGAGGTTTATTGAGTTTGGAAGCTAAAACATACAATGGCGTTCATTATCACTGAACTAGTATATATTTGTTTAGGGGCCAGCTGAAGGACGCCTCCGGGTGCGGGAATTTCTTGTTATATTGAGGACCTGTTGGTGACCTTCTGCTGCTGTTTTTTTTCTATTGTCGGGTTGTTGTCTCTTTGATACATTCCCCATTTGCATTCTCAAACTTATTCTTATGTAACAGAATCAATTAAAGCTATTACATAGTCATGTAGTTTGATGCATGTTGTACTTAGTATTTGCACTTCTTAAATGTTTCTCTTCCGGTATGTGCATCTATATACGGAGATTGTCATACAGCCATATGCATCATTGCTTACAATGCTGCACGAAAATATAGGATAATCATAATATTACTTAATTTAGATTAATAGATTTTTTGAAAAATTTGTCAAAATATAGTAAATACAACACTTATCGTTATATTGATGATATTTTTTCGTTAAACAATCAATATATACTGCCGAAATCTACGCAAATGACTTTAATCAATCAAATTTAAACGGTAATACCTGTCCTTTCCTAGATCTGATTTAGATATTTCGGTTTTAAACGGGAAACTCCACATTGAAATTTACGGCGAAAGGGACGATTATTTTGGATGGTGATGTTTCTTTGGTACCATCTTACGGCGTTTATATTTTACAGCTAATTCGCTATGCCCATGTCTGGTGTGACGTTTTTGATTTGAACTAACGTAATCTATGTATTCTGATGTACAGTAGTTGTCGTTTGTTTATGTAATATATACGTTTTTCTCGTTTCTCGTTTTGTTTAATATATAGATTAGACCGTTGGTTTTCCCGTTTGAATGGTTTTACACTAGTAATTTTGGGGCCCTTTATAGCTTGTTGTTCGGTGTGAGCCAAGGCTCCGTGTTGAAGACCGTACTTTAACCTATAATGGTTTACTTTTTAAATTGTTATTTGGATGGAGAGTTGTCTCATTGGCACTCACACCACATCTTCCTATATCTAATTACTGGTAAATTATTAGTATTAAGCCAGTGATTTTGGTACCACGAATTACTTCAAACCTTTACTAACTACTTCCATATATAAAATAGCTATACAAATTTGTTTTGAAGTTTGGTTGTGGGATAACGCATCCTTATTTTTAAGGAGATGCTGTTTATCGTGCCCATAAATTTAGAAACGATCCTGGCAATCTTATCGATCCTTTAAATAAACTTATTCTAAAAGGTTACCAATTCAACACTGTAATTATGATGTATATTGTTTTTATTGGTATTAATATTGATTTTATTACTAGTAAATTAAAAGCAAACTACATATTCACATTCATGGATCTACAATCTGTCGATACATGTATCTTGGCATTGCAAAAGGTTATTTTATTCTTTATTTTTATCCATCTGATTAGTTAAGCCTTTTCAATCAGATTTTATAGTTTGTTTATATGTTATACTGTTACACCTATGTCCCAGGTTAGGGGCAGGGTTTGGATCCAGCTTACATGGCTAACTCCGCCAAATTCTGTATTCATGTGCATGTCCAAAGTTAGGAGCCTGTAATCAATTTATGTGTTACATTTTTAGTTTTCGTTCATTTATCATGTTTATGTACATAAACTATGCCGTTAGTTTCTCGTTTGAATAGTGTGACATTGTGATTTTGGAGCCTTTTATAGCTGACTATGCGGTATGGGCTTTGCTCATTGTTGAAGGCCGTACGGTGACCTACAGTTGTTAATGTTTGTGTCATTTTGGTCTTTTGTGATAGTTGTCTCATTGGCAATCATACCACATCGTCTTTTTTATATTGTGTTATATTCTTAATTACTATGAAAAAACAACAACAAATGAGTTACAAAGAAACACAAAAAAGTCATATGAACAAAGCAGGTTAACAAAATGAAATTCAAGAAAACATCAATTTACCATAACACAATAACACAACGAGGATATGTATAATTGTAACAAGGAAACACAAAAAGACAATAATGCAAAGCACATTAGCCAAAATGAAAAACAAGAGTACAAAAATACCATTGCACAATTATCAGAGATTATTTATAAAACGTTTTTTTCTGATTGTCGAAGTCTGTACATTAATGTTACAAAGATCGAAGATCAATTTCCCATTATATAAAATACTTAAAATGTCGCCATGTCCTTAAATTATAGATTTGAAAGCAATACATAGAACACGTTTTTTTCATTTATATATCTATGTTCTGTCAATGAAAATAACTCTAGATTTGTAAAACGAAATCTTTTTTACAACAACATTAACAAAGCCTGGTGTTTTTTTTCCGATAGTACATTCACTTGACGACAAAGCAGCTGCATGCTATATTTCTATTACAGTTCTTAAAGTGCTAGTGTACAAAAGAATGTACGCAATATACTAATTATCAAGTTCAGAGAAAGGTTATGCAAGGCTTATAATAGAGTCAATAATTATAGACTGAAGTCCTTCCTTTCATCTTTTTATCTAAATCAATTTGACTTAATGATTTATGAATGCTGAATATTGTCTGCTGAGATGTAAATAGGAAGTCATATTTTATAACGATCAATGCCTTTGTTAAAACATCGATTTTGTTTTCTCACAAAATCCATGTTATGTAATTCTTGTTTTCTCCTCCATGTCCCGCATATGTTTTCACTGTTAAAGAAACCATAAAAGTCTCTACAATATTCATACAATGGTTACCTTTTAAATTGTTATTTGAATGGAGAGTTGTCTCATTGGCACTCACACCACATCTTCCTATACCTAAGAACAGTAACCCACAATAAACAGAATAAGGAATAAATTATAAGTAATTTCTGAATAACCTAAGATTGGTTTAAATGTTTTATATCTTTTAGTTCTCACTGCTCAGTCTTTCGTTTTCTAAGTAATGACTTACAGACTTAGTGTTGCAATGACGTTTTCAGTTATACTTCGACTTATAAGTTGTGAAATTCCTCTTTGAATAACAAATTATTTAAATGATTTTTCTACATGTTATTGCAGGTACTTCAAAATTAAATAAACTAATGATATATACCAGTATAAACAATGAGTACATCTGACGTAACATACAATACACAGAATAAGGAATAAATTATAAGTTATTTCTCAATAACATAAGATTGGTTTAAATGTTTTATATCTTTTAGTTCTCACTGCTCAGTCTTTCGTTTTCTAAGTAATGACTTATAGACTTAGTATTGCAATGGCGTTTTCAGTTATATTTCGACTTATAAGTTGTGAAATTCCTCTTTGAATAACAAATTATTTAAGAGATTTTTCTACATGTTATTGCAAGTACTTCAAAATGAAATAAACTAATGATATATACCAGTAAAAACAATGAGTACATCTGATGTACATTGAGTCTACAGCAGATCCATCAGAAACGCTAGAAGCAATAAGTTTAAAAGACCAAATAAAATACGGATTTGAAGAGCATTTAGGCCCCAAAAGTTGAAAGATTTCGTTAAATAAAGCCATTGTAATCTATGCCTTGGGATAGAAAATCAAGTGTGTTTCGAAAAATAATTCAAAGTTTTGTAAACTGATAATTTTAAAAAGAGACTAGAAAGAAACAAGGGGGACAAACTCATAAGTCCAAAATAAACTGACATCGCCATGGCTTAATAAAAAAGGTATACAAAAGTGCACAAAACACAACATAGACAACTAAAGAGTGATTAACATAAACCTCATATCAACCTGGGGGTGATCTCAACTGCTCCAGAAGCATAAGCAGATCAGGTTTCAAATGTGAATGTATGACCATATCATTTATAATCAATATAAACACCGAGGCTATTACTACTGGTCTGGTGATACACTTCGAGAGTAGCACTCCAACAGCAAAGATATCGACATGGTGGTTGTAAATTCATCATAAATACCAGAATCAAAATGTTTAATATACGGTACTATTGCTGAATATTAAGGTTTGATTTATTTATCATGCTAGTTGATAATACACTTTATACCATTATGTTTAAATCTCATGTTGTGATAAATGTCTGTTAAAATATGAAAATTTATTTATTTATTCATTTTTTACTATGTTAAATCAATGATTATTTTATTGGATAAAAGTAGAAGATACCAAATTATATACAAAAGCAGAAAGCTATATTTTTCCTTAAGATACTTTGGTAATCGATACCAAATTCGTGTTAGACAAGGTACCATTTTTTTGTAAGATCCATACTAATGACAAACAGAAAAAGTGAAGAGATGGTCGATAAAAAGGGATGTTATGTTGAAACCAAAGATAATAGGATATGTATTGACGGAAGTCCAATTTGCCTTTGCTAATGCAAAAGTATATAATTTTTTGAACACTTGCAAGTAATTGGTTTTTGTATTTACATAGCATTATATTTTAATGTAGTTGTTTACCTCCATCATAACCATATGTAGCTTGCATGGATTTTTAATTGCATCCATGATTTTATAGTTAGAAAATTTGACAATTAAAATTATATAAACTCTTTGAAACATGTACTCATGCATTTCGCATTACAATGCGAAAAGACATTGCATTATTCTTTCTGTTTGTACACCATTAAGTAAATCAAATACTTTGGTATTTTTTTCTCCAGTTTAAAAAAAGTTCAATAGCACTTTTGTCTAACTTTTCTGTAATGGAAATCTAAAATTATCATGACAAGTAAACAAGAAATACTCAGTTCTAAATAATAGTTGTATTTAACTATTCTGATAAAATGTCCCGAACTAACCTTTCCAACTTCAAGTAGATGACAGCAACTAAAAACTACAACGAACTCAAGATCCAAGATAAACATATGTTTACACAAAATGTCATGTTCTAAAATCATCATTTCGAAGGGTTAACGGACGAATTAATTCCTATGATTTACCTATACCCAACATTATGTGTCTCAGATGACCACAAAATTGTTCAACAAAGGCAACAGTATACCACTGTTCAAAGCACATAAATCCATGGACAAAAAACAAACAACTAAAACTTAGGGAAACGCATTAAATATAAGAGGAGAACAACGACACAATATTACAATGTGACACACACAGAAACAGACTTAGCATTAAATAAAATCATATGAGAATAACAAATAAATAAAACATCAAAACCAAATACATTATGCAAAAGTTACTCTCGTATCGTATAGTATTTTAAAAAATAAACGAATTTTTAGGTAACCATTTATTTAAATGTGTTTGAACTGTTGTTTGTCTTATAGTAGTGTAATATTTTGACCATGCAATTATTTTTCAGTCTTCGATTCATGGTTTGTGTATGCGCCATAAGGAATATTCTTCATCGTTTGGACATTCTTGCATCGAGTTCAATAGTAATTCAAAATACAGTGTAACAATTTTGAAATATTTATTTTCATTATACTCGTCGATAAATAAACACAAAATAAGAAACTATGAAAGAGTACCATAACTTCTAGTAATTCAATAGATCAGACAAGGGTTCGTATACAGATAAAGGAAACAGTAGTATATACCGCTGTTCGAAATTTATGAACCGATTGACAAAATAAAAAAAACGGGTTACAAACTTAAACTGCGGGAAACACATCATCTTTTATTTTTAACTATCATTAGATTCCCTGCTGCTGGACTGTTAGTGCCCGAGGGGTTTACAAGCTCAGCGATCAGTACTACGGTACTGGAAAGAACCTTTTGTGTTATTAAAATTTCCTGAGGTTATATATGTATTTTAAAATAAGACAAACAGTTTATGCCAACTGTATCACAATAAGGGGTTTAGCTGTGTTGTAGAAAACTCTATTTTTCATGTAGGCGAAGTGTTTGATAATGTAAAGTTATAAGGAACCTGCAGGTCACAATCCCCGGCTAGTACAATGACAGTTGAGGAGATATCTAATATTGCCGAACCAAAGATTTGATGCATTAAAAAAATTACCGTTTAAATGTGATTAATCGTTTAATACACGTAATAGAAATTGAAATTATTCATACATCATGAAAACAAAAGTCTCATTTCATTTCAAAATCTCTTTTGTAATATCTGTATATTTGATTATGACACTTTTATGACTTTATCGAAATATTATTTGTTTAATAAATGATTGGTTTACGCAATCAATGATATACATTGTTTAATTGTCTGCCCACATGGATATAATAATAAGAACATAACTACTCCCACAAACAGTTAATTTTTCTTTATCATTTTACATTATTTAAGTAACACAAATGATAATTAACAGCCAACCCAGTTTAAATTGATGAAAATGATATATAGGTCATAGGGCAATGAGACAATTAAGTCATACATGGCGTCAATATAAGTTCTTAAAAGAACATATTATGTGAATACTACAGATCCATAATATGGATGTATCAAATGTACATTTTAATGCAACCTATATACAAAAATATGAGTCGAAAAATTCAATGTACCTTGACCATTTTACCTACCGTAGATTTAAAACTAAAATACGAAATTTCACTAAATTTAAGGGAATGGACTAAAACCAAAAGTATCAAAACTCCACAGAAAGTTTAAATATTTTTAGACCTATCATTCCCCCTTATAAGTGTTTCTCAGTCTTCATTGTTTTTTCATTCTTCGAATTTATCTTGATTTTGGAGTATTCCCCAGTGATTGAAGACTCATACCACATAGTCAGCTATACAAGGCTGCGAAAGTAACAACTGATTTAACAAGAAAAATGCACCCAAGCAAATGTATACTTTAACATTTTAAAGTATCTGTGATGATGAGTGATGATGAGTGACCCATTTAGCATCTTTATTTATTAATATCGCCTCTAGATTTTACTTATTACTTTGAGATGCCTCAAAAAGCAAGTTGCTAAGTGATGACCATTGATTACATTAAAAGACAGATAGTATTGTAAAACTAACACTAAACTATCAGGGAAACAGACCCACGCGTTGAAAGAACACACCTGTTGTTTTACATCACTTTATCACTTAGAGTGAGTGCAGTTTCGAAATTGAAAAGTGCAAAATATCATTAAATTAGCTGGCTGCTCAATTATAGATGCATGTAATTTCAATAGTTTAACCGGCGGGATGAGTTTGCTGTTATCAATTAGTTCGTGATAAATATAAATTTAAATTTGAATTAAATGAGGTATGGAATAACCCTCAATAATTAAACAACACGACATCAGCAGATAAAATAATTGAGCATATTGAATATCACATTTCAATAGCAAATACTATATCATTTTGAAAAAATACTAATTATAATTTTTCTTGTATTGTTTCTTAGATATATAATTCCTACTAAGTTATTTACATTCATACCTTATTGACTAATGCGTTAATTATTGGTTTAAATTATTCATTCAAAGCCCTGGTTGCAATCTATTGATCTGAAGAACAATTAAAATCAAAATGATCAATCAAATAATAGGTAAAAACGAAAATTGAGGAAATGCTTTTTAATGGGAAAGTAAGTCAAGTAAATAATTTTAAATTATAAGCATATATATAATACAGGATTTACGTAAGTAAAACAAACGATACGCATGAGCTAAAATGTCACTTAATACACGAGCTTTCAATTTCGATTTAAAAAAAATGATAAATTAACTGCCCCTTGTAATATTTGAAGGGAAACGCGTCATACACCATCGTGATGTAAAAGTATTTGCTTTATGACGTCAATTATTTCCGGGAATAAAGCATTAACTGGAAGAACATTTTTGAACATTCCGAAAATAATAAACATACATTTAAAATAAAGAATTCCTCAACTTCAAAAATGTGACCTAAATTATCAGATAATTCAGTTCATTACAGAAAAATTTAAAAATCAAATTTAAACAGATCTTTAAAAAGATAGAAAACATTCATTTTTATTATAAAAAGTATAAAAAATAAGAAAAACAGGCAATTATTTTTCTTAAAGACAATCAATAGTCAAAACCATCTCGTAACTATGTTTTGTCTTGTCTTTTATTCGTTAGATTTTCCTGTCTGGTATTTATTCAAAGTACAGTTTATAGTCCCCGAGTATGAAATACAAAATGTATATCAAAAACAAAAACGTGCGTTTTTTCCCTATATCACTAAAAATAAGTCCTACAGAAACCATGAGAAAAACTTAAGTGCTCTTGACGTAGACAGAACACATTGTCAAGTATTAATGTACTGCATTCATAGAAAAAAATTCAAAGACATTAACAACTTCGTATTTACAATGAATTAAAAAGATAAGTACGTACGGCAACAAACAATTAGAAAAATCTTTGTACTTGTTCTGGTTTTGTTTTACATATTTATTCTAACATAACCAATAAGTAGTTAGTAGACGAAATACACTATTAGCGTTCAAAGTTGTAATCATGACGAGTTTGTTCTTTTTTCTTAAATGATTTGTGAAATTGTAACGGATATTCATTTATCTGTATGTTTCTGCAACAAATATTTAAGCTGTTCACAATTCCAAACTGTTGTGCCTCAATTAAGTAACATCCAATGCAAATAATACTGTCACGGTAGGTCTTTATTGCCTTCATCTCGCTAAATACTAGGCTAGAAAAGGTATAATGCATGTTTGATGTATATATATATTTTTAAAATATTTTTAGTATTATTAATTCTAGTAAAGCATACAAATCAAGTGATTAAAAGAAGGGTTTAATTTTCCCAAAAGAAGACCATTAAATACATGTAAAGACAGGTAGTTTAGAAAACATAACACCAAATCATCAGGGTAACCGAGCCACGCGTTTATCAAAACTATAACTGCATAACGAACACACCCGTT
The DNA here is from genome assembly GCF_036588685.1 of Mytilus trossulus. NCBI lineage: Eukaryota > Metazoa > Mollusca > Bivalvia > Mytilida > Mytilidae > Mytilus > Mytilus trossulus. Next base: position 9,755,428 of record NC_086380.1, read on the forward strand.
GTTTTTTTCTCGCTTAATTACTTGAAGTGAGTGTGAAAAGTGCAAAATATCACAGTACTAGCTGACTGCTTAATAATGGTTGTATGTAATTTCACTAATTTAACCAACGGGATGAGTTTGCTGTTATCAATTAGTTCGTTATACATTTAAATTTGAATTAAATGAGGTATTAAATAAACCTCAATAAATAGCCAACACAACATCAGCAGATGAAATAATTAAGCATATTGAAAAGATACTAATTATAATTTTTACTTCTATTTTTTTTTTAGATATATAATATCTACTAAATTAGTTACGTTCGCACCTTATTGAGTAATGTTAAAATGATGGGTTTAAATTATTCACTGTTCAAACCCCTAGTTGGAATCCATTGAAATTGAAGAACAATTAAAATCGAAATGAACAATCAAATCTACTTAAAAACGAAAATTGAGTAAATAATTTTTAATTATAAGCATATATATAATACAGGATTTACGTAAGTAAAACATATGATACGCATGAGTTGAAATGTCACTTACTACATGAGATTTCAATTTCCATTTTGAGAAGAACATAATAAATGAACTGTCCCGGCTGACCTTGTAATATTTGCAGAGAAACGCGTCATAATCCATTGTGACGTGAAAGTATTTGCTTTGTGACGTCAATTATTTCCGGGGAAGGCATCAGTTGGAAGAACATGTTTTGAATATTTTAAATAAATTAAACATATATTTGAAATAAAGAATAAATAATAATCTAAAATATGATCTAAATTATCTAATATCTACTTTTCAGAAAATTCAATTCATTGCAGAAACCTTGAAAAATCAAATTTCAACAGATCTTTAAACGGTTAGAAAACATATATTTTATATTAAATAAAAAGTAAAAGAAATACAAACAACACCATGTCATTTTTACGTTTTGTCTCTTGTCTTTTATTCGTTTGTTTTGTCTGTTTTGTATTAATTCAAAGTTTAATTTATATTCCCGCTAGCATATATAGTATAAAATATAACAAACTAAAAAAACAAAACGTGCGCTTTTTCCCTATATCAAAATGTTTTCGTAACACGAGTCCTACAGAAACCATGAGCAAAACTTAAGTGCTCTGGAAGTAAGTGGAACACAACTATTTTATTCATAGAAAAAAATCAATATAAAAGTTACAACATCGTTTTTACCATTATAAATCAAAATGAAAGGTACAACAAATAATAAGAAAAAAAAACTAACTTCGTATTTTTTCTGCATTTTTATTGACATATTTATTCTAACATAATTAATAAGTATTAAGTAGACGAAACGCGTTACGAGCGTGCGATATTGTGCTCATGGTCCCTTTGATGATTTTGTTCTTTATTCTTAAATGATTTGTAAAGTTGTAAAGGAGAGTAATTTTTTTTTATCTGTATGGTTCTCGAACAAATAATTCAGCTGTTCACAATTCCAAATTGTTGACTCAAACAAATAACATCCAATGTAAATAAAACTTTCATGATAGGTCTTTATTGCCGACATGTAGCTAAATACTAGCCTTGAAAAGGTATAATTCATGTTTGATTCATATTTCAAACATATATTATTGATGTTATTAAGTCTAGTAAGCATACAAATCAAGTGATTAAAAGAAGGGTTTAATTTCCCTTGTCATATTTGTAAATATGACAAAAGTACTCATGTTTTCATCAAAGTATTTAATTATTAAAACAATGATTAGAATACAAGATATATGACATGTGATATATGAAGCCTGCACCAACGCGGACTTTGAAGTGTTAACAGACATGCAGACATAATTCATCTAACTAAAAGCTTTTGCGTTGTAACTTTTCTTAAATTTAAGCATGTTTAGCATTATAATTTAACAAATCTATTGAAACAAATGTATGTTTTATGTCGATTTCGATTATTTTGTTGTTGCTTACATTTGACTCTTTTTCTCTTCTGCTTACTGGTTGTTTTGTGTTTACCATATAAATATTTAATTTTAATTTATTGCATGAATATTTGGGAATATTGTCCCGAGTAGAATTTCATATTGCACGAGCTTGCGAGTGCAATATATGTTCTACGAGGGACAATATTCCCCAATATTCATGCAATAACCCTTTGGTTGTATAGCAATATAATATTTGAAAGTAAAAAATGGTTTAAACTAAGATTTAAACATTGATGACGTCATGGATTTTGAAGATTTATTGCACTAGTGCAATATTAGATTTTATTGCACGCTATCTTTTGGTTACGTTCTGTGGGAAATATTATATTGCTATACAATTAATTCAAATATAACCATGATAACAGAAAATAATTAATTCGTGTCTCATGAAACAAAAATTCGAACACGTAATTTTTGATTTAAAAAGAAAAAAAGGCGTCATAATTCAAGGTCATATGTCGTAAGTTGTCCTAAATCAATAGTGTTTTAAATGGTTGTTTTGGTTTATCTGTTCTACATTTGTTAAATGACAAAAAATCGAAAAGAATATGTTTGCTGACTGATATTATATTTTACAAATGTTCGTGTATTTAAAGCGCTAGGAATGTTTTAACAAATCTTTTTCAAGGGTTTGAATGAATAAATACTTTAAATAAGGAAAATACTGTCTATCTATACACGTGTAGGTGGAACATATCTTGTGTTTTATAGACAGAAAACAGCAGGCTTTAAAAATAATGATAAAAGAGAATAATAATTGTTCTTATATTATTTTTTTCAGCTTAGCTTTTTTTTGTTTTAAGACATTTCTATAGAATTTTTGTTTAGTAAATATCAAACAATACTAGCTTTTGATACGAATTTTACTTTTGCTGCTGTCTAGCTGAAGTCTACATATCATCTTGTTAGCTATTACTTGTTCTGAGTGGTTAATATTGATATGGAGAATCCAATCCGAGTGCTTAATTCCGAAAAGTTAAATTGTCGCTTAATTTGATTAACAAAATGATTATCGTAATGACAAACAATCAGAATGAATGGTACACTCCGTTTCAAATATTGTATTTATAATTTGAACAGTGTAACTTAATGACTTTGAATTACTATCACGCTATTAAAAAATCCACGCACGTTGCTGATGATGGGGTCAAATATACAAAATTTGTAATTAAAGTAACTGTATTTTATATATGTAGACAAAAAAATATTTGTTAATGTTCTAGACAAATTTAACTCAACAATACACGTATTAATATGAATACTATACCGATGGTAGACAGAATGGAAACAATCGGTTCCCCTACACAGCTTTGGATTTTTTTCTATTTACTGAGAAATACAGTCGTTTTATCGTCTAATTGAGATATTTTTATGCTATGATCGTTATTATCTAGGTTAACTACAAACCCGTTGATTTCGACTATCAAATTTATTAATTTTTCTTTGAAGAAAAAATCCAACCAGTCAGAGGAGAAATAATTGTTTGCAAGTTTCGGATGACATGATTTATTTAGTAGTTGTAATTACGCTTTAGAATTACCTTAATTAAGGACTAGTGCTCTAAGAACGGTACTTTTACATTTATGTTTCCGTGTTTTTGTATTGACTAATTTAATCAAGCGGTTTTTTTTAAATATTTCCTAAAGTTAGTTTTTCTAATGTGTTTTTTCAATATTTTGAAAGGCTGAAAGCCCAAAACAGTTTAAACTTCAACATATAATGCCGTGTTTTTTTTAAGTCAGGAGCATACAATTAAGGACTGCAGTTGGAAATGATTTTGACCATTTATATTTCCTGTGTTGTTTAATCATAAATCAGGCTGTTGATTTTACATCTCAATTGTTTTGTACCAGAATAAAGAGGTACAGATCTCCGAATTTGCTAAGGCTGTAATATTTTTGGTATAAATAAGAATTTGTAAACTATATGGGAATTTGCACACAAAGGCTTGAACGATCTACAAAGTCCCTAATGAGGCCAAGCAATCGTTCTACTGTCATGACAATTTTGCTACAGGCCCTCCCGATATAGAAACACATTTTTTGTTAATCGTATTACAAGAACTGCTGGATCAATTAATAAGATATTGCAAATTATTTCACCTAATGTTCAGCTACATTGGGATGTGTTTTCTAAATAATAAAAATGTTGGAACTTATGTTGCACGCATCTTCCTAAAAGAGAACATAACATTACGGCAAAAAAAATTAATTTATCAATTTCAATTATGAAATTTCCGTTTTTTGTAGCAACATTAAATCTGCGCATTTACATTGAGAATATATGGCAATTTGTGCGATATTCCGCTGTTTTCTTTTCCTAGATTGCTCTTTACAATGAACATATTACACTAAAGGTTCAACAACTATTGAAAGTGGTTAATATACGCGTTTAATAAATTGCGATGAATAAATTAAAATCGTGGAAATGGCAATCGTCGTATTTGTTTTTTTTACAGGACGTTGTCTGTTTTTCTTTAACTTATGCGCTTGAAAATCAATTTGGTTTCTTTGACCTCTCTTGTTCATTTGTCATGTCAGATTCTTTTACAGCTTTTTTTACGGTGTTTGTTTTGTTCATTGTTTAAGGACGTAGGGCGTAGTTTTAGCTGATATTTCCGCCATTGATATTTATGCGATAATACCACATCTACGTATTTTCATATTTATACAGATGTTGGATTCACATTGATAGCTGCTATTCGCATTTATAGGAACGTACAAGAAAAGAATAATAAAAAGCTTAAACATTCTGTCTATTTCTTATTTCATTGCCCTCTCTTTAGAATTTGTTTTATATTTAATATATGTTAAACTGTATGGAACAAGATAAATAACAAGTATATACCTGTATAAGGAATTTAATTCAATAAAATTCAGTATTGTAATTGCATAGCATACTAGTACATCAACCATTTTTTAACTAATACTACTTAGTAATATGATGAGTAATGTGTCTTTGACATTTTGACAATGATGTTAAACTCGAAGAAACTTTAACTCTTGCCCTTTGTAATAAAATTCAGTATTGTATTTGCATAACATACATCAACTATTTACAAATAAAACTGAGTAAAATAATGAGTAATGTGTCTTTGACATAATGCCAAAGATGTTTAATTCGAAGAAACTTTAACTCTTGCCATTTGTAATGAACTTGTAATGTTATTAAACGTATTTACATCAATAGGACGTGTAGGAGAATCTTTTTTCATGGGATTAAAAATGTAAATAAGTCATTTGTCTACCCGGAGTGATGCCACTATTTACTCAAATTTCTGCGATGTTGTTTGTATAAACTCCTCTGATGTTACTTGTATGAAGAATATTTTCTGTAAGTGTGATCCGTTATTTGATACTTGATTTTTTTTCTGTAATGGTTTCATCTCCATGCTTCCTTCATTGGATTAGTACATTTAGAGAGGTTTTTAAATGATTCAGAGTCTTGAAATGAAAATCTAGAATAAAAAAGAAAATATTATTAATACAACAGAAAGTAGATAAATACAGCTTTGCAAACATGTTCAATTGCAAACATTTACAAACCATACTATACACATTTAAAAAAACACAAGACATTTTTTAAAATTAATAAAAATGATAATAAAAAACCGATTTAGTTTATCAGTTCAAATTAATCCAACCGAAGATTTTATAAAGAAGTAACTACTTTGTCTTTTTTAAATATTTGGATCCTCAATGCTCTTCAACTTTGTATTTGTTTGGTTTATAACTATTTCGATATGAGCGTCACTGATGAGTCTTATGTAGACGAAACGCGCGTCTGGCGTACTAAATTATAATCCTGGTACCTTTGATAACTAATTAGATAACTCCATCGTAAAAAATATTTCACAAGAACATATTAATTTTCACCCAATTACTAACAGAAAAAAGTTACTTTCCGATGAAAACAATATGCGCTTGTAACAGTTCTTATTAACCTGGAAAAGAATATTCTGTCAGAAATTAAAGAACAACAATGTTAGTTGGAGAACACTTTCTAATTTACTAACTTTTGTCGTATCAATCGTAACTATTTTGTTTTGAAAATAGAATATATAAAATATATATTACGTTATTAATAAGAAAAGGAAACAAAATATCATTACAATAGCAAATGTTAAATATTTAATAGATGACACAATATGCAACTTTTGATGGAATGATGATGTTTATTAACACATAGCTTTATAAACACAAACATTTGTTAAAATATCACCGTCTTCAGACATGAATAGGACAAACCTGTAGATTGCCTTATTCGACCAGCAACTACATTGAATAAAAACATCAATGACTACATTCAAAAACAATAACAACAAATAACAACAAATATGAGTTAGAAAATAAAAAAATAAATAAAGAGGGGCGAATGATACCAGAGAGACAGTAAATGTTTCATGCAACCGTCGAAGAGTGAGAGTTATGATTAAACAAGATGCCCTTTTCTTATATTGCTTGATTTATTTAATTCAATCTTGGTTTCGAGGATGAAATTATCAACCAAAACAGCTGAATTGGATTACCCTACTTGTTTTAATTATTTTTGATATACATTTTAAATTAAGTAGTTGCTGAAATTAGTAGTTTCTTGTTGGTTTCTATAACTATGAAGGTAATATTAGAATCGCAAATGGAATTCTGCTTAATATATTTAGTAGATAAATTCAATTAGTACGTATTCATCATACAAATTTTGTTACAGCTGATACGGGAAATTGTACGTCATTTGTTTTGTGCATCATATGAAGTTAGATGGTTTAATTTGACTTGATTCATATACAGCTCCAAATGCATTATTGTCTTCTGACTCAAAGTCAAAGTCACTATTTTTGTTCTCATAAAACGTACATTGTCTGTATTTAGAAATACATAGAAATTTTATGTTCATGATAGTACATACAACTGCACTACATTTAAGAATTTTGACTTTTTTTTGTAGATTTAGGCTTGTAAACTATATAGTGGAGCGGCGGAGAGGACAATTTTAGAAATTTAAATTACCTAAATACCTCATGGGATTTTAATAGCTAATTGGAAAGCTGAAATCCTGTACTTTTTGAAAATATGTGTCGTCAATATCAAATCTGGTACAATAATATCGAAAATCAAGGTCAAAGGTCATCACTTAAAATAATCCGACTTTCATCTAGAGAAACAATACCATTGATATTTTTCAAAATTAATAATCTATTCAATAAATTATACGAGTAGTATTATGTAGAAAAACGTTAGTTCATACCAAATCTTTTTCAAATATGACGTCAGAACAACGTTTTATTCAACTTTTTTAAAGGTATTTCATGGTACATACAATTTTTAATGCCTAATGGAAAACAGGAACATATTGACATTGATAATTGACATCGACAAATAGCATTTCTTGAATACTTTAATAGTTGAAAAGTTTTTAAAGAGTATCTGAAATGCATAGCTAATAAATCAAAACAAATATGAAGCCATGAAAAAAATCGTTTCAGTTTTCAAGGATTCGACGTGTCACTGAGTTTTCTTAAAATGAATTCAAACTATCTCAATACAAGATACCTTTTTATTTTATTTAATGAATGGCTATTATCTATTTTGAATTTATTGAACCATAAAACTAATTTTTTACTCTTCACATTGAATAATCCGCGAAGCGGATTATGTAAAATGTGAAGAGTCAAAAATTAGTTTTATGGTTCAATAAAATCAAAATAAATTATTGCCATTCATTATAAATAAATTTCTATCAAAAATAAGGCTCAAAGAACGTTTTATATTATTTATATTAACAATAACAACGTACACACATGTTGGCGTATGAATACACAACGTCAGAGTGGGCGTGTCGCCATCAAAATTGATAACATTGAAAATAAAACTAATAATTTTAACCAATCAGAAGACAGTAAAAACACCAAATTTATTTATATAGTTAATGAAGTTTGATATATTACTCAATTAGTGCAAGCGTGTTGTAGAACAAATTCCTAAAATTTAGACATGACCGTTATGGTATCTATGATGAGTTTATTTTCATACCAAATGAAACGTCAAAAACATTATAGCAAATTAAAATAAAGTTACCAAATATTACAAGAACTATTTTCATGGTATTTCATTACAACTACCTACATTTTGACAAAAAACATAAATCAGTGCAAGGAAGACCCTGCTCCTTGCAAACACGTGCTGCCTAGCATGTTTCCCCCCTTACATGAACTAATTAGATCTTGTAGAAAGTCCGATGCCATTTGTCCCTCAAAGAAAACTAGCCCTAACGTGTCATGTTGCGCAGTTTTCCAACAAAGGCACATGGGGAGCCATTACTTCGGTTGGATAGATTTGCCGACTGCCAAACTTTGCTTTGCCACATTGTACGTAGTACGTGATGCGAAAATACGAATTCACATGCCGAAAGCTTCTCGGTTGAATTGTTTTACACTGTCTTATCGGGGCCTTTTATAGCTGACTGCGGTATGGCCATTTGGGCTTTGCTCATTGTTGAAAGCCGTAAGGTTACCTAAGGCTACATGATTACCGAAACGGCTTGGTTTTGTCCTAAAAAGGTTGAATACCGACTTTTAACCGATTCCAAAAAAAAACTTGAAGTGAAGTCACACCAACCCAGAGCATGAACGACCGGCATAATAAGACTTTAAATGGAGTAATTATGTTATTACAATATGACACCAGGCACTCTGCGAGAGTAGCACATTTTCTCCGAATGTAATGCGAAATATTCATTGATACTGAAGAAAAGAGACAAGTAACAAAACTTATCAAATAGGTTGACAACATAGCTTCTGCCATTTCCAACGACATGCATTTGTACTTGGTTATTTGCACGATAATAATCCCTAGATATATAAACATGTTCCATGTTTTGTAATCAAATTGAGGCTGCTTCATAAAGTACATGCATACCGATTTGTCGTTGGTTTTGGTGGAGCTACATGTACTTAAGTCGGCTTTTATCTCAACCATTTTTAATTATGCTTTGATGTTATTCGCTGTCTTAACAACGTCTCCCATGAAAATATCGCTAGCAAATACAATGCTAGAATCATATTGTCCTTGTTGAGCAAAAAAGGCAATGGCATCTTTGTGGTTCCTCTCAAGTTTAGCCTTATGTTTAGAGGAATTACAGTATGTCTTACTTTTTTTTATCAGGTAAAAAGACCGATACCTTGTCAAAAGTGATGATTAATCAAGAGACTTTTTGTAAAGAATAAGGTCTTTTTTTGGCATCTAGCGGGACCCGTTTTAACGAGATTGTTAAATTGTCCATGTGATTGAATAAAAAAACAAATCAAACACACCTAAAAATCAAACGAACCCTAAAATGAAATTCACTTTCCCATTTCAATTCAACAAAAACGAGTATACAACAATACCAAACAACATAAATTAATCACAAGGCTTTGGAAATTATAAAATGAACAAGAAATATGCTTAAAAATTACTACAAATGACCTTCGCGAAATCGCTGAATGTGTGACTATAACTAGAAATCACAACAATGTCGGTAAATCTGTGACAAATATTCGGACTTGAAATCTGGATAAAAAGCAGATATTTAGTCAAATATTTATATCTTTAGGAATTAACTTCAAAAAGTAAATCGGGTCGATTGAAGTATAATACGGCGGCTTCATTGTTGTGCCTTTATATACCTATACTGCACGCGCAAATAATGCTAGATGAAAAACGATGATTTTTACAGTGTTATTTTCAACCATTTTCAGATGCATCAAGCATTAAATTTATAACTATTTGGACATGCCCTTACATTGTATGAAGTTCACGAATAACTTTATTTACCAATTTCATTCAAAAATTATTTTTTAGAACGGGTGTGTTGTGAAATTTGACTACCGAATCGGCAGTGCAATCGATGCAAGTTGGGTAACGTCAGTAAAGGCTATTTTTAACGTCAATTGTACCACATTTGATATTGACCACAAATATTTTTCTAAAGCTGAATAATCGATAAACATTTTAGGACCTTAAAATTCCATGAGGGATTTAGGTAATTTAAAATCGTTAACTAAGCGACTTTTTCAACATTTGCCGCTCCACTAATAACGTTCATGACATACATAGTAAATTAGGTACTCATTTTTATAAGAGCAAAATGAAACCAGCCAAAAAGACTATAGTAAACAACTTAATTTGTCATTTGATTAAAATTCTATTTTCAATTAGTTTAAATATGATAAATATTCTTTACATTAGTGACAAATTACATTCTATGATTAAAATCAATTAAATGTATTGATCCAAACAAAAGTATTTGAATACCTATACCATTGAGTTAGAGACTAAGTAAACCAATTAGGAATATAGTAACGGGTAGACTTAGCTAATTCACTAGAACATTGTACCGCTTCTCATTTAAAACAAACTATGACATATTGATGTACGCAATGGTTAACTGATATTCTAACGTTAATTAATGAGAACCATGTCGATTTCTATTTTGGCTGATCATTTAAAAATATTTTAGAATTAATTTGAGTGATATAGTCTCGTGTTGTTATGAAAAAAGGAAAATCCGGAACGCCGAAAAAGAATCTATATATAATGAAAAAATAAATAACTGAAATAGATTAAAAGAAACCAAAAAAAAAAAAACCCTGTCGTATTCCTGACTTGGTACTGACATTAACTTATTTACAAAATTCATGATTGAGTGAATTTCAGTCGCAAAGAATTCCAGTATATTGACAAAAATATGTAGAAACTAAACAGACATAAGAGGTAAACATTTAAAAAATTCGGGTTCAATGATAAGGTTAAATCTGTAAAGTCTTTTTCTTACCCGACACCAAAATCATCGATTTGCTTTAATTGATTTTTATCTACTTGTCAAAAATTACTTTTTCATATAGTCAAAATTGAAAATAAGACCAGTTTCGGTATGGCAAAAGATATTCAAGATCATCGCTAATAGAAAAAATAAATAAAACGAATACAGAAGTACAAACAAAATTCAAAACAGAATTTCCTTATTCAAATGGACAAATTCAAAACCCAAACACATTCAAACGAATGGATACAACTGTCATATAAAGGGTAATAACAATTAAAATATATCAATAATGCTAGCCAAATTTATAAGAAAAAGTAAAGATTTGATTTTTTTTATGTTTAAAGTTCTGATCAGTTAAAGCAATCAATAGATATAGGAAGATGTGGTGTGAGTGCCAATGAGACAACTCTCCATCCAAGTAACAATTGAAAAAGTAAACCATTATAGGTTAAAGTACGGCCTTTAACACGGAGCCTTGGCTCACACCGAACAACAAGCTATAAAGGGCCCCAAAATTACTAGTGTAAAACCATTCAAACGGGAAAACCAAGGGTCTAATCTATATAAAATGTTCAAATCGAACATCCAAAAGAACCAGACCTAGTTGGTAGATAGGATTAGCAGTTTCTGCTACATGTATGCATCCATTCACCCCCATGTTAATTAATACTCAGTTAAAATATCTCAATCTGAAATAGGACACAATCAGCAAAAGCTACATATTAGACATTACAACTGTTCTATTTATGTCAAATGTTAGAACTCGTTGTTTTTACCCAATATATAATATTTTGCCCCATAACTCCCTTTTATTTTTTCATATAAGACTTACTAGGTCATACAATGACATTTATCCAAATTTAAGAAGAATATTGATTTATTTTCTTTTGATTTAAAACCCGAACAAACCAATGCAATCATAAGGTAAAGTCATTGTCAGCTTTTCCTCGCCTTATCTTAAAAATCAAATATCTCGAAAATGAGCTCCATGACCTTTCAATAGTTTTAGCTTATTTTGTTCCTTTACTAATGCTTTTCTGACTCATAGTATCCATTTCAAAATCTTAATCATTTTGTTATTTTCATCTAAGTTAATCCTTAAGATCTGAAAGCGTAAAAACATGCCAAAAGTGAGTTGAGAAAAAGATATATTTTTGACCGTGACCTTAACATTAACAAAGGGTAAATATTAAGCACTGTTCTTCATTATTTTAGTGCTGGAAGGAGGTTAAGATATTCAGGCATGAAGTTCAAGGTGGTAATTAACAACTTTACTAAAATCAATTTGGCTCGTTTAATTTTCTTAAAATTTTGAAGTATTCACTTTGACCCTTTGACAAAAATATAAGTAATCAAAAATATTGAATCAAGCGTTTAATAAAAGAAATTATACTGGCTATAAAACAGTTTGACAAACAATTATTTTGATCATCGAGAAGCTTAATATTCCCTTAACAACACAACGTCATTGAAACGTTTTGCCGATTTTACAGAGTTATCTTCCTGTAGTGTTAGGTACCACCTTACGACACCTTTAAATTTGATAACGTTACAGAAGAATACTTGAATTGGATTGCTCAAGTAGAATTTTTCTCTTGGTTTACACTTCGATAAACCATGTACCGAAACTACTTTTGTAATCTATTAATGCACGATACACATTCTTGCAGAAATACTGGGATTTTCAGCAAGTTGAGATTATGAAAAAATTGCATAACAGTTGTTTCTATACTAATGCATATATAACAAAAAAAAATAAAAAAATAAATGCACTTAAGCTTTGAAAATGTATAAAAATTAAATTTAAATAAAATTCCGGGAAATTTCACGAATGATTTGGCGAATTTACGTCATGGCAAAACACGACGTCATACGATTGAAAACTTTCAGACGGAAGAATATTTCGTTACTTGTACGCTTCAAATTTGGATAGTGTCTAATCAAAATAAAGTTTTTGAGGTAGGTGCTAGTTTATTTTTCGATTCGGTTGCATTTATCGAACATATAAGTTGTTTAGAAAGTCAAGATGGCGGCGTACTCCTTAGTTACGACAATCCTCTGTGCTTCTGATAGTACATATAGTAGCCATCAAAGTAATAATGTAAATCAATAATCGCGCCTGTTTGGCTGAAAAATTATAAGGATTAAACACATTTTTTCTAGAGCTTATTGATGTGTAAGCCGGGTCTCTAACTCACAAACTGTACATATTCGGACTTTTATTCAGTTTGTGAGTTAACCGCCCCGGTTTACACATCAAAAACCTCTACAAAAAATGTGTTTAATCCTATAATATACTTGAACATATCAACATTTGTTGTCGGTCGAGTTGAGTGTAAGTACGTGACACGTTCGCTCATCAGTTCTTAAACATTAATCATTGAAATAAGGAGAACAATACCCCTTATTAGAATCGACGTTGAGTGTCTACTGACAACATACTTGTATATATCAACAGTTGTAATATATTGAGTTGAGTTCATAAAAAGTGACACGTTTTCTCATTAATTCTTAAAAAAAATCGTTAAAAAAGGGAACGATACCTCTTTATATAGGAATCGACGTTGAGTGTCTAATAAGTGAAACGTTAAATGTTTTAACTTTTTCGTTTTAAAAGGAGAACAGTGACACGTTCCTTTATTAGTTAAAAATTTTAATAATTAAAATACGGAGAACGATATCCACAAATATATGAATTAATAAAGGAAACAAAGTCATGAATAGATAAAGATCTAGAAAGTCGTTATGATACAAAAGTAAAAAACGAAATACATCGATTAACATTAATTACATTTCATAATTTAATTAAAAACAAACATGCATATGGAAATGAAACATAATTACTTACTTTATTAGGCAAAACTTTAAAAAAAAACACGCGACACAATATAATACAGCATTTAACACATGTTATCAATAGACATTTTTTTTTAAGACATATAAACGTTTTATTCCTAAATATTTCCTGTGTACAATTACCTTAGTCGTCCAGGATCAGACTAAGGGTCCCTGTTTACAAAGTGGAACCATCTATCCAGGGGAAATAGAAGGCAATAAAAAAGTAGTCCACTTTTAACCTTGGATTTACATTTAGTGTACAAAAAAAAATTATATTCATATAATGTTAGAAGATCTATACTTTAATTTCAAAATAGTAAGTAAATAAGTATAAGATACCCACATAAAATATGTACATTTACTAAAATAACCATGATAGGCTAATACTTTTTGTCATATTTTCTTATATACAATCATTATTCTAATGATATAAACCATAAAAAATGTACTTTGACTCAAGCTATATTATACTTTATAAAATGTCTACATTTTCATTATTACAGACTTCAATTTTGTCTTATCAATTATATCAACGCCTTTCAAAAGAAGAACACATTTTAGATTATATTTCAAGTTGTGTTTCCAAATTTAATAAATATCTTGTGGTGTTTTAGGCGTGTTGTTAAATTTTATTGAATTCCTAATTTTCCATAGTGTCCATTTACAATATATGATAATTATGTTTAAAAAATTATCATCTTTTGGTTCTCCCGTATTTTTGCCCAATAGAACCTCCTTTTCACCAAAAGGATGATTTATTCCTATGTTTGATTTGATAAGTATTTCTTGGAGGTTTTTTTTTAAAATTAACTGTGATGTACTACAACTGAAAAATAAATGTTGCACGGTTTCTATATTATTATCATTTTGACAAATGTGGCATTTTTCATTTGATATCTTATTTTTTTTTAATCTTTCTACATATATAAAATATTGTGCATGGATTTCCATTGGAATTCTTTTACTTTATTTTCAATTTTCAAATATTTCAATTCCGACCACATATTTTCCCAAGGTATATTTGTTCCAAATATTTCCTCCCACTTAATTTGACATTTTGGAGATAAATCTTTATTTAAAACCGTACGAATATAATTGAGTTTTAACTTCGCTGGTTTGAATTTTTGGTTGTTTAAGTTAATGATCCCAAGGTCATCTGATATGTTTAATCTACTTTCATAATGCAAATTCTGGTTTCCGCAAGATTTCAAAATTTGCACGAAATCTTTTGGAATTGCCTGTTTAATTTTTGAAAATTCGGAAATACAATTTCTCCGATCAATCAGCTTCCTATAAATTTCATTACAGCTAATAAAATCCGTAGTTTCTAAATTCCAAATGTCCTGGATAGTTGTGATACCGCTTTTAAAAAAAGAAGAGTAGAACAATGGTTTATTTTTAAAACAAATAAAAGAGTTTCCAAATATCCTCATATTTAAAATAGCACTTTTATATGGAGGTATTTCGACATTTTGAATAAATCATGACCACGTATTTATAATTTTCTGATAAATTTGTGGTAGTTGGTTCACATCTAAACCATTTAAACTTGAACATTTACATACAAAAAAAGCATCATTATATTTTTCGTCAAATGTCCGAAGCCAATACTTACCGATCGCATTCCAGCTTTCCAATGGCTCATGAAATAAACGATATACAAGTTTTGTTTGTTTACTTTTTATAAACGTATCTATACTTACCATTCCCATCCCCCCTTTTATTTCGTCCAAACAGCAGACATTTCTTTCTACCTGGTTCACTTTTCCGTCCCATATAAAGTTCCAAATTATATTATTTAGCTCTTTAGTGTATTTATCCGGAATTCCTCGTATTTCGATCTCGTAAGAACAAAGAGAAAGTATCATATTTTTTACTATAAGAGTTTTACCTTTAAATGTAAGCTTCCTACTTTTCCATACATGTGTACAATTTTTAACTTTTTCTATTAGTTTTCTCCAAATATCATCGTCATCTATTTCATAACCATCAATAGACATTAATGATGGCAATTTTTTCGTTGACTTTACTTCACCCAATTTTAAATATATAACTTCAATATTTTGGAGAAATTACTTAATTGTTAAAAAGAATAAAAAGTAATGAAAATAAAACAAACGATCTCGTGTTAGTGTAATCACATATTTATAAATACTATATGATTGTTCGGATGTGTATTTTAGAAATGTGAACCTTTCTCTAACAAATTTTAATGCAAATGATTAAAACTTGCCAAGTTGCAGGATATATGATGAGGAGACGTTGTATGGTTGCTAGTGAGACGACTATTTACAGCTACCCAATGAAACGAATTTAAGCAACTCTTTATATTGTGTAAGCCTATAATATGAGCACATAATCAAAGAAGGTAACCTTTCAAAACAGTATATACATTTTAAAATGTGAATCATATAGCGATTAAAGAAACTGCACAAGGTCTTTAATTTTTCACTGTTCTAATCCATTATCATTTTTTACAGGTAATAAAAAAATCAAGTTATTTGAAGGAATGGTATTCGGAACCTCTCTGTATCCTTTCATTTTAATATATTAATGAAAGTTTGTTACCTACCTTTCCTGTGTAACGATGAACTTGGTCTTTTTAAACCAATTTTGCTGCAGGAATCGAACAAGGCTGATTAAATCACTCATGACTATGGATCCAAACACAATCACTAAAATTAGAATTCCAATATAACCTATATTTTTAGCACTAGGTCGACTGTCTGTTGCACAAGTACGTTTACGAACGTAAGAACTTGTCTCCTTTTTATCAATTTGTAAGACTGCCTTTAATTGTTCTAGTCTAGCATCTAATGTTTCTATAGTAACTGTTCCATTTCCAAACATGCATGGACAGTCGTAACTACAAACATCAACTGGACTTTCATTAAAACGATTGAGGGTTGTAGTTTTATATAATGTTGTTGAAATGGTTACATTATCAGTTGTCATTTCTGTTTTCTCTGATGTGGTTGACTCCAGATATTTTGGAAACTTCCAGTTAGACGAAGAACTTCCTGACATGATATATCCTTTTGATACTGTTGTAAACTGATTTGTTGTTATGATCGTGGTTTCTTTTGAATAATTTATGAATGATTTTGTTAGAGTTTCTTCTTTTGTTGATGATGTTGTTTTGTCCGTTGACAATGTTAATGATGATATTTCTTGCGTTGTTAATGTTGTTGTGTCTTCTTTTGCTGATGATGTTGTTTCTGCTGCTGTTATTGCATCTTCGGTTGACAGTGTTGTTGTTTTGTCTGCTTTAAGCGTTGTTGTTACCTTATCACTTGTAATACGCGTCGTGTCTTCAAATTCTGTTGTCGATGAGTCGGTTGTAATGGATGTTGTTTCACCTAATATGATAGTTGTCAATAATGGGATGGTTGAGATAGCGGTTGAGTATTTATTGTTTTCTGAAGTTAGTTGTGTTGTAAATTGTTCTCTTTGGGTTGACACAATAGATGTTACTGGTACATTTGTTGATTTTAGTCTAAATGTTGTCGTTGGTAAGCACAACTCAACAACTGTGTCTATATCTGTTGTCATAGATGGTTCATTTTCAATGACAATAGAGGCTGAAAAAGATATCAACATGTAAAAGTTTTTTTCTTCAGTTTTCATATTATTTTTGTTATCTTTGCAAAAAGAAATCAAACGTTCACTATCTTTTTATGGTAAAAAAGAGCAGTTATAATTATTTTGAAATATGCCAAGCAATTTTACATGTAAATCAAAATAATATTAAGCAACATACATAGTGTTTGTTTCACTCAAAAAGGTAATTGAATAAATATGTTCGTTATGATTCAACACAATAAAGACTGTAAGCAGAAGACTCACTGTTCACTTATATGCATATACGTTAGAGAGTGAGGGGAAACCAACGGAATAATTAAAAAAACACAAGTCGAATTAAATCACACTTTCGGAAATACTGAAAATGACTAGCAGACAAAAGAAGTCATAAAAAACTAAACAGTAAGTATAACTGAACAACACATATCTCACACAAGATTAGTAGTTTAAACCCGGATCTGTAAGTAAACTAATTCAATTACTAGCTTTGTGTTACACATAATAGTTTTTTTATATAATATTTAACGGATTGTTGTTTTCAGTATGTGATAACTTGGCGATACATGCAATTGCATTCGTTGCGGTCACAACTGTAAAATAGACGGCTTTCCGGTTGCCAAGTTACTATTGGTAGAACATATATATATATAGTCAGTGATAGAGATAAAAAATTACGGTCAACCAAATCCTGATGGCAACTGAAATGATGACTTCAAATGTCTCATAAGAACCCAAGAGTCAAAGACTTTCTTTTAAGCTGCAAATTTGAAACAATCAAATCATGACAAGAAATGCTAGCCTGTTATATCGTGTCAACTGGGAATCATATTATCCTTATGCTTAAGTTGCTTGATATCAATTACCAAGATTTGTAAACGCAAATTGCTTGTTTTAAAGTCCTTAATATTATTTTATGTGTATCATATCGTTTAATGTTGATTTATCTGAATAAATATTGTTCAAACTAACTTGCATGTCAGAAATATGACAATTGTATTTCATTCATTTGATGTGTTTGAGCTTTTGATTTTGATATTTGTGAAGGTATTTCCTGTTTTAAATAACTTTTGAGTTCGGTATTTATTGTATTCAACATTTGTTTTGCTTCATATTAATGGTTACAATGTCATTTAATATATGTAAGTTAAGATATAACGTGGAATTAACCGTAAAAGCAATAAATGACGCTTATAATTAGAAAAACGAATAAGATTCTAGATAAAATAAATAATTGATTTTTATGTGAACTTTCAAATAATATTGATAAGAACATTAATGTACCAAATTGACTGCACCAGATGCGCATTTATACAGTTAATCTTTTTTCAGTGATGATTGAAGCAAAAGAGCATAATACAAATGCAGCAGAGGTGAAAAAACAAAACGAACAAAAACAGAGAGCCAAACTTGTACAACTACCGTGATTATACGTGCCGTATAGTTATCAAAGGTACCAGGATTATAATTTAGTACGCCAGACGCTAACGTGCATTTGTTGTTTCTGTTTGTCATTATTGGTGGTTTTTTTTTTTATCAGCATAACTAAGATATCTGAATAAGAAAATTGGACTTATCAATCCAAACACTTTAGGTATGTATCAATGAATGTAATTAATAAAAAAATAGCTATATTACTATATATAATGTAAAATATACTTACAAGAAAAACACTCTCGGGTAGAATAAAATAAATTTTTATTAGTGTTAGAAGTTGATGAAAAATAGTCCTGTGGGCTAATAGACGCATACATATAACATTTATTTGCACTATTTTGGTATTTAACAGCCCAACATTGTTCTTCTCCGTTTTGATAATTTTGACATTCTGTTTTACAATCGTCTAGTGTTGATGCCGGTACAGAAGATAATGAACTAAGGTTTTTGTCGATTGCCATATTTTGATCGTCATATTCACACTCACCTTGAAATAGAAAAGACATAGATATTTACATACAAATAATTAGTGTCTTCAATCACAAAAGCAAAAGTAAATAAATTCATAGTATATGCTCTTTACACACACGATATTTGTTTATGCAATATCCCTAATGTTTTATTTGCGATTGCGCTTCACAACATATATGATCTTTATATATCATCGTTGGTCATCTCAACAAGATTGCCATTCTCGCTTGAGCCTGTATTCTATTTTACCCATGACATTGTTGTTAATTATATTGAAATATTTTTACGTGCGCCCTTGGTTTCTAGCGATAATTTTTTATTTTAATCTTATATGCGGAGATAGGAAATTGTCGAAAAAAAAGCGATAAATATATTTACAAAAGAGGAACGAAAGATATCAGAGGGACAAGTCAAACTCATATATTGAAAATAAACTGACAACGTGTTGAAGGCCGTACTTAAACCTATAATGGTTTACTTTTTAAATTGTTACTTGGATGGAGATTTGTCTCATTGGCACTCACACCACATCTTCCTATATCATTTGACAACACCATGGCGTTAAAATGAAAAAGACAAACAGACAAACATTAGTATCCATGACAAGTAAGATTAGTACTTAACGTCCATTGAAGTCGTACTAGTTCACAAAGGTATATTCCTCAGAAACACATGCCAGCAAAGTAATAAACAAATGGATTCGTACATTCGTATCAGTAGATGATCGTTTTTATCCAATCTCGAAAGTTAAATTATCGAATTTTAAAGCCTGAGCATTGGCGAGTTTTTTTCCCCAATCAGATGAAAACCTTCATAGTTTAAGGCTGCACGGTTGTCTATATTTGCTTAAATCTCCTTCATTTGAAATCTGGTTGTTTTATCAAACTACATCTCTATATATTTATATTATTTAATTTCTCCAACGATGAATATTTATAAAACCGCAAAAAAGTGTCTCGAATTTGAGTTCCAAATAGGATAGCAAAATATCATTATAATAACATGTAAAAATATATCATCCTTTGTACAGAAAACGGTCTGCTTTAACAAAACCACATAATAAAATCTTAAACTTACCGTTCTGTACTTGACAAACAACATGATGTTTACTTGAGCAATCATCAAAGTGCCAATATAAATTGTCTTTGTCCATATACATGCATGGGGCGCTAGAACTGTAAGTCTCAGAAGATGGTATAAATAAGAAGTCCAACGAAGCACATGTACCTTGCCAGATACCAGAATCAATTCCAAAAGCATACAACCCTGTCCAAACGTGAGCACTCCTAATATATAAGAAAAGCATTTAAACTGACATGCAACATTGTCTAAATGTAAATGAAAATTAGTAATTGTGATTTTTTTTTTCAAAATACATTATTCGTAGACACAATTAGTTTTATCTGTGTTCAAGATTGATGTGTTCAAATACTGATTCGATTTTGATGATCAGAAGAATTTTTTTTTTCGAATTTAAAAAAAAAAAAAGAAGGTTTATTGTTTAGTGTTTATTTTAATTAATTATATTTGGAAACGGAACAGAAATGTAATAACAATTGTTAATGATAACCTCTGGTCCGAGAACATAGTTATTTTGTAGTGCATTTCCTTTTAGACTGAAAATGGAAATTCAAAAGAAATCCCACCTGCGCTTTTTTCCGTTATGTTTTACAGTGTGGTGTACTATTTTCGGTCAAATTATATTAAAATTATAGAAAGCTTCGCCAGCTTCTACTCAAAATATAGACAATGTGAAGTTAAGGGGTCTTTTAGTCTTTTGACAGCTTCAGACATACTTATTTGGATGATTTTGTTTTTGCTGAAATTCATGACCTGTAGTCTTTAACAGTGTAGTTTCAACCCCCTATTTGCTATTTGAGGAATGAAACACGAAGAACTAGTTTTATAAAGGGTATAACTAAATGGAAAGTAACACACTGTTTACATTAGGGACTATATTAACGAAAATATGGGGAAGACAACAGTGTTCTCGGAACCTCTGTTAACATGAGTAAAACATTTTAAAAATAAATTGCTCAAATGCAAGTACCAGTGTGAAGACCATTTGTTATATTAGCCTCTGTTTGACTTACTATTAATATGATTCAAACTTAAATGATTACAATTATATAAGTACCATTGTGAAGACCAGTCAGTATCTTTATACCAGTCTATCATTGAAACAACAGATTGAGAATCAATGGTAACAATCTCTCCACCCTTCATCTGACACCAGGTGGCAGCACCAATCCAGGACATGGATGTTGGATTAAATATCAATTGATAGTTTGAATTACCGCTATATGATACTGCAATTAATAGTTACATTTCATGAAGTGATTAATGAATTAAACAAGAAAAGAAAATATGCTTGTTGTGATGTTATGCTATTGTTTCAGAAAAAAGGACAAGGTTTGTTACCATTAAAACGTTTAATCCGGCTGCAAATGTTTGCGCCGGTCCTAAATCAGGAATCTGATGTACAGTCTTCGTCGTTTGTTTATGTAATTTATACGTGTTTCTCGTTTCTCGTTATTTTTTATACATATAGATTAGACCGTTAGTTTTCACGTTTAAATGGTTTTACACTAGTAATTCAGGGGCCCTTTTTAGCTTTTTGTTCGATGTGAGCCAAGGCTCCGTGTTAAAGGCCATACATTGACCTATAATAGTTTACTTTTATACCAGTCTATAAATTGTTATTTGGATGGAAAGTTGTCTCATTGGCACTCACACCACATCTTCCTATATCTATTTACAATCATTCAATTGTTTTAAAAATCTTGATTCCCATGTTCATGGCGCCAAGTTCATAGTGTCGTTGTATTAAATTCACCAGTTCAGTTACATACAAACACAACAATCAAAAGAAAGAATCGTAAACACTTCAAACAATGTATTTTTGAAGTCCTAGTCAGAATGGTCATCCTCTACTATATACACTAGAAGCCCGATTTCAGTCTGAAACGGCCAATTTGGTCTGATCACATCTTGATTGACTGGATTTACCGCTAGAGAAATTCGTCCAGATATTTCAGATCGTTTAGTCGCCGTTCAGATCGATAGCCTCATCAGGTAAATCAGTTCGTTAAGGCGTATCAAGACGGAAAAGACTGAATCATCTAGCGGGTTGTTTAGACCCGTTAAGACCGTGTCAGACCAAAACAGACCATGGATACAAAGTTACGTCAAGATGTTGTCAGACCGTGTCCAGTCGTGTTCAGATTTTAATCATTTGGACACAAAACGAGTGAAACTTTCCCATTGTTTATCAGGGGTTGCTCCCCTTTTAAAAATAAAATAAAAGTTAGAAAGAAGACGGTTTATGTTAACTGAAAGTCTACCACGTCCCTTTAATCATGTTAATTAAATAAAAAAAATATTCAATTTGAATTCTTACTACATCCTATTTAACATGTTTTGTATATATTTTAAAAAATAGCTCAAAGTCATACTACTGAACAATCCGCCGAAAAAAAATTCAACAGATTGCCGAAATAACATTTATTTATTGAATGTAAGCACCTGAACCTTTATATTAAAGGTTTACAAGTGATTACAATACATGTTTTTGCAATTACAGACTGTCGTGGGTGGTGAAAAATTTGTCATGTTGACGCAATAGATCAATTTTACACCCGTATTAAATAATTACGGATGTCGGCCGTGAACACACAGGCACTTGTCTCAGAAAATAAATTTCCTATATACCTAGGAATTTTTTTTTTCTGAGACAAGTGCCAATAGGAATTTTTTTTTTCTGAGACAAGTGCCAAAAAATTTCCTATATACCTTATTATAATAAGGTATATAGGAATTTTTTTTTCTGAGACAAGTGCCTGTGCGTGAACACTTGAAAACGCGTGATCTTAATAATTATGTTTAATTAAATTTAAGATGTAACATTTTTTAATATTGTAAATGAATGCATTCATTTAACTTTTAATGTTGGCTATATAAATTGCATTTGAGTGAGGCAGGGAAAAAAATATATATATAACTAGAATCTATGTCTTTTCTCGTTTTCCGTTTACTGTCATGCCATTGTCCGTTCATTTTTGCCAGACTCATGCGTTTGACTTTCCATCTTTATTTTTCACTTAGTCTATAATTCGAGAGCCTTTTATAAAAAAAATATTACACACCAGAAGACTTTGTTAAAAGATAAAGTTTGAATATTATAGCAGAAAAAGGCCAGTGTACCTGAAGTACATTTGAAGACCAGGTTATATATATTACATGAATACAGCATAATAAAGCTGGTTTAATTTGAATTACTATCCATTAGGGACATTTTCTGACGATAATTAATCAAATCTGACAAGTTTGATTAAAAACGGAAAATAAGCCCGTAAACGATTTAACGTTACCGTACCCTCTTTACTTGTCGCATGTCGGCATCTTCAAATGGCAAATTTATTTTACACAAATTCGTTGACATGCCATGATGGTAGATGGACACTACAGCACAATATAAGCTGAGCTGGAAATTACAATTGGTGAGTAGAAATGAATAATATTTTAAAACATGCCTATCAGACATGAGAATAATCATTGATCCGGCCAAGAGTTTGAAAGAAAGATGTTTACATTTGTTACATTTGTGCATACAGGTATGAATTGACTTTCTAATACACCACATTCTTGTACAGTAACTTGTTCAAAGGCAAAGTAAGAATTTGGGCTTGTAAAAAAAATTATTCCTGTGATTGGACCCCCCCCCCCTTTTTGGAAGATCAATGCATGATTTGAAAAAGGTACATATAAACTATGGTTTAAATCCTCCCTTTTAAAAAGGGCTGGATACACACCTGTTTATTGCCTAAACCATTGTGTGTATTCACAATGGTTTGGTTGGGGGGGGGGGGGGAGGGGGGCCTATTACCAGACCTAACCCCCTGATGGAGTAACCCTAGTCCAAATAATTATGACGTCTGGCAAGGCTATTTTATTTTTTTTCTGAGACGCCTTCCTATGACGTTGTAGGAAGGCGTCCCAGAAATTTTTTTTAAATAGCCTTGCCAAACGTCATAATTATTTAGACTAGAGTAACCCTACATATTCATATTTATTGTATGTTTAATAATGTATTGATAACTGTCACGTCCTAAAATTTGCATGAAATATCTGTCACTGGATTTTTTATAACTCATAACCAACCAATCTTCACATGTATGTTACAATGATGATGCACCTATTTATATAGCCACTGGTGGGTGATGTACAATAATTATAATTTATCACATATTTGTTATGAATACCTTCAAGGCTTGGGTTTGCATATGCAATAACCTCTAAATTGCCGGGGGCAAAAAAAAGAGTATATTGATATTGTGCCCTGATTCCAAATGATGTGACAGCATTGCGTCCTTAACGACAATTTTTTACACTTTTGTGATAAGAAATTTAAGATAATTTTCCAGGCATGTTTCATTAAATTGCAGGCGCGGATCCAGAGGGGGGTTCCAGGGGTTGGAACCCTTTCTCTTTTTGAGGATCAATGCATTTGAATTGGGACATGTAATTGGAACCCCCTTTGTCCTGGTTTTCAAAATGGCTGGACTCTCCCCTGAATTGTTATCAATGATTTGTTTTGCTCTAAATTTTGTAGAACTTAAATATAACATGTTATAATCTATGCATACCATTGCTTTGTCATGTATGTAGTAATATTCTACAAATTCTATTTTGAAATAAAAAAGTATTATTAAAAGAATTTGTTGAATTATTATTACTACAAATATCACAAATCAAATACATGTAGTTACTGTAAATTCAGAAATTATTGCTTGCAAATTATTGCGAATTTTTCATTTTAGACTTAAATGCGATTTAAATTTTTACGATTTTGTGAAAAATCCTGTTTAATTCATATAAAATATCACAAAATGTGCGTTTAAGTTATTGCGTTTACAACTCAGTCGCATTTTTCGCAATAACAAAAACCTCACATTAATTTCTGAATTGACAGTAGTATATAAAATAGTATTAATGCTATTGACTTATTTAATTTTATACATGTTATAGAAGTCGCATGTAATACAAGTTATAAATACTTAATTCTTAATGTAATTTTTTTTTGTAGATAAGATATCACATTGGTTTGAGCATGATTCCCAGCAAGATTATGAAGGGGCATATATATCATATATACATAGGAAATATATAGTGTCACTAAATTACTCTCATACGGTACCTCACCTCTGTAGCTGTAAATTGCGAAACGGTGGATTCATTCATAAATTGTGATCTGAACAAATAGCAAACTTGAAATTCATAGGAAAAAAAGTAGGAAATTGGAATAATGAAAATTCATAGTTTCAGTGATTATCTTACAATCATCATGATCATTGTCAATACTACAAGTGCATCATCATGATCATATATATCTGAATTCACCTTGGATAATTATACATTTAAAATAAGAATTTGGATATAATAAGAATTTCTGTGCTGGCGTTGCTACTGTTGGCTTCATGTACCACCAGCTGGGAGTGTTAAACCTTTTTGACCTTTCGTGAGGGTCTGTCACGGTTCGTCACAATTGGTTAGTGTCATATATGCATGATTATGGAAGTTTCACCAACCTAGACAAGCTTTACAGCCCTGGCACAGTTGTTGGTTGCACTTAGAGTCAAATGACAGCTTGCTGTATACATTTGTAGTTCAAATAGTCTGAATAAATCTACATGTATGGTGACAATCTTCTAAATTACTGTTCATTCTGAAACTGGCATTTTATACTAGTACATGTAGTAGTCGAACATATTAAACAATACATGTACTTCAAAGTATCAATTTATTTTGTCTCGCCTTACATGAAAGTCATTAAAGTTGGTTGTATATATGCAAGAAATATGTATTACAGTCTTGGGGTGATGATGTTAGCTATTTTTAATAGAGCTTTACATTTATAAAAGCTAAAAGAGCTGGTTCAGGGAATGAGTGTAAAATATACTGTTACATTTTATTACATGTAATTGGATACATTTTATTGTATATGAGTACCTTGCAAGGTCTACTTGTCTATCAGGTTAGGTTGACCTGACCTTAATTTTATTTCATGGATAATCTAAGTGATTTAGGTTATTTCAGTTTAATACAATGTTAACATGGTTAGGTTTGTTTCTCAGATACTTCGTAATGAAATTAGAGACTGGAAATGGGGAATGTGTCAATAAGACAACAACCTGACTACAGAGCAGACAACAGCAGAAGGTCATCAATGTTTGAATTGTTTCTCAGAAGCTGTAAGCTACATTGATTATGTTGGAAACAAACATAATTTTTGTTTTGCCTAAGGAGATATGGTATCAGGGGTGAATCCAGCCATTTAAAAAAGGGGGGGGGGTTCCCAACCCAAGACAAAAGGGGGGGGGGTTCCAACTATATGTCCCCATTCCATGATCGTCCAAAAAAGGGGGGTTCCAACCCCCTGAACCCTCCCCCTGGATCCACCACTGGGTATGAATTTTGATGAGACGACTTGCATTACTTAAACTATAAACCATGTAGACCAAGTGATTTTCTTTTTAGTCACTATATAATAGGTCACTGCACACCCTTCAGCAAAGACCAAAAACTTAAACTTCATGATGAGCACCCTATCAATGGCTCTGCTTGGAAAGAGCTAGGCTGCTAACAGAGTTAATGTAAAAAATTCAGACCAGAACCCAACAGTGTTGACAACTTGATTTATACTAGTATACATGAGCTACAAACAAACAAATATGTGATAAACAGCAATCAACAAAAACACTACAGACAAAAAATTAAGGGGAGACTATTTAAATATAAAAAAGAAGATGTGGTATGATTGCCAATGAGACAACTCTCCACAAAAGACCAAAATGACACAAACATTAACAATTATAGGTCACCGTACAGCTTTCAACAATGAGCAAAGCCCATACCGCCTAGTCAGCTATAAAAGGCCCCGATAAGAAAAAGTAAAACATTCAAACGAGAAAACTGACGGCCTTATTTATGAAAATAAATGAACAAAAACAAATATGTAACCAAGGATTTGTATAGTGTCTCACTATACAAATCCTTGATGTAACACAAAAACAAACGACAACCACTTAATAACAGGCTCCTGACTTGGGTTTATTTACTTTAATGTAAAGTAAATAAAATTAACTAATGTCTTGTACAAGTATTACCCTGACGTTCCGTGAAAATTGTTTTCAAAAATCTAATTTGTCCATAATTCTTTTATGTAATAAACTTATTTAAATAAATTCAGACCTTCACCTGTCTGATCACCAGCATGGCTAAAGGTATTACTCCCAGATGTATTGGCAGGTGACACCTCCAGGTATTCAAGCGATTTCCTGTCGGACTTGCAAGTTCATGCATCATTTCACTTCTGTCAGTGTGACACGACCGAAAACTTGAATCTTTCCATTTTAAACTTTCAGGTGCATAGGTAATCATTTGATAATATACATCTCTGTCCTGCGTGTCCGATAGTGATACACTAGTCATTACTGTTTATAAATAACATTTCTGGTGTAAAGAATATTATTCATAAAAATTTAAATAATTCCAAAAAAGAGATTTGATAAAATAAAAATGTGCTTACACATTTTTTCCAATGGTAAATTTGGGGAAATGTAAGTACTCGTTGTCAAAAGTAAAGGCCAGTTTGAAACATACAAGAAAAATTGATTTAACAAAAATATACGCACTTAACGACCATTCTTTTATACGCCTTGATAGAAAGTTACGGAACTATAGAAAGTTGTAATTTAAAATTATATACATTTTTACATTGAACATAAGAAAGAAATAAAATTGAGAATGGAAATGGGGAATGTATCGAAGAGGAAGCGGAAGGTCACCAACAGGTCTTCAATGCAATGTAACGAGAAATTCCCGCTCCTGGAGGTGTCCTTTAGCTGGCCCCTAAACAAATATATACAAGTTCAGTGATAATGAACACCATACTAATTTCCAAATTGTACACAAGAAACTAAAATTTAATAATACAAGACTAACAAAGACCAGAGGCTTCTGACTTGGGACAGGCGCAAAAAATGCGGCGGGGTTAAACATGTTTATGAGATCTCAACCCTCCCCCTATACCTCTAGCCAATGTAGTAAAGTAAACGCATAACAATACGTACATTTAAAATTCATTCAATTCAAGAAAAGTCCGAGTCTGATGTCAGAAGATGTAACCAAAGAAAATAAGCAAAATGACAATTAAACATAAATAAACATGCAATTTGCCCCCTCCCTTTTTGGGAAAAAAATTGGTTGCTTATATAGGGAATCACTGAACCGTGACTGGAGCGGTCCCTCTCTTAGGTCAGTCAGTGGGCCATCACTTACGAAAATTCCTGGATCCGCCACTGAGCATGTTATCATGGGATGTCGATGGACTATTGTATACCAAAAGAAGAAGAAGAGAACCAATTTGAATTAAAAACAGGTCGATATTTAACCTGCTCTGGTTCGTCGAAGTAATGGACAAAGTAAAATCACAGATTTCTATTTAAATAAAATTGTTCTCGAACAAAGGAAGGAATTCGTCATCACAATTGTTGGGTATAATGTATTATAATGTGAACATCGAGTCGTTCTGAAGTACTGTATGCCAAATTTTCTGTTCCAACATGCACGTTATATATATGCTACTGGACGTCCCAAGAGAATTTTCTGTTCCGACATGCATGTTACCAAGAGATGTGAATATTTTTTCTTGGAAAATTATTCAGTAACAAAGTTTCAAATTAATATCGGGATTTATTTTCTTTCTTGATATATTCAGTAACAGCAAAAAGAATAACTTGACTGCTTGTTCGCTAAATTGGGCTGTTCTTGCCAGATAAAAGACGTATAGTTATATAACTCGAAAAACTTTTAATTTGTATTTTTTTTTTAATTTATTTTCATCACTAGATAGCTGAAATTTATTGGGAAACTTGCATTTCGTGCATATTCTTTGCTTCATAGCTCGAATTAAAGAGTGTTATAAACTTTTTCAAATGTTGAATACGCAACCAACAAATGGAAGTTTTTAACGACCTTGACTGGCTATACAGCCCTTGCACGGTCGACCCTGGCTTGCGCCTTTTTGGGCATTAAATAATTTAATATGTTTACCATGTGGCAATTTAAATAATTTAGAATGATAAGAAAGTTTAATAAAAACAAAAATTTAAAAAGCAAAAATTTGGATAAATAAATGAATAAAAAAAGTAAAAAATTTAAGATTAAGTAAATAATAAAATAATAAAAGAATATAATACGCAACCAAATCTCCAAGTATTATTTATGTTTCTGGTAAAGGCGTTTGATTGGGTATTAGTTTGAGGTAGGCGTGTTTTCGGAAACATTCCTCCAATCAGACCTATTTGACATACATGCGTGTACACTGGCTATTGTACGGCACGTGTGACTGTCTCATATCGAAATCTGTCGAGCGTGACCAATGTTTATTGTAGAATTTTTTGTCATGTGGTCAAATTATTTGACATACAAGTTTTAAATTTGCATTTTGATAGATTATTTTCGGAAGTTGTCCCGTATATACTATTCTAAAGTGTTAGAGAAAAAAAAACAAGACTTTAAAGGAAAGATACATATCAACGGAGAATATAACCTGAGAAAACTATACTAGTCTACTAGCATAATAGTCAAAGATATAAAACATGTATTATATGGCTCTGATATTAAATTTAACGTGTTCTGGAAAATTTTGACAAAATATAATTGCAAGAATTTTTAATCGATCGCTGACCTTTAATTCTAGAAGTGACTTGTGACTGTTATAAACATGCAGAGACAATTCTATGCATTATGGTTTAAGTTTACAATGAACACACTATAGTTATACATTTTCTTTTTAAATATCAAATAGACAATCACCTTTCGGATAGACTTGCTTTTTCATTCTTTTCGTAAAAATTATCATTCGTCCATTTAGAGACATAAATTACAAGTTATATATGTCTCTGGTTTATTATATTTGATTACTTAAAAAATGCTTCAAAATACTATGAGCCTGTATTGGAGTCCCAACCGATCACACAAAAAAAAAGGGGCGAGTTCCAACTATATGTCCCCGTTCAAATGCATTGATCGTCTTATAAGTTTATGACTCAACGGTTTCCTCCAACAATATGGTTTGATAAATTTCTTTCGAAGTTCATTACTTTTCACATACTAAAATAAAATGATATTCATCTTCAATTACTTGTTTATCACACATAATACAAAATCTCGGATATGTCTCAATATTATAAAATCGACAAGTTTCTATATTCAAACAGTGAGCAGATATACGCGGTATTTACAAATGAATGGTTTTATAAATATAATTTACAGCATGATCTTAATAAAATTGTTGGGGTCAAATACATCTATGCAACATACATTTAGGCGAGTCTTCAAAAAATAGTACATTTCACTATTAAAGCTACCGTTTAATCTATCTTTGAATTCAAATTAAAACAAATTCACTTTTTTTACACCCTGATGTAACCGTATTTTTAAAGTGTTGTCATCCGTATCAATAAATTGTTTAATAAAATTGAAGTGCATGAGTATTATTAACGTCTAGGATAAGTGTGAGATTTCTCTGTTGATGGGAATAAACAAAATTTAGCTGAATTTGTATTATTTAAATTAATGAAAAGGCAAGCTAGTGTGTGTTTGAAATGATATTGTTGAAATGGATTTATAGCATGAAAAATGTGTGTAACTGATTTTACGTTGACTTGGACTGCGAATTTGAAAATAATATATTTGTGAAATCACATTCTACAAGATGACATATTTTGTAAGTACGTTTAATATACTCTATAACCTTTCATTCTAATTATAGTATCTTTGAAATGCATTTTATAGCGGACTATGCGGTATGGGCTTTGCTCATTGTTGACGGCCGTACGGTGACATATAGTTGTTAATGTCTGTGTAATTTTGGTTTCTTTTGGACAGTTGTCTCATTCGCAATCATACCACATCTTCTCTTTTATATTTATATAGCTATTACTTGCAACTGCCACATGTACATGTTCTAGACTCGTGTCGCTGAAAGAGGTCTCCTTTCAAGTTTGAAAATAGGTGGAAAAAAGCCACACCCACTTATAAGATATATACATGCTCTCAGTCTGACTGTTGCATTTTGAACAAACGAGTGAAAGTCCAGCGCCATGTAGAACAAAATAGTTTCAACATTCATTTATCATTATCATGATCTTGACCTGCATGGATATATGCATTTAACTTGCAACTGTACGGTTAAACAAACCGGTTATTGATGGCTGCACAAAAATCTTTAACCTCAGACAAAACATGAAATTAACTGTTCAGGAAAAACGAAGTCCATCTAGTAGTAAAATACGGAAAAATGAAAATAAATATATGCAAAATTTTCCCCTTGATACTGTGTTTTGGACATAAAGAAGCCAATGTCCCAATTTCCCGAAATTCCATTATGTTTGACAACGATTTTGATGTAAAACAAAACTTTAACCACAGACTGAACCTAAATGCTGAATTAGTCGGCGTGAATGCTGACGACGGAACCTTTATTTTTTACCAATTAATTAAATGAAATTGCGCCATATTTACCTGTAAATATTTTTTACCTATAGCAAACGAAAAGCAAATGGTATGTTGTCAGAGCTACCTTAAAAAAATAATAAATCCAGAGCTCTTCAAAATTGAAGAAGAAAACTAAGAAAAGAAAGATTTAAAATATGTGCGTCAGTAAATGTATATAGAGAGAAGAAAACTTCACCGGCTCAACTTAAATTCCAGCCGAATTTCACTGAATAGTGGATGCTATTAGTGTTGTTACAAACAAAGATGATGACTTTGTATTGTGTAACGATCCAGAAAGCGGGATCATTTTATTAGGATGCAAAGCTAATTTAAAATTTAAAATTTCTGTGTACAATTTCAGAGGAAGTTTTTGCTGGTATCTATAAAATTTGTCCAAAATATTTCAAACAACTTTATACTATACATGCATGGCTTCAAGATAGGACATTATATATGTGTCTATTCTCAACTACAAATACCAGCCTTTAGTTCAATGATGTACAGAGACATTTTAAGGTGTAACTGTGTATATTTATACAAGTGAACGTTTTAATTCAGCATACTTTTTGTTATTAAAATGACTTTAACTCCGCCAGTCGGTAAACTGCCGATCCCGAGCCCGGATAAAGAAGGAGGGAAGTCAATCATTTAGTTATTTTATATAAATAAAAAAAAAATGGCGCAATTAGATGATTATTTTATTGGCGCAAATGATACCTATAGTTTTGAAAATTAAGTGGCGCCAAAGAAGTATTGGCGCAATTAAGTTGTGGCGCAAATGAGTTACTTTTTGGCACAAATAGATATCGCCCGAAATATTAGCTTAAACCCTTTCAAACTATTCTATTAATCTCTCCATGCCATATGGCATAGGTTATGATTAGCCCTCGGGGAAAAACAGTCAAATGAATGGATAATTATTACAAGTACGTGTATTCCCGACAAACAATGACAATTACCAAATTCGTTCATTACGTGTAAATGAATGCATTTTGTAAAAACATTAAATCTGTATTTATATAACTGTACAAATCACCCATGCAGAAACATATATACACATGGAAAAAAGTATTGCAACACCTTAATTTTTTAAAACATGAAAAATTAGTCTCTTATTTTGGATGGAATATGATAAAATATTTGTAAAATAATATTGAAACGTAGTTAATGATAACATTGGCTTTAAATCGAACAAATAAATGTATGAAAAAAAAGGTTTTTTCGAACTAAAATTTATATAACAAAATGAAGTGTTTTTTGGTACAAAAAAATGCATTTTACAAGTTTTACTGTAGACGAACTTTACAATGTCAGACATTTCAAAATTAATCTTTAGAAGATTGTTCACATCATGGTTGGTCGTTATACGCCAAAGAATTAGTACTTTGAGCGCAGCTTCCATTCAATACGAAGAAAGCAAGCGATCCATGGTAAAAGAGACATTTAAAGGGCACATATTTATCTTTCGTCTGACAGCACGTATACACCGCAGTTATCGTGAATTATATAAACATATAAAAAAAAAATAACATTATTTTTTTAAGACAAAACAGAGAAAAGAACTGATAAGTGCGGGTATTCCATGCGCCTTGCCTCTTTTATGTTTCGATATTTTAGAAATTAATTATTCTTTTATCTATTATAACACGTGAAAACTACACCGGTGAGTTCAATATATGTCTTCAACTTACAGCTGGTCCTGAAAATGCATGAAATATTTGCCACTGGACTTTTAACAACCAACAATCAATCACACTACAACTTTTAAAAAGTATATATAGTAGTGAAATACAAAATGAATATTATAATGATACAATTAGCAAAATAAATAGAATACAATTACACACTACTTTATTTAACTGACATAATTTAAAGGAATACTCTGTAAACTATATAAGTAGAGAAGCCAAAAGTTTCTTTTGAATACTTAACAAACTTCCGAACAGTTCATGTTTTTTTGCTCAATTTAAAATCTTGAAAACATAAGCATGTATATTAAAAACTGACGATCAGACATCACTAATACGTGTATACACAAATTCATTAATTCTTTATTAACGTTTAGCCCTACGGCACCTTTCTATTAAGAATGATGATGAGAGTAATTGTAATATATAATAGGCATGTACTTTCTTACGTTACGGATCATTGATTTTGTTACCTGTTGACCCGGTTGATTACTAGCACGTGCCATCGAACTCAACCATTTTAACTAAAATAGATTTTGTTTAAGTTAACGCCATATGTATACTAAGTACAGTATACCTATCATATGGATTAGAAAATGCATATTATACGGTGATACTTTAACACTGTCCCGACAGAGACTGAATGAATGCAGTATGATGATCAGGTTTCGGGATCCGAGAAGTCTTTTTTCGAATTTCCGGATGTCGGGAATATTTTTTTCCAACTTAAATAGAGTAAATCTCACTAAATTAATACACATGCAAACAAAAAGCAACAGCTTCGGCGGTTAACTAGGACATTTATCAACAGAAAACGAATTAAAGCAAATGTCATACATAAAACCAAAATATGCATGTGTTAATTTGCCTCCGGTGCATTTCTGTGGATCCTTAA
The DNA here is from genome assembly GCF_036588685.1 of Mytilus trossulus. Taxonomy (NCBI): domain Eukaryota; kingdom Metazoa; phylum Mollusca; class Bivalvia; order Mytilida; family Mytilidae; genus Mytilus; species Mytilus trossulus. The sequence continues at coordinate 9,789,629 of NC_086380.1, forward strand.
CTTTTTTAGGTTACGTTTAGGATTTTCCGTTACTAATCTTCAAATACGAAAAACATTTTCACCGGTGTTCACAACATTTTAAGGTTTATGGCAAACATTCTGGTGTGTATACAATTAACATACGTCCTTGCATTTAATTACCAATATACATTTATATAAACTAACATTTATTAAAAAATAAACAACATATATAGACGAATAATTTATTAGTTCCTCGACAAAACAAGAAAAGAAATAAAGAATCAACAGAAGATTTAATTTTTCTTTGTAATTAATCAAAATAATACTTCAAACAAATCCTAATATAAAAAAAACATTTATACAAATTAATCTAAAATGCATTATCGAGTAGAAGGGGCGCAACTCGTGTTATCAAACCGGTATACTAAACGGATCTAAACAGGGTCTGAACATGTTGAACGTAATTTTGTATCAATGGTCTGTTTTGGTCTGACACGGTCTTAACGGGTCTAAACAACCCGCTAGACGATTCAGTCTTTTCCGTCTTGATACGCCTTAACGAACTGATTTACCTGATGAGGCTATCGATCTGAACGGCGACTAAACAATCTGAAATATCTGGACGAATTTCTCTAGCGGTAAATCCAGTCAATCAAGATGTGATCAGACCAAAATGGCCGTTTCAGACTGAAATCGGGCTTCTAGTGATAGATATAATGAATATGATAAAATGTGGTATTAGTGCCGATGAGACATTATCTAAGTCATAATTTGTAATAGTAAACCATTATAGGTCAAAGTACGGTCTTCAAAATTGGGTTGGAATCATCTACTATAAATGGATGACCTTTCACTCAAAAGTAAAGTTTAGACGTAAATAAGAAAATCAAATACAAAATAAACTTCAAAGATGAGTAATGAACTGTAAGCCAGAGAAAATGCGACATTACTGTAACAATATTTAAGGTATACTGTCCAGTAAAGGGTTGAGAGCAACAGACAGAAGGTCATATTACAAATTTGTATAGTTACGACTTACTTTTTTCACTTACTTTGATATATAATGTTTTGATGCTTGCTATTTGTATTTGAGATCAAACGAAAGATATTTAATTTACTTTCTATGATACAGATATTTCTTTTTATTTTATGTGGTGGTAAGATGAGGGTTCAGTTATGGTGTTTTAAATTAAGTGTGTTCATTTCTGATTCTTATAGAATACTTTGAAGTTTTATCACTTGATCAAAACTGATATTTTCCAGATGAAAAGCAGCCAAAATTTGCAAAATAATTATTACATTCTTTTTGACATTCACCTTGTTGTAAATGTTATAAATAGCACATGTTTCTAGAAAATATGTCTTAATGTTAATTTTCAACCGGAAATTTGTTAAAGTAAATACTTAACAAAGACGTTGTGAAATATAACAGAAGTGCTTCTTTGAACCAACACAGTGATTTGATTTTTGTATATGACAGTTTGTTTTGAGATTGCAACACAGTGATGGCTGCTGTACCCATATTTTCACTTTTATTCATTATGTCTGTGTTGCTGTTTTGTTCACGCATCGTTGTAAATATATTGGAATTTGCTGTGACTGTGAGAGGGTTAGCGCTATAAAACAAGGTTCAATTCACCATGTTCTACATTTGAAAATGCCTGTACCAAGTCAGGAATATGACAGTTGTTGTCAATTCGTTTGATGTGTTTTGTCATTTGATTTTGCCATTTGATTAGGGACTAAACGATTGAATTTTCCTCGGAGTTCAGTATTTTGTGATTTTCTTTCGAAGGGGTATTTAGGTGTCGTTTTAATAAGATTATATTATATAGCATAAAAAAATTGACTTTACTTTTAAACAGAATAATTCTGACCATACAGAAGCACTTACAGGCATGTCTAAAATGGATAACAGAGTAACGTTTGATTCTTAATATTGCTTACAATCACTTCATTTGAACTCTACTTGATATTTGTTTCATTGCATGCCAATTATACTAAATGTCCTAATGTTTATATAAGAGGGGCGAAAGATACAATAGTGACTTTAAAAAAAAGAAGAAAACGACAAGCAGACAAATAGAAGTACACAAAACACAACATAGAAAACTAAAGACTTAGCAACACGAACCCTATTAAAACTGGAGGTTATCTCATGACCTAATATGTTATCTTACTACAAAACTATTGTAACCATGCAAACAAACAAACGATAAGAAAAACAAACATCAAAACCTTTTCATCCAATGGCGAATCCAGGGTGCCCTGGAGGGCTCGCCCAATCCCTTTTTCAGGGAAAAACTTAGTTGATTATCTTGAATCACTTAAACATAACTGGAAAATCCCCCTTTCAGTCAGTCAGTGCCCTCCCCTCCACGCATTTCATAAAAAGTTCTCGATCCGCAACTATAAATCTAACCTGTTTTATGATAATTTTATTAAGGCATCAATTTATCATAGTTTTGTTCTACTACTCGAGATCAATATATTTATTGAGGCTGTCGTACCTATCTAAAATACGATTTACACAAGAGAAAATTCAACCAACAGTGTGAAGGTGGAATCAAGATATTTATATTGTATTAAAGGATGTTATAATTTAAAAGTCTCACTCAATTGACCATTGATTGATTCCTCTATTTATACACGAAATGTAAATACTAAGCAGGATAAAATCGTCTATAGAGTTTATGTTGGGTATTCAAACAAATATTACGACATTCGGTTGTAAATAATTGGTGGAAGTAATTGGTAATTTCAATATTGAGTGCGACTGAACTGCATCTTAATAGTTTTCTTTTATTAGACTTATTTATAAATATGTTTTATAGGTCATAAAAGTTAGAGGGTTATACAATTGAATAACGATTTCTTTTTCATAATGTAAAAAAAGTGTTTTTCAAATCTTTCTCACAGAATTTTTATTAGAAACGTTTATACGTTATTTGCAATACGGAGTCTTTAAAATTTTTCTTTAAAAACTTCAAGCAAATACAATGATACAATTGCTTGCATAAATTTCCTATCAAAGAAAGAATAGTAAACTTTGAAACAGGCTGTCGAATTGAAAAAAGATATTTACCAGTAAGTCGATAAGATATACAATGTAATGAAAATAACGTATTCAACAGAAACAATATACTATTCTTTTGTACCCGCATTAAGTACTTATATACCAGAAATAGAAATGGTATAATGATGTTATACATCTTGTAACTTTTTTTTACATTTAATCAGACGTACTATAACGAACTTTGCAACATAAAATGTTGCGTGTCAGTTAACGTTTTTTACTTTATCGCATAAACAAGTTGAAATTACAGAAGCCTTTTTCTAGGCTTAACCTTTAACAGGAACGCACAAAGCCGAATATTTGAAAGTAAAAGACGTATAAGAACTGAATACTAAGCTAAAGAGCCATGTGACAAAAAAGAAACTCACAATAATAGGCGAATTCGTCTCATTTATCTCAAATTTGCCTGAAGAATTGAAATTGAAGTTTCTGAATGATTTAAAACTAAAAACGGACAAATTTAGAAAGTGAATAACAAAAGGTCAAAATTACTCATTTTTGAAACTTCTATATAACTTTACCGACAAGAATCGAATACCAGTATCACAGCATCAGTATGTAAAATAGGTACATTTTATTCCCTTATTTAATGAGGCATGGGTAGTATTTTCTAGGCCATACGGATAATGATGGTCCCTTTTTTTCTTTTTTGGAATTTTCACTACGCTGTCAAAGAACCCATTTACGCAATTACTTGATTTACTAAGTTTAGTACAATATTCAGAATATGCATAATGACCGTTTACTTATTCTGCCATTTCCCTAAACAAAATGCCACAAGTGCTTTTATGTCTTTTACCATGCAGTGACTATATTGCATTTTAACGTTGAGTCGTTTCTGTTTTCTCTTATTTTTGAGATAAGACGTGGCACGGTACTTGTCTATCCCTTATTCATGTATTTGGTTTTTATGTTATATTTGTTATTCTCGTGGTGTATTGTCTGTTGCTTGGTCCGTTTCTGTGTGCTGTTGTGTCGTTGTTCTCCTCTTATATTTAATGCGTTTCCCTCGGTTTTGGTTTGTTGCCCCGATTTTGTTTTTTGTCCATGGATTTATGAGTTTTGAACAGCGGTATACTACTGTTGCCTTTATTTATATAATGCAGTTCTCTAAATTGTGTGTTATTTCAAAATTTCTTAATCGGTGTGAACAAATATTTATTCTCAATATTGAAATATCTGTTCGCGGCAAATGATTGGTCGAAATCAAATTATAAACATCAAATATTCCTGGTTTCTGTCTTAATTTCTTATTGTGACGTCATGAAAAAAAAGAGACTATACCTGGTTAATAACATAAGAAAAGGCACAACGTTATAAATTGCATAGGTCTGAAGCAGTTTTTTGAATTTAATTTTGTCGGGAACACTGAAAGCCGAATGATTAAAAGACAATGGCGTATAAAAACCGGTTAAAATGTCCAACAGCTTTATATAACCAAATAGAATCTTAAAAATGCCAATGTTGTTTTTATTGAGGGAGTTTAGTTTTGTTCTTTTCGTCAGAAACCTTTTTTTTAAAGATTCTGATGCAACCAAATAATTTTATATCTTATTTAATACTTCAAGGTTTGGGAAAATGTGGTTTCAGAAGATAGTTTTGTTTTTCATCTCCTTGACCACAATATTTTCCCCTCAAATTAGGGATCAGAATATTTTCTAGGTGCTCTATAAGGATAGGCAAATCCTTCTTTCATTAGTGACACCCGTCATTTTTGTTATGGTCAGTCCACATTGTCATCATTATGTGACGGTTTAAAAAAAAACCATTCAATTGGCATGAGTGAATAAAATTTTAAATTGGAGTATAGTTGAGACTTCTTTGACAGATTTATAAGGAATAGTGTTAATGAAGATTTTGAAAAAATTTGAAAACAAATTGTCCCTCATCTTCCTTGATGTAACAATATTCTTACCTCGAAATGAAATAAGTATGATAAAACCTTGCAAACAAATTATTCCACAGTCCATCGCAACAATTCTTATATATCACATGATCTAGTGCATCAGAGAACAAGCTTACAATGAGCCCCTTTAATATTTTCAAACATTGATCGACAATTTAAATATTTAACAAAGTGTTCCAAACACAATGTACCCTTTGCATAGTATATTGCATTATTGATAAAATGGATGAATATATGTAATTATTATGAAAACATTATAATCGCGTCTTAAAACAAATAATAGTTTACTCATTTATAGATGCATGCTCTATATTTCTATTAACTTCTTATTGATTATAAAAAGAATGAAAGAATATAACATCTTTCAAAATAGGAACGCCAGAACCAAAAAAAAAACCAAAACGAAAAAGATAAACTGAAAAGTAAAAGATATTTGTCTAGATTTGGTGGGGGAAAAAAAGAACAATTGGTTAGCATAGTTAGAAAGTTCACATACCCAATTTATACAGGTATATTATTCAAAACGCCCTTCAGGAATGTTATCTCTATTTAAATTTTTGAAATTATCGAACTTGTTTGGTGAACATTTCAGAAAAAAGTAAAATCACAAAAATACTGAACTCTAAGGAAAAAAACAAAAGGAAAAGTCCATAATCAAATAGCAAAATTTAAAGCTTGAACACACGAAACGCATGGGTTACGACTGTCATGTCTCGGACTGTTACAGACATTAGCGGATTTAGAAAATGTAAGATTTAATCTGGTTTTATTGCTAGCTACACCTCTCACTTTTGTGACAGTCATGTCAAAGTCCATTATGATGTCACCGATGTGTTGACAACTGTCATCAATTTATGAATCTTTTTTTTAACAATACAAGCATCTTTATGATCCTTTTCATATCATTGCTTTGATAAGAGACTTGATTATAAAGAGATATTTATAAAAGATCTGCTTTCACTGCCGGTGAATCTGCGGTCACCTTTAGTACTTGTGATAAAAACAGTTCTTGTTGATTTTTTTTTTAGTTTTCAGTGTTGTGCTATGTTATATTTATTTTTCAATGTTTGTGTTTGTATTTTTATTTCAATTCTATACTTTTTGTTTCTGTTTTGTTTCTTTGTTTCTGTTTGCCTATTGTGTTCTTGTTTTCAATGTCTGTGTTGTTTCTATGCTAGTAGTTTTGTTTTCAGTGTTGTTCTATCTTTGACATTGTGTTCATTGTGCTTTCAATGTGTGTTGTTTCTATGTGTCCTTTATAGTTTCAGTGTTGCCCTTTGTAGTCTAGGATATTTTTAATGTCTATAGATATAGGAAGATGTGGTGTGAGTGCCAATGAGACAACTCTATGTTGTTTCGACCGGCAACAGTCATGCATTACCCTTTTCTCGGAAAACCGTATTTCTTAGATATCAAATTCGTTCTACAGAGTAAGGATACAGACAAAGGATGTTTATATCCCAGCAGTAGACTTCCGTCACCGTATATGGCACAATTTCTTTTGGAATTTTTGATCCTCAATGCTCATCAACTTTGTACGTGTTTTGCTTTTTAACTGTTTTCATCTGAGCGTCACTGATGTGTCTTATATAGACGTAACACGTCTGGCGTACTAAATTATAATCCTGGTACATTTGATAATATTAATACCACTGGGTCGATGCCACTTTTGGTGGACGTTTCGAGGGTCCCGAGGGTATTAACAGCCCAGTAGTCAACATTTCGGTGTTGGCCTGAATATCAATTATGTGGTATTTTTTTTTTAAATTACCTGTTTAACAAAACGACACGCGCGTCTGGCGTACTAAATTAAAATCTTGGAATGTCGGATCCTTAATGCTCTTCAACTTCGTACTTGTTTGGCTTTAAAAATATTTTGATATGAGCGTCACTGATGAGTCTTGTGTAGACGAAACGTGCGTCTGGCGTACTTACTATAATCATGGTATTTCATTATCATGGTACCGTTGTTAACTATTTACATCACTGGGTCGTTAACACTGCTGGTGGACATTTCGTAGCCGAGGGTATCCCCAGCTCAGTAGTCAACTGTTCGGTGGTGACATGAAAATCAATAATGTGGTAATTTTATTTTAATTTCCTGTTTAACAAAACGACACGCGCGTCTGGCGTACTAAATTAAAATCTTGGTACCTTTGATAACTATTGTGTATACTTCTTTTCTTTTTAACTCCATCGCGTTCAATCTTGTATTACCTTTTAAATGTTTATGCTTAATTATGATACTAAGTATGATACTTAATATGGTTCTTGTCTATCCAAAATTCATGTATTTGGTTTTGATGTAATATTTGTTATTCTCGTGGGATTTTGTCTGATGCTTGGTCTGTTTCCGTGTGTGTTACATTTTAGTGTTGTGTCGTTGTTCTTCTCTTATATTTAATGCGTTTCTCCGGTTTTAGTTTGTTACCTCGATTTTTTTTCCATGGATTTATGAGTCTTGAACGGCAGAATACTACTGTTGCCTTTATTTATAGACGCAACTTACTACCAGGCAATATTATCATAGACAAATAAATTTCCACTTTCCAAATATAAAAAAAACACAAAACATCGACCATAGTTCTGTCTATCTTTAATAGACTGTTTATAACTGTTTTAATCACACATTTAGGTTTTTATTTCTGTCAAATCAACAATTGACACTTAATAACGACACATACATCTTATTATACCGTTTATATTTTCAAATTATTGCCAGTAAAATAATCTTTACATTCGTTTTAATTTTGTTGTCGAGAGACAAATTCACCATACAAAGTTCACCGTATCTTAATTAATATTCGAATAAGTGCACACTTAGGTGATTAGAGACAAGCGATAGCAAAACCTTATCTCTACAGTTAAATATTTCAAATGTTTACTTCGCCGCTTTGTATTTTTAAAATGTCATTTTTACATTTGTTAAAAGCTTAGTTTTTACTAAATAGAGCACAAGTGAGTTAGTATTGATATTTATTTCTAAAAAAAACACCAAATATTGCTGTTACAATGTAGTTTTTGCCATAAAATATTAAAATTAGATTATTAAATTAATTTTGAATGGGTAAATCGGACACAGATGATGCAACAGCTTGTTTATAAAGTTACAAAAGGATATAACGGTCAAAATGATGCATTCAAAAAATGTAAACAATCGAATCAAAGTCCGCAGTACTGAAATTCACTAAGAAGTTTTCTTATAATGTTCGATTGTGGGTTGTTTAACGATTAGTGGCAAATCTGCATGTTCAGAACAATAACTTAACTTTGCAAAAAATAGCAGTTGTATAACGCTGTTACTATCTATCAAATATTTACACACTGGTGCTGTCCATATTCTTGGTTAGTTAAAAAGGTTTGCCCTAAAAACGATTCAAACCTGCATTTAATTACGACATGTGCCGAGGGTTGCCAATCGATGCAATATATGCAATCATTATACCAGTCTTTATATACTACTAGCAAAGCGCTTTGTTTCGGTGGGCTTGTATGGTCCAAGGACACAGTGATCTTTGAATACAGATCTAGTACGTACAGTATATAACCTACACATTTGTGTGTGTGCACTCTCAAATGGTTTCTATGCATTCCATGCAAACATGTTCCATATAAAAATGTTGATAAGATTACATGTTGAGATATATTTTTTCCTATTTTAAGTTGAATCTAATATACTTTTTTATAATGATGATATAATTTGTCACAAAAGTAGTACACTACATGATAAAATATATTTGAGATTAAACGGGTTCGATGTTCATTTGATATGATTTTTTTTGTTTGACAAAACGAAATGCATAATGAAATAACTATGCTTTTGGACCTAAAAAGTTCGGTGAGATTTTTTTTCAAAATTCGATATGGAGTTGTGTGTTCTGTTTTTATTTAACATACTCTAACTTCAAAGTAAAATGATATATAGATTATATGTATACAGAAATACCTACTATATTATACCCAATGTCCATCGAAGACTTAAATAAATACAATTTTGTCTTTACACACAATTTATATGCGTCCCTATAAATATCAATATCAATATTTAAATCATTAAAAATGACTTATTACAATTAGAATTGTGACACTAATTGAGTAAACAAATATATCAAATGTCTGTCTTTTCTTTGTTTCTTGTCTGTATTTGGTTTTGATGTTATATTTGTTATTCTCGTGGTGTATTGTCTGTTGCTTGGTCCGTTTCTGTGTGCTGTTGCGTTTCGGTGTTGTGTCGTTGTTCTCCTCTTATATTTAATGCGTTTCCCTCGGTTTTGGTTTGTTGCCCCGATTTTGTTTTTTGTCCATGGATTTATGAGTTTTGAACAGCGGTATACTACTGTTGCCTTTATTTTTCATAGACCTTCAATTTCTTTGAAAAATTACTGCAAACAATTATTTGGTATCTGTAAAAATGGTAGAGGACGAAATAACAGAATGCAGTGCAATCATACCGAAAAATATGGTATGGCATATACTTAAAAGCTGTCTGAACAAATAACAATCATCAAAGTATAAATTTGCCGACAACTCGTCTGTCGTCAAAACGACTGATTTAATCATATTTCAAATTATTGTTGACAGTGCAACTTCACAAATATCAAAGATATATAAATGTATATCGTTGTGTCAAACAGTTTGATCGCTTATAATTTATAGATACTCCTGGTCATCTAGGAGAAATCATAAGGCTCGGGCCCCCTTTTGTGAAAAATGTTTAGTTGTTTTATATAGCACATCACTGAAACATAACTGGAGCGCCTACCTTTAATTCAGTCAGTGATCCCCCTTTTCAAACGTTTCTGGATCTGCCACTATTCAATCTGACATTTATTATGATTACTTTATTAAAGCAGTACATTAAAATAGTTTTCTTCTTCTATTTAGATTAATATATTTCTTGAGTAAGGCGTCCTAATTAAAAATTTAAACAAGTCAGAGAAAAGTCACCTAAAATTGTTATGGTGGAATCAAGATATTTAAATTGAATTAAAGGATTCTATAATTTACCAGTCTCAGTGAAATGACCATTGATTGATTCCTCTATTTAAACCCAGAATGTAAATACTAATTAGGATAAAATAATCTATAGAATTTATGTTTGCTATTCAAACAAATATTACGACATTAGGATGTAAATAATTTGGTGGAAGTAATTGGTAATTGCAATATTTAGTGCGACGGAACTGCATCTTATTTTTTTTCTTTTATTATACTTATTTATAAATATGTTTTATAGGTTATAAAAGTTGGAGGGTTATACAATTTAAACGCTTTTTCATAATGTAAAAAATGTGTTAACCAAAGTTTTCTCACATAGTTTTCAATAGATACTTTTATACGTTATTGGCAATACGGCGTCTTCAAAGCTTTTCTTTAAAAGCTTAAAGCAAAAACAATTATATAATTGCTTACAGGGATTTTCTATCAAAGAACAGTAAACTGAAAACAGGCTGTCTAAATGTAAAAAGGTATTCACCAGTTAGTCAATAAGATATACAATGTAATGAAAAAAACGGATTCAACAGAAAGAATGTACTAGTTTTCTTTCTGCAGTAAGTACATATATACCAGAAATAGAAATGCTATTATAAGGTTATAAATCCTTTTGTTTACATTTAATCAGAGGTACTATAACGAAATTTGAAACATGAATTATTGAATGTCAGTTAACGTTTTTACTTTTTTTTCATACAAAAAATGAAATCACACAATGAAATTGAGAATGGAAATGGGGAATGTGTCAAAGAGACAACATGCCGACCATCGAACAGACACCAGCAGAAGTTCACCACTATGTTTTTAATGCAGCGACAAACTCCCGCATCTGGAGCTGCCCTTCATGTCCGACTATTTAAATGCCAAGGAGGTATAAGAACCGGATCAGTTAAAGAGCTATGTGACCATAGAGGAACTCACAATAATAGACGAATTCATGAAAGGAGTGCAATTGTAGTCTCTGAATAATTTGTAACTAAAAAAGGACACATTGAGAAACTGAATAACAAAATGTTAAAATTACTTATTTTTGAAATTTCTATATAACTTACAATGTAACCGACAAGAATCGAATACCAGTATCACAGTATCAGTATGCATAATTGGCACATTTTCATAGCCATCCAAATAAGTTTTAAAAAATTACCGCAAACATTTAATTGGTATCTGTAAAATGGAAGATGACGAAATAACAGAGCACAATTATACCCAAAAGTATGGTAGAACAAATACTTCAAAGCTGTCTGAACAAATAACATTCATCAAAGTATAAATTTGCCGATAACTCGTCTGCCGTCATATTATTGTATTTCAATTTTTTGTTGACAGTGCAACTTCACAAATATCAAAGATATAATTATTATATAAACGTTATAATCGCGATGTTAAACTAATAATAGTTTATACATCTATAGATGCTTTATATATTTAAGAACTATTAATTAATTTTACAAAGATTACAAAAATATCACATTTTTTTTTACACAGAATATGAACGCCAAATAAAAACCGAAATAGATAAACTTAAAAGTAAAAGACATTTGTCTAGATAAGGTGGGGAAATAAAAGAACAATTAGTTAGCATAGTAAGTAAGTTAACATTCCCAATTCATACAAGGATATTATTTCAAACGACGTTCAGGAAAGTTATCTCTATATCTGTTCTTTAAATTATCGAACTTGTTGGGTGAAACTTTTCAGAAAAAGGTAAAACCACAAAAATACTAAACTCTAAGGAAAAAACAAAAGGGAAAGTCTCTAATCAACATGATCAAATAGCAAAATCTAAAGCTCAAACACATGAAACGCATATATTACGGCTGTCATGTTACCGAATGTTACAGCCATTAGCTTATTTAGAAAATGTTAGATTAAACCTGGCTTTATAGCTAGCTACACCTCGCACTTTTGTGACAGTCGCGTCAAATTTAATTATGATGTCACCAATGTGTTGACAAAAGAGGATTTTTAACAATTTATGAATCTCTTTTTAACAATACAAGCATCTTAATGATCGTTTTCATATTATTGCTTTGATGAGAGACTGCGATTATAAAGAGATAGTCATAAGAGACCTGCTATCCCTTCCGGTGCACATGCGGTCATCTTCAGTTACTTGTAATAAAAAATCCTGTTGTTTCTGTTTTCAGTGTTGTGCTTTGTATTCTTTGCTTTTTCAATGTTGTTTTTGTGTTTTTAATTCAGTTAAGTGCATTTTGTTTGAGTGTTGTTTCTTTGTTTCTTTTCGCTTTTTGTGTTTTTGATTTCAAGGTCTATGTTGTTTCTATGCTACTGATTTAGATTTCAGTGTTGTACTTTGATAATGTGTTCATTGTTTTATCAAGCTTTTATTGTTTGTGTTAGTTATATGTGTCTTTCATAGTAAAATATGCCGAGGCTTGCCGAGCGGTGCAATTACTTTAATTAGCATACCCGTCGTAATATACTACTAGTAAATAGCTTTGCTTCGGTGTGCTTGCAAGGTCCAAGGACACAGTTATCGTCCTTTGAATACAACTTTAGTCCCTAGTGTGTACGGTGTATAATTTGAACATTTATTTGTGTGCACTCATTATATAGTTTCTCTGCGTTTTATACAAAGATGTTGAAAAAATAAAATGTTAAGATGTATTTTGAGTGATAACATAATTTATATTTTAAATTGCAGCTGGTAGACTTTTCATAATCATAATATATGAATTCCCAAAGTTGTACATTACATGGTAAAAATTTTGAGATAGGACAGGTGCGACTTTTTTTTAATGATTTTCTAGACAAAGGGAAACGCATAATGAAATAACTCTGCTTTTGCACCAGTTAAATCTCCGTGAGATTTTGTATACATTTTCAAAATTCGATACGGACTCTGTGTTTTGTTTTAATTAAACATATTCCAGCTGTAAAATGATATATACATTGCATCTATCAAAAATACCTCCTATTATACCCAATGTCTTTTGACGACTTAATTAAATACAATTTTATCTTTACACACAACTAATATGCGTCTCTTTTAAATCTATATCAATTTCTAAAAACATGACTTTTTAGAATTTGAATTGTGACACTAATTGAGTAAACAAATATAACAAATGTTTGTGTTTATTTATTAATTAGCTTCTCTTCGTAGACCTCCAAACTGTTTGAAAACTTACTGCAAACATTAAATTTGTATCTGTAAAAATGGTAGAGGACGAAATAACAGAGTGCAGTGCAATCATATCGAAAAATATGGTATGACATATACTTCAAAGCTGTCTGAACAAATAACAATCATCAAAGTATAAATTTGCCGACAACATGTCTGCCGTCAAAACGACTGATTTGATCATATTTTAAATTATTGTTGACAGTGCAACTTCACAAATATCAAAGATATATAAAGGAGGAACGAAAGATACCAAAGGGACAGTCAAACTCATAAATCTAAAACAAAATGACATCGCCGTGGCTGAAAATGAAAAAAACAAACAGAAAAACCATAGTACACATGACACCACATAGAAATCTAAAGAATAAACGACACGAACCCCATCAAAAACTAGGGGCGATCTCAGGTGCTCCGGAAGGGTAAGCAGATTCTGCTCCACATGTGGCACCCGTCGTGTTGCTTATGTGATTACAAATCCGGTATATAAATGTATATCGATGTGTCAAACAGTTTGATCGCTTGTCATCTAGGAGAAATCCTAAGGCTGGGGCCCCCTTTTGTGAAAAATGTTTAGTTGTTTTATATAGCACATCACTGAAGCATAACTGGAGCGCCTACCTTTAATTCAGTCAGTGATCCCCCTTTTCAAACGTTTCAGGATCTGCCATTATTCAATCTGACATTTATTATGATTAATTTATCAAAGCATTAGATTAAAATAGTTTTCTTCTCTTTTATGGATAAATATATTTCTTGAGTAAGGCGTCCTAATTTAAAATTTAAACAAGTCAGAGAAAAGTCACCTAAAAGTGTTATGGTGGAATCAAGATATTTAAATTGTATTAAAGGATTCTATAATTTACCAGTCTCAGTGAAATGACCATTGATTGATTCCTCTATTTAAACCCAGAATGTAAATACTAATTAGGATAAAATAATCTATAGAATTTATGTTTGCTATTCAAACAAATATTACGACATTAGGATGTAAATACTAATTAGGATAAAATAATCTATAGAACTATGTTGGGTATTCAAACATATATTACGACATTAGGATGTAAATAATTTGGTGGAAGTAATTAGAATTGCAATATTAAGTGCGACGGAACTGCATCTTAATAATTTCCTTTTATTAGACTAATTAATTCCATAAATATGTGTTATAGATCATCAAATTTAGAGGGTTTCACAATTGAAGAACGAGTTCTTTTTCATAATGTAAAAAATGTTTTATCCAAAGCTTTCTCACAGAATGTTCAATAGACACCTTTATACATTATTGGCAATTCGGCGTCTTTAGAGCTTTTCTTTAAAAACTTCAAGCAAATACAATGATATAATTGCTTACAGGAATTTTCTATCAATGAACAGTAAACTTATTCACCAGTTAGTCAATAAGATATACAATGTAATGAAAATAACTGATTCAACAGAAACTGTGTACTATTATTTTGTACCCACAGTAAGTACTTATATACCAGAAATAAAAATGCTTTTATGATTTTATAAAGCTTGTAACCTTTTCATTACATTTAATCAGACGTACTATAACGAACTTTGCAACATAAAATGTTGCGTGTCAGTTAACGTTTTTACTTTTACACATAAAAAAACTGAAATTACAGAAGCCTTTTTCTAGGCTTTACCTTAACAGGAACGCACAAATGCGAAAATTTGAAAGTCAAAGATGTATAAGAACTAGATAAGTTAAAAAGCCATGTGACCAAAAAGAAACTCACAATAATAGGCAAATTCATCTCATTTATTTCAAATCTGTTTGAAGGAGTGAAATTGAAGTTTCTGAATAATTTTAAACTAAAAACGGACAATTTAGAAACTTAATAACAAATGTCATTTTTGAAATTTATATATAACTTTACCAACAAGAATCAAATACCAGTATAACAACATCAGTTTGCATAATCGGTACATTTGATTTCCTTATTTAATGTGGCATGGTACGTAGTATTTTCTAGCCCGTAGAAATAATGGTGGTCCCTTTTGTTTTTAAATTTCACCACGCTGTCAAAGAACCAATTTACACAATAAGTTAATTAAATTAGTTTATTACAATATTCAGAATATACTTGATTAACTTTTACTTATTCTGCCATTTAGCTTAACAAAAGGTAACTAGTGCTTATATGTCTTTTACCAAGAAGTGAATATATATATTTCTTTAAATTGTGTGTTATTTCCACATATCTTAATTGTTGTGAAAAAAAATTTATTCCAATATTAAAATATCTATTGTCTGCAAATGATTGGTCAAATCCTTTTAATAAACATTATATGTTCTTGGTTTCTGTCTTAATTTCTTATTGTGGCGTCATGAAAAACGGAGACCATGCCTGGTTAATAAAACAAAAGGCACAATGTAATACATTTTCTGGATCTACATTAATCGGGAACACTGAGAGCCGAATATTTAAAAACCAATGGCGTATAAAAACTGGTAAAACGTTGAAACGCTATATGACCGGTAAAAGTTGAACAGCTATATGACCGGTAAAAGTTGAACAGTTATATGACCGGTAAAAGTTGAACAGCTATATGACCGGTAAAAGTTGAACAGCTATATGACTGGTAAAAGTTGAACAGCTATATGACCGGTAAAAATTGAACAGCTATATGACCAAATAGAATCTAAACAAATGCCAATGCTGTTTTTTAAATTGAAGTAATTTGGTTTCAAAATATTCATAAATGGACAATTTTCATAAGGTCCATTATGAATCATGTCAGTACCGAAAGGGAATTCGGAAAGTACCAAAAGGGCATTAGAAACTCATAAGTCGATAGGAAACTACGACAAGGCCACAATAAAATATTCAAAAGGCGACGATAAGAAAAAAGTCCATAAAAACTAAAACATGTATTACACAAATTTAAAAAAGACAAAGTTGAAAAAAAGCGCAGAACGTACTAAGAGGGCATTCAAAACTCATAAGGGAGCAACCGTTTAACTTCGGAATGGTTATGATTGTTGTCTTTGTCAGAAACTTTTTTTCAAGATTTTGACGCTATCAACCAAATCATTTTATATCTAATTTAACTCTTCAAGGCATGGGAAAAACTGGCTTTAGAAGAATTTTTTTTGACATCTCCTTGACAACAATATACTTGCATCAAATTAGGGATCAGAATATGTTTTAGGTGCTCTGTAAGGATAGGCAGATCCTTGTTTCATTAGTGACACCCGTCATTTTTCTTATGGTAAGTCCACATTGTCATCATTATGTGATGGTTTAAAAAAAACAAAAAAACATTCAATTAACATGATTGAATAAAATGTTTAATTGGTTTATAGTTGAGACTTCTTTGACGGATTTATAAGGAAGAATTTAAATCAGGATCGACTTTAAAAAAGCTAAAATTTTGAAAAACAAATTTGTCCTTTATCTTTCCTTAATGTAACAATATTCTTTATTCTTACCTCTAAATGAAATAAGTATAATAAAACCATGCAAACAAAATATTTCACAGTCCATCGCAACAATCCTTATATATCACATGATCTAGTGCATTAGAGAACAAGCTTACAATGAGCCTCTATAATATATTCAAACTTTGATCGCCAATTTAAATATTTAACAAAGTGTTCCAAACACAATGTACCCATTACATAGTATATTGTATTATTGATA
This sequence comes from Mytilus trossulus, assembly GCF_036588685.1. Taxonomy (NCBI): domain Eukaryota; kingdom Metazoa; phylum Mollusca; class Bivalvia; order Mytilida; family Mytilidae; genus Mytilus; species Mytilus trossulus. Next base: position 9,806,368 of record NC_086380.1, read on the forward strand.
AAATGGGTGATTAGATGTAATTATTATGAAAACGTTATAATCGCGACGTAAAACAAATAATAGTTTACTCATTTATAGATGCATGCTCTATATTTTGTTTAACTTCTTATTGATTTTAGAGAAAAATACAAAAATATCACATCTTTTGTACACAGATCATGAACGCCAAAAACACGAAATAGATAAACTTAAAAGTAAGAGACATTTGTCTTGAGAAGAAGGATAAATAAAAGATTACATACCCAATTCATACAGGGATATTATTTCAAACGCCCTTCAGGAAAGTTATCTCTATTTAAATTTTTGAATTATCGAACTTGCTTGGTGAAACATTTCAGAAAAAGGTAAAATCACAAAAATACTGATCTCTAAGGAAAAAAAAACAAAAGGGGAAAGTCCCTAATCAAATAGCAAAATTAAATGCTCAAACACACCAAACGCATGGGTTACGACTGTCATATTTCTGACGGGTACAGGAATAGACTTCAATATGTAGACAATAGTGGATTAAATCTGGTTTTATAGCTAGCTACACCTCTCACTTTTGTGACAGTCGCTTCAAATTCTTTGATGATGTCACCGATGTGTTGACTAAAGAGGAATTTTGCTACGAGATTTACAAATACAAACATCATATTGATAGTTTTTATAGTATTGCCTTGATAAGAGACTCTGATTATAAAAAGATAGTTATAAAAGATCTGATTTCGGTCACTCTTAATTACGTTCTTGTTTGTTTCTGTTTCTGTTTCTTTTAAATTTTTAGTTTTGTGTTACATGTATTTATTCTTTGCTTTTGCAATGTTGAAGTTTGTGTATTTATTTCAGTGCTGTACGTTCTGTCTATGTGTTGTTTATTTGTTTATTTGTTTCTTTTTGCTTTTTGTGTTTTTTGTTTTCAATGTCTGTGTTGTTTCTATGCTACTGATTTAGTTTTCAGTTTTGTACTTTGACAACGTGTTGATTGTTTTTTTTTCTTCAATGACTGTATTGTTTTCTATGTGTCTTTTATAGTTTCAATATTGTTCTATTTGGTCTTTGATATTTTCAAATAGATATAGGAAGATGTGGTGTGAGTGCCAATGAGACACCGCTCCATCCAAATAACAGTTTAAAAAATAGTAAACCTTTATAGGTCAAAGTCTATGTTGATTTAGTTTTCTGTGTTGTTCTTTGACATTGTGTTCATTGTACTTTCAATGTATGTGTTGTTTCTATGTGTCCTTTATAGTTTCAGTGTTGATCTTTGTAGTCTTCAATATTTTAAATGTCTATGTTCTTTGGACCGGTAACAATCCTGCATAACCTTTTTTCTGGAAAACCGTATTTCTTAAATATCAAAATCGGTCAGTATTTATGGTTATGTAAGATACAAAACCGATGTTTTACAGATAAAGGATACAGACAAAGGATTTTTACATAACAGGAGTAAACTATATGGCACACCGTTTTGGAATTTTCGGTCCTTCAACTTTGTACGTGTTTGGCTTTTTAACTGTTTTGACCTGATCGTCACTGATTAATCTTATATAGACGAAACGCGCGTCTGGGGTTCTAAATTATAATCCTGGTACATTTGAACTATTTCTGTCGAATCAACAATTGACTCTTAATAACGATACATCTGAGTATACCGTTTATATTTTAAAATTGTTTCCAATAAAATAATCTTAACATTCATTTTAATGTCATTGTCTAGAGACAAACTCACCAAACAAAGATTACCGTATCTTAATTAATATTCGAAAACGTGCACACTTAGGTGATTAGAGACAAGCGATACAGTTAAATCTATCAAATGTTTACTTCGCCGCTTTGTATTTTAAAAATGTCTTTTTTATATTTGTTTAAAGCTTAGTTTTTACTAAATAGAGCACAAGTTAGTTAGTATTTATATTTAAAAAAAAACCCCAAATATTGCTGTTACAATGTAGTTTTTGTCATAAAATATTGAAATTTGATTATTTAATTAATTTGGAATGGGTAAATCGGACACAGATGATGCAACCGCTTGTTTATAAAGTTACAAAGGGATATAACGGTCAAAATGATGCATTCAAAATTTGAACTTGATTTGTGTTTTATGGTAATACGCCTTTTGTATAAGTTTATTAACATTTAGTTCAAACAAACCCTTCTACATTTGAAAATGCCTGTTCCAAGTCAGTAATATGACAGTTCTTGTACATTCGTTTTTGATGCGTTTTGTTATATACAGTAATATTTAGTGCGACGGAACTGCATCTTAATAATTTCCTTTTATTAGACTAATTCATTCCATAACTATGTTTTATAGATCATCAAATTTAGAGGGCTTCACAATTGAAGAACGAGTTCTTTTTCATAATGTAAACAATGTGTTATCCAAAGCTTTCTCACAGAATGTTCAATAGACACCTTTATAAATTATTGGCAATTCGGCGTCTTTAGAGCTTTTCTTTAAAAACTTCAATCAAATACAATGATATAATTGCTTACAGGAATTTTCTATCAATGAACAGTAAACTTATTCACCAGTTAGTCAATAAGATATACAATGTAATGAAAATAACTGATTCAACAGAAACTGTGTACTATTATTTTGTACCCACAGTAAGTACTTATATACCAGAAATAAAAATGCTTTTATGATTTTATAAAGCTTGTAACCTTTTCATTACATTTAATCAGACGTACTATAACGAACTTTGCAACATAAAATGTTGCGTGTCAGTTAACGTTTTTACTTTTACACATAAAAAAACTGAAATTACAGAAGCCTTTTTCTACGCTTTAACTTAAACAGGAACGCACAAAGCCGAATATTTGAAAGTCAAAATGTATAAGAACTGGATAAGTTAAAAAGCCATGTGACCAAAAAGAAACTCACAATAATAGGCAAATTCATCTCATTTATTTCAAATTTGTTTGAAGGAGTAAAATTGAAGTTTCTGAATAATTTTAAACTAAAAACGGACAATTTAGAAACTTAATAACAAATTTGTCATTTTTGAAATTTATATATAACTTTACCAACAAGAATCAAATACCAGTATAACAACATCAGTTTGCATAATCGGTACATTTGATTTCCTTATTTAATGTGGCATGGTACGTAGTACTTTCTAGCCCGTAATTTTAATGGTGGTCCCTTTTTTTTTTTAAATTTCACCACGCTGTCAAAGAACCAATTTACACAATAAGTTAATTAAATTAGTTTATTACAATATTCAGAATATACTTGATTACCTTTTACTTATTCTGCCATTTAGCTTAACAAAAGGTAACTAGTGCTTATATGTCTTTTACCAAGAAGTGAATATATATATTTCTTTAAATTGTGTGTTATTTCCACATATCTTAATCGGTGTGAAAAAAATATTTATACGAATATTAAAATATCTGTTCCTGGCAAATGATTGGTCGAATCCTATTAATAAACATTATATGTTCTTGGTTTCTGTCTTAATTTCTTATTGTGGCGTCATGAAAAAAGGAGACCATGCCTGGTTAATAAAAAAAAGGCACAATGTAATAAATTATAACAGTTTTCTGGATCTATATTTATCGGGAACACTGAGAGCCGAATATTTAAAAACCAATGGCGTTAAAGAACAGGTAGAAAGTTGGACAGCTATATGACCGGTAAAAGTTGAACAGCTATATGACCGGTGAGAGTTGAACAGCTATATGTCCGGTAAGAGTTGAACAGCTATATGACCGGTAAGAGTTGAACAGCTATATGACCGGTAAGAGTTTAACAGCTATATGACCGGTAAAAGTTGAACAGCTATATGACCAATTATAATCTAAACAAATGCCAATGCTGTTTTTTAAATTGAAGTAATTTGGTTTCAGAATATTCGTAAACTGACAATTTTTAAAAGGTGCATTATAAATCATGTCAGTACGGAAATGGAATTCGGAACGTACCAAAAGGGCTTTAGAAATTCATAAGTCGACAGGAAACTACGACAAGGCCTCAATCAAATATTCAAAAGACGACTATAAGAAAAAAGTCTATAAAAACTAAAACCTGTATGACACAAATTTCAAGAAGACAAAGTAAAACAAAAAGAAGTGCAGAACATACCAAGAGGGCATTACAAACTCATAAGGGAACAACCGTTTAACTTCGGAATGGTTATGGTTTGTTGTCTTTGTCAGATCCTTTTTTTTCAAGATTTTGACGCTATCAACCAAATCATTTTATATATCATTTAACACTTCAAGGCATCGGAAAATCTGGTTTTAGAAGATATTTTTTTGGCATCTCCTTGACCACAATATATTTTCATCAACTTAGGGATCAGAATATTTTCTATGTGCTCTGTAAGGATAGGCAGATCCTTGTTTCATTAGTGACACCCGTCATTTCCCTTAAGGTAACATAAAAAAGAAGATGGGGTATGATTGCCAATGAGACAACTATCCACAAAAGACCAAAATGACACAAACATTAACAAATAATAGGTCACCGTACGGCCTTCAACAATGAGCAAATCCCATACCGCATAGTCAGCTATAAAAGGCCCCAATAAGACAATGTAGAACAATTCAAATGAGAAAACTAACGGTACATTGTCATCATTATGTGACGGTTTAAAAAAACAAAAAACATTCAATTAACATGATTGAATAAAATGTTTGATTGGATTATAGTTGAGACTTCTTTGACGGATTTATATGGAAGAATTTTAATCAGGATCCACTTTAAAAAAGCTAAACTTTTGAAAACAAATTGTCCCTCATCTTTCCTTAATGTAACAATATTTTTACCTCTAAATGAAATAATTATGGCAAAACCTTGCAAACAAATTATTCCACAGTCCATCGCAACAATTCTTATATATCACATGATCTAGTGCATCAGAGAACAATCTTACAATGAGCCCCTTTAATATATTCAAACATTGATCACCAATTTAAATATTTAACAAAGTGTTCCAAACACAATGTACCCATTACATAGTATATTGTATTATTGATAAAATAGGTGATTATATGTAATTATTATGAAAACGTTATAATCGCGACATAAAACAAATAATAGTTTATTCACGTATAGATGCAAGCTCTATATTTCTATCAACTTCTTAATAATTTTAGAAAGAATACAAAAATATCAAATCTTTATTTCACAGAATATGAACGCCAATGTTAGCATAATTAGTAAGTTCACATACTAACTTCATACTGGGATATTATTCCAAACGCCCTTCCGGAAAGTTATTTCTATTTCATTTTTTAAAATTATCGAACTTGTTGGGTGAAACATTTCAGAAAAAGTAAAATTACAAACATACTGAACTCTAAGGAAAAAACATTAGTGAAAGTCCCTAATCAAATAGCAAATTCAAAAGCTGAAACACATGAAACGCACGGTTTACGATTGTCATGTTTCGGACTGTTACAGGCATTAGCTTATTTCGAAAAATGTTAGATTTAACCTGGTTTTATAGCTAGCTACACCTCTCACTTTTGATAGTCGCGTCAAATTCAATTATGATATCACCGATTTGTTGACAAAAGAGGAGCTTTTAACAATTTATGAATCGTTGTTTTTAACATTACAAACATCTGAATGATCGTTTTCATATTAATGTTTTGATAAGAGACATCGATTATAAAGAGATAGTTATAAAAGACCTGCTTTCACTGCTGGAAAACCAGCGGTCATCTTTAGTTTCTTGTAATAAATGAAAAAGTCCTTGTTGATTTTTTTATTATTTCTGTTTTAGTTTTCAGTGTTGTGCTATGTAATATTTGCTTTTGCAATGTTTGTGTTTGTATTTTTATTTAAATGTTTCTGTTTGCTTTTTTTTTTTTTTTCAAGGTCTGTGTTGTGTTTATGCTACTGATTCAGTTTTCAGTTATGTTCTTTTACATTGTGTTTGTTGTGTCTTCAATGCAGATGTGTCTGTGTTGTTTCGACCGGTAACAGTCTTGTTCGGTGTGAGCCAAGGCTCCGTGTTGAAGGCCGTACATGGACCTATAATGGTTTACTTGTTTAAATTGTTATTTTAATGGAGAGTTGGCTCATTGGCACTCACACCACATCTTCCTATATCTGTATACTCTTTTCCCGGAAACCCGTATTTCTAAAATATCAAATTCGATCAATGTTTATTGTTAGATAAGATGCAAGACCGATGTTCTACAGATTAAGTATACAGACTAAGAATTTACCTTGCCCAGGGGTAGACTTCCTTAGCCGTATATGGCACAACTTATTGGAATTTTCGGTGTTCAATGCTCTTCAACTTTGTACGTGTTTAGATTTTTAACTGTTTTGATCTGAGCGTCACTGATAAATCTTACTTAGACGAAACGCGCGTCTGCGTGACGTATTTGAATATAATCCTGATACACTTGATAACTATAAAATGATGTTTTACGGTCAATTTAAAGTCAAAATCCAATTAACTTTTGTGTCATGACTTATCACTAGAAATGAGTTATAATCTGAAGGAACATGAAATTTGTCTTATGTGGAGCAGGATCTACTTACTCTCCTGTAGCAATTGATATTCCCTGGATATTTTATGGGTACCTCTATTTATTTCACAATGTGTTTTGAATAAGTGGAATTGTTTTAATTTTCAAAGGAGTAGTTTTACGTGTGAAGCCGTGACATAGTAAGTTTTTCCCTGACCCAGATGGATATCGTTCGGTATCTTAGTGTCTCTTGTTTACTCCGATGTTTTCAATGTCATATTTAATTATACTTCTTTATTATATACATTTGTAACTCCATCCCATTCGATCTTGTATTATCGTTTGAATTATAATGCTTGAAATGATATAGACACAACTCACCAACATGAAATATTACCATTATACAAAAAAATCGACCTTTCAAATATAAAAGAAATTAAATCATCGACCATAGTTCGATTTATCTTTTTTATCAAGCTTCAATGCTTATATTTCTGTCGAATCAACAATTAACCTGAACAACGACACATCTGATTATACTGTTTATTTTTTCAAATTATTGCCAGTATATAAATCTTAACATTTGTTTTAATTTCATTGTCTGGAGACAAACTTACCAAACAAAATTCACCGTATCTTTATTAATATTCGAATACGTGCACATTATGGTGATTAGGGACAAGTGATATGAAAGCCTTATCTAAACAGTTAAATGTATCAAATGATTACTTTGCCGCTTTGTATTTTTAAAATGATTTTTATATTTGTTTAAAGCTCAATGTTTACTATTTACTAAAGAGAGCACAGTCAGTTAGTTTTTATTTTTATTTCGCAAATAACAAAAATTGCTGTTAGTTTTGGCCATAAAATAATCCGATTTGAGTATTAAATAAATTAGGAATGGATATATCACATTATCAGACACAGATGATGCAGCAGCTTGTTTAAAATTTATAAATGGACATAATGGTTAAAATGATGCATCCAAATTTGAACTTGATCTGTGTTTTAAAGTTATACGCATTGTTTATCAGTTTATTAACATTTAGGTCAAACAAACCCTTCAATACATATGACATTGGAACTATTCAATATATGTTAAAATGCCACAGCTCCTAATTTTAGAGAGAATAAGTCTTAAAAAACTGAAATGTAAAACAATCGAATCAAAGTCCTCAGTACTAAAATTCACTGAAAAGTTTTCTTATAATGATTGATTGTTGGTTGCTAAACGATTAGTTACAAATCTACATGTTCAGAACAATAACGTAACTTTGCAAAACAAAGGCAGTTGTATAACGCTGTTACTATCTATCAAATATCTACACACTGGTGCTATCAATATTTTTGGTTAGTTAAAAAGGTTTGCCCTAAAAACCATTCAAACCTGTGTTCAATTATGAAATATGCCGAAGGTTGCCAAGCGATGCAATATTTTCAATCAGTATACCAGTAGTTATATATTAATTGTAAAGAGCCGGGCTTGTGTGGTCCAAGGACACATTTATCGTCCTTTAAATACATATCTAGTACATACAATAAATATAAGTTACAAATTTGTGTGTGTTCACTCTCAAAATAGTATCTATGCTTTCCATGCAAACATGCATGTTCAATAAAATTGTTGATAAGATTACATGTTCAGATATATTTTGTGATAAAATCATTCCTATTTTAAGTTGAAGCTGATATACTTTTTTATAGTAATAATATAATTTGTCACAAAAGTAGTACCCTACATGGCAACATATTTTTGAGATGAAACCGGTGCGACGGTTATATGATATGATTTTTGTTTGTTTGACAAAACGAAATGCATAATGAAATAACTCTGCTTTTGGACCTGAAAAAACTCGGTGAGATATTTTTAATTTATTTTCAAAATTCGATATGGACTTGTGTGTTCTGTTTTGATTTAACATAATCTAACTTTAAAGTAAAACCCCTTCTGCACACCTGCAACATAACAATCCTACGTTAAAGAGATAACCAGGTTTATCCTACGCAAGGACAAACTGTTCTCCCGGCTAACAAGCTTGAACGACCAGGTGGAATCTTTTCATACACGGAAAGCCAGCTTTAAAAACGTCATAGACGAATTACAAGTTTCAGACTCGGAAGAAATAGACCCCCTTATTAAATGGCTTGGACTAGAGTCTGGTAAACATGTCATGTGTATAAGGGCATCAAATGCCAACAACCTAACAAGAGGCCTACACAGACTATGGAAGAGACTGGACGACCGATATGGTGCTCCAATAATGTTGCAGGCTTCTCTCGTCGACAAACATGCCAGCTTTCCAACACTGACAAATAAAGACGACTCACTCCTGTACGATTTGTCAGATATCATGTCAGAAATAGAGTATCACAAAGAAAATCCCAAGCTGGGATGTTTGCTAGCTTACTTCGACTCTTCGTCGGGGATAAATCCTACTGTGGAGAAACTGCCATACGGACTCCAAGAAAAGTGGACAACAAGGGCTTCAAGATACAAGTCTAGACATGCAGTTGCCTTTCCCCCTTTCACATAAATCTCTGCCTTCATCAGGAAAATGAGTAAAATTAAGAACGATTCTGGTTTCATCTGTGGCTCAAAAGTCTCACTAAAAACAAAATCCGTTACGCCAAGGTTCACACGTCAGACGTACTCTAAAGTCAACGTTCGTAAGACGGCTATTGAACAGCAACCTACAGACAGCAGTTAACAACAAGATCTGTGTATCCGACACTAGACAAAGCATACATTGAACGAATGCCGAGCGTCCAGAACCAAAGCAATCGAGGAACGAAAGGAACTGTTAAGACATAACAATGTGTGCTACAAGTGTTGTGAGTCAACCACACACAGAAATAGGTACTGCAATGCAAGTATCAGTTGTAATAAGTGGGGAAGTCAATGAGATACTACTTCATTTTACATCATTACACATAACAACCTGCAAGTTATCAGTCTAGCTCGCCCGGACAAGCCTACGGTGGGGAGCCAACACAACACTATGGCGGGAAGCCAACAGAAACGGCTGAAATCAAGTTAACTTCTGTGAGTTGAACCTGCGCACAGATTCACAATGATTCTAAGAGTGAGAAATCTTGTGCCAAGATAGTACCTGTGGATGTGTACCACAAGGACAGGATAGACAAAATTATTCGAATGCACGCCACCATTGACGACCAAAGTAACCGGTCTCTTGCCTCGCCATAATTCTTCAGTCTGTTCAACGTTCGGAAAAAACCTGAAAATTACTCTCTTACAACATGCTCTGGCAGAGTAGCTATTTCCGGGGAAAGAGGAATAGATTTCGTATCAAAATCTGTACTTGGTGACGTACAATTTGGTCTGCCTACATTAATTGAATGTAATGATATTCCCAATAATCGAGACGAAACTCCTACTACTGAAGTTTCAATGCATAATCCTCATTTAAAGAACTCAAAGGAAGCATTCCACCAATAGAGGAACTTTGTCAAATTCTACTCTTAATTGGAAGAGACATTATAGAGGCACGTAATGTCATTGAACAACGCATAGGACCATTCGGAACTCCATTTGCCAAAAAAATGAAACTTGGTTAGATCATAATTGGAAATACCTACATTGAAAAGCAAACTGTATACATTGTATGTATAACAAATACCTAGAGTATACCCTTTTTCCATCGAAGACTTAAATAAATGCAATTTTGTCTTTACACACAACTTATATTTGTCCCTATAAATACTAATATCGATATTTAAATCATTAAATTTGACGTTTTACAATTTGAATAATGACACTGTTTGAGTAAACAAATATATCAAATGTCTGTGTTTGTTTTCTAAAAGATTCTTTTTATAGACCTCCAAATTCTTTAAAAAATTACCGCAAACATTTAATTGGTATCTGTAAATATGGTAGATGACGAAAAAATAGAGCACAGTGCAATCATACCGAAAAATATGGTCTGACATATCCTTCAAAGTTTTCTGAACAAATAACAATCATGAAAGTATAAATTTGCCGACAACTCGTCTGCTGTCAAAACGACTGATATAATCATATTTCAAATTATTTTTGACAGTGCAACTTCACAAATATCAAAGATATATAGATATATATCGATAAAGTCAATCAGTTTTATCGCATATAATTTATAGATATTCCTGAGAAATCCTCGGGCCCCTTTTGTGAGAAAATGTTCAGTTGTTTATATTGCGCTGAAGCATAACTGGAGCGCATACCTTTAGGTCAGTCAATGAGCCCTCTAATCTAACGTTCTGGGTCTGCCACTATGCAATCTTCCTTATGTTATGATTACTTTATTAAAAGAGCAAACAATAAAAGTGTTTTTCTTCTACCATGGATCAAGATATGTTTTGAGTTAGGCGCACTCATCTAAAATACGATTTACATATTCAAGAGAAAATTCAACAACATTGTGATGGTGGAATCAATATATTTAAATTGTATTAAAGGATTTTATAATTAAAAAGTCTCACTCAAGTGACCATTGATTGGTTCCTCTTTTTATACACGAAGTGTAAATACTAAGCAGGATAAAATCATCTATATAATTTATTTTGGGTATTCAAACAAACATTACGACATTGGGATGTAAATTATTGGTGGAAGTAATTGGTAATTGCCTTGTTTAGTGCGATGGAACTGGATCTTAATATTTTACTTTTATTAGACTAATAAATTCCATAAATATGTTTTATAGATCATCAAATTTGGAGGGTTATACAATTGAATAACGATTTCTTTTTCATAATGTAAAAAATGTGTTTTTCAAATCTTTCTCACAGAATTTTTATTGGAAACGTTTATACGTTATTGGCGCGGCAATACGGAGTCTTTAAAGCTTTTCTTTAAAAACTTCAAACAAATACAATGATACAATTGCTTGCATAAATTTTCTATCAAAGAAAGAATAGTAAACTTTGAAACAGGCTGTCGAATTGAAAAAAGGGTATTTACCAGTTAGTCAATAAGATATACAATGTAATGAAAATAACTGATTCAACAGAAACAATATACTATTCTTTTGTACCCGCAATAGGTACTTATATACCAGAAATAGAAATGATATTATGATGTTATACATCTTGTAACCATTTTTTTACATTTAATCAGACGTACTATAACGAACTTCACAGTGTAGATACTATTCTGTACGCTTTCCGGAAGTCGCGATTTTCGAAGCGAGAACGTTTTGGATCACATTTTAAATTTGTCGGATATACTATATTAAACGGTAAGATGTTCATCTGTACATTGCTTAATGATTAATTCAGCTGCATCGATATTCACAAATGGTTTATAATTAAATTTAGCACATTCATTATTCGTATCTTTGCCTTAATTAAGAGATTTTCAAGTGCATCACTAAGGAAAATCAGTCGGTGAACCTAAAAACAATCTTTTTGCACTCTTACTGTACAAATTAACGTAAAATCCAGACTTAATTTACTAAATAAAGTATATTTTAAGTGGTGGTAAAAGTTTCAGCCAGATCTTTGAAGCCAGAAATAAGAAAATTACACTTGTTTGAATTTCTCACTGTACGATCAGTCGAGCTTGTATATTTTGAAACTGTATGATCAGTCTTTATTTCACTGTATTCTAGTAGTGATTTCAAAGTTATTTACGATACATTAGAAGATGGAATTTTTCTAAATAACACAAATATATTTTAATAAATGCACATCCTGTAAACTTTTCAATCATGTTTTAGCTTGATAGGGTGTACTCGACTTACTACATTAAGTATAAGGATGTTTGAATGTGGCTGAAATAAGAAGAAGGTTTGTTTGTTTAAAGAAGTTTCAGGAATGTCCTCCGTTATACTTAAAATTGTACAAACACACAGATTTAATTGTTACTATATAAAAATGCAGGAATTTACAAACATTCGAGGCCGTACTGTAGCCTATAATTGATCACAGTTCCTTCACTTTGTTTTGGATGTAGATCTGTCTCTTTCACACTCAATTGTACACCACTTTGTAAAGCGCTGGTTTATAGTGATAATGATGTCCGTCTTTCCGTTCGTCCGTTGGACTGGTAGAACATGTTTCGCCGGTTTTGCAAGCGCATCTCCTCATAAACCATTTAATATACATTGGGGTTTCCAGACATTTTTAAATGGAGAGGGGGTCCAATCCAGGAGAAAAGAGGATTCCAAATATATGTTCCCATACAAATGCATTGAAAGTTAAAAAAGAGTTTCAAACCGCCGGATCCCAATTTTCTTGAATCCGTCACTGGTATAACTATTAATTATTTTTTACTTGGATTCCGTATCATAAATTATAATATAAAAAGAAGATGCGGTATGATTGCCAATGAGACAACCGTCCACAAGAGATCAAAATGACACAGCTATTAACAAATATAGGCCACCGTATGGCCTTCAACAATAAGCAAAGCCAATACCACAAAGTCGGCTATAAAAAGCCCCGAAATGACAATGTTAAACAATTCAAACGAGAAAATTAACGGCCTTATTTATATAAAAAAAAAGGAATGTATTTCTTATTTTATTAAAAATATTTAATGGGGTTTCTTTATATAAGATACGGACTTGGACATTGCATTATATCAGGTATTTCCAACGGTGACCTCCAAAACCAATTGTTAAACTTTTCTGAAATCGCTCCATTTTTAATCTATTAATGTACTATGGACCTTCTATTTCGAATTTTTTGTAAAAATATTTTTGATGTTTCTCTATCTAAAATACGGACTTTGTCATAACCTTATATTGGGCGTACCTATTTTATATCCACAACTTTCTTCAGACACTTGTCATAACTTAATGAATATTTTTCAAATTCCTTATCATTTAATTCAATTGTGTACCTCTTATTTTGGTTTTTCGAAAAATCATCAGTTTTTTATTTCCATGATATGGACTTTTCCACTACCTTATTGGGTGGTACCCGCTTACTATACGCAACTTTCAAAAACTTACCATATACTAGTACTAGTATTAATAAAAGTTTAAACTTTCTCATATTCGTTATTAAATGATGCCTCTGTGCACCTATAATTTAGTTTTTCTGGTGGTTTATTTTTTTCCAAAACATTGACTATAGAAGTGGCGGGGTATAATTTCGTTAATTCTTTCCTTAATACCTAAAGTTTTTTAACAAAGCTTTCTCTATCTATTTTTTGTCATTTTAAAAGAGACATGCTTGATGTATGTAATCACCAATTGGTCAACGGTAGACGGTGTAAATAGTCTTAAAAATGTAATAGTTAAACAGATAACTGCAACGACACACTAATACAAAGTCCACAAGCGAATCATGTATTGCTTTTAAGGCATTTGATTTTAAGTAAGACTGACGGAACAAATATATAATTATTTTGCCGTCTACAAAAATCATCAAAAATATATTTGTATTGTCTGATGAAAGAAATTACACGTTATAGTTCCATGGACACAACCATAAATTATATCACATAGACACGTATATACCTTCAAATTCCCGTTGTTTTTCAGTCAAGGTCGTTAAAAACTTCCATTGGTTGTTGTTTTTTTCTTCAAAATCACGACTGGTCATACAGACAAAAAATCTGAAATCACTACTAGAATACAGTCAGTTTTAGACTGATCGTACAGAAATTTATTTTGGGATCCTCAATGAAAACATATTTTTTATTTGAGATACGAACATTCTACTAAAATACGGTAGGAATATTGAAACTGTATATATTTTACTGTAAACTGATGCAAATATTTGCAATAAAAGATTATTTGCTTTGTACTACGAGAGCAAAATTGTCAATCGATTTCACTTTTTCTATGAAGTTGGTGTGATGCACGCGTATATTTTATATTCTACTGCATGTTTTTGTTACAGTTACTGATATTTATGATGTTGTACATACATTTAAGATGTGCAAAGCACTTTACAGATATAGGAGTAAACAAATGATGAGAAAAAGCACCGAAACAAAACCGTTCTGTTAGCCAGTTTGAAATCCTCGCTTCGAAAATCGCGACTTCCGGATAGCGTACAGAATAGTATCTACACTGTGAACTTTGCAACATAAAATGTTGCGTGTCAGTTAACGTTTTTACTTTATCGCATAAAAAAGTTGAAATTACAGCAGCCTTTTTCCAGGCTTAACTTTTAACAGGAACGCGATACTAAATTAAAGACCCATGTGACAAAAAAGAAACTCACAATAATAGGCGAATTCGTCTATTTTATCTCAAATTTGCTTGAAGAATTGAAATTGAAGTTTCTGAATAATTTCAAACTAAAAACGGACAAATTTAGAAAGTGAATAATAAAAGGTCAAAATTACTCATGTTTGAAACTTCTATATAACTTTACCGACAAGAACCGAATACCAGTATCACATGTACAGCATCAGTATGTAAATGGGTACATTTTATTCCCTTATTTAATGAGGCATGGTAGTATTTTCTAGGTCATACGGATAATGATGGTCCCTTTTTTTTTCTTTTTTAGAATTTTCAGTACGCTGTCAAAGAACCCATTTACACTATTACTTGATTTAGTCCGGTCGATCGGTGAAAAAATTGCTAAAATTATGAGGAAAGCACCAATTTTTGCATGATGGTACATTTTTGTGTACTGAGCATTATTAGCTATGGACCCGTCGTCAAAATTAAATATGGCGGCTTATTTCAAGATGGATGCCGTACGTTCTAAAATATTTTCCAGTATTGCACAAACCACAGTGGATTTGATGCTGGGTGCACAGAAATCAACATATTTGAATGACTTGGCGTACTAAGCAAGATTTTGTTTTGATCTATTTTTGAAATACAAAATGGCGGCTATTTTCAAAATGGCCGCCTTGATAAATAAGCAAATATTCATAATTGTGAATTGACCTGAATATAAGCATTTTATTGATGTATAGTGTCATTTGGTATCCGTACCAGTTCTGTCCTTTCTGATTTTGCCATGCTTGTCATTTCATACACAAAATACTTTTCATAAAAAGCTGCAGTGGTAGGTTTCATTAAAAGCTGCACTATTTGTTGTCTTGGGTCACACATTAAAGCTGTGATTTGGGATTTATCTGCCGTAAGATATTATTCAATGCCCTAGTTTTTGGTGGGGTTCGTGTTGTGTATTCTTTAGTTTTCTATGTTGTTATGTTGTGTCATGTGTACTATTGTTTGTCTGTTTGTCTTTTTCATTTTTAACCATGGCGTTGTCAGTTTATTTTAGATTTATGAGTTTGACTTCCCTTTGGTATCTTTCGTCCCTCTTTTATATCTTGGGTCGCAATATTTTACAATTTGAGACATTAAACTGTGAATTGAGAATCAGTTAAACACATATCAGTGAAATGTCAGAAATTGAGGACAGCAAGGACAAGAACATTGAAATGGCAGAACCTGAATCACTTGGGGGTATGAAGAAACCCACAGGTGAAGACGCTTAAACAGAAGACAGCTCAGAAATGACTATGAAACAATTGTACCAAGAATATTTAGCAGATAGAAAATTAAATGCTCAAAGAACAGCTGAGATTTTAAGCAATATAAAACAGAGCGTAGCGCGAATATATAAAATATTTGTTGGTCTCATTACGTTTCAAGCTGAACAGAAAGAGGCAATGAATATTAATAACAAACAGATGAAAGCAATAGCTCAGCAACTTCAGCAGTCTGAAGACAGGATAGACCACAAGGCTAATGATAATTGCTTGGCGGAATTGATTGTCAGACCAATAACATATTCAATGTTGTAGTGAGACTATCGACAAGTCTACTTTGCTGATGGCGCAGTATCACCGACCGATATAGAAAAATATGAGTAGTCCTTGGGATAATGAGTTGCATAACCTAATACAAATTGTCACAAAACTAGCTGATGTTATGCTTTCAACTAATCAGCATAACTTTGGATTAGCCGATCAATATAATCTCGGTTCTTCTGATAAAAAAATCAGGTAAGATCACCAGTTTAATGGAAGATCACCTGATCAATATACACATGGAAGATCTCTTGAGCAATGCAATCGCGGTAAATCTGCCGATAGAAGTACGTACACCCAAGCTTAATGTCTATCGATCAGCAACACCCCTACTAAGCTAGAGATCATATAGTCCCTAAAGACAACGGTTAGCAACGGACAACTCCAGAAATCACGAATATTTCAGACAACGGCCACCTTCACCAGGATACGGAGCATATCAAAGTGTCACCCCGACAAGGGAGTAAAGGGTCGGGCCAGTAGGACAACTAAAATTCCAAAGTCTATTGGCCATGACACATCATCTCATCACAAAATCGAACAGAAGCCCACGGCCTCGTCCAATATTGTCATCATACGAACCATTTGAAGAGCTTAGTAGTACGAGGTACTATACATGTCCAGAATATGAGCATGATTGTGGACACTGCTGCAATGATAAAATTAGAAAATGAAAATTAATTCCGGCAGAAAATGGAGATTTGGAGAACGTGACGCTACGTGGTTTGGGTTAACAGCTTGTTATTGGGAAGATTATAAGGAACGACTCTCGACATTAATAGAGTAAACGTACAATGGGATGTGTGCAGAGAGCCATTAACATACGATGTTATACTAATGCTAGTTATTTTTGGACACACTGATAAACCTGAGAGCTCCCATAATTACGTATACCATCAACAATAAAGTGATAAATGCGCCTTTTGTTAATAGTGGAAACGAGAGTTTAGCTCAGCTAGTTTGCATAAAAAGAACAATCACAGTTCCGTTCAAACATGACTGTAACCATTAACACTACTAAAAGTGCTGACCAGGAGTGCATTTTAGGACCATGCTCGCTCAATAGTTGCAAGTTGGTTACGCACGTAGTTGGAAAAGAAAATAGTTGCCCCTTAACCATTTTAAATGATGGCAATCGTATAATCGCCGGAAGCAAGATACACCTATTAATTACATAGAATAATTTGACGATGTAGTGGGTTCGGCAGATGAAAACGCGATAAGTGACGTAAGACGTGGCATTGAAGAGACACGAGTCAAGGTGCCCTCGGCGCTGCCTCAAAGTTCAGATGAGTTACCCACTAATCCACCACATATAACCGACCTATATTAACGTCAATCTAATCGTTTCAACCTATTGCATTCCAACCATTAAACCTCAAAGCGTTTATTACAATTATTGCAATTACAATTTCATGTAACATATTGATTAACATTTTCAATTTCAATATTTGTTGTTGTATATGCAGCCCTATTTGCAACATATGTGTTATAGAAATACCAAAATTATTTGTTTTATACTTTAAAAGTAATTGATAACAAATTCAAGAACATGAAGTCACTTTTTAAAGAATCATTACTTTAATTTCCGAAATTATATATAATACCATTAGGACAATCTTGAATTTTACACCGTTTTTCCGCCATCTTGAAAATGGCAGCCATATTGGAATTTTTCAGAGTGGGTCCATAGCTGAAATCAAAGGGTATATAACCAAGAACTACTATGCAAAGTTTCATGCTTTCCTCATCAAGTGAGCAATTCTGCTCTATATCTGCACCAATCGGCCGGACTAATTCACTAAGTTAAAGTAATATTCAGAATATGCATAATGACCGTTTACTTATTCTGCCATTTTCCTAAACAAAATGCCACAAGTGCTTTTATGTCTTTTACCATGCAGTGACTATATAATGCAGTTCTCTAAATTGTGTGTTATTTCCAAATTTCTAATCGGTGTGAACAAATATTTATTCTCAATATTGAAATATCTGTTCGCGGCAAATTCTTGGTCGAAATCAAATTATAAACATCAAATATTCCTGGTTTCTGTCTTAATTTCTTATTGTGACGTCATGAAAAAAGAGACTATACCTGGTTAATGACACAAGAAAAGGCACAACGTTATAAATTGCATAGGTATGAAGCAGTTTTTTAAATTTACTTTTATCGGGAACACTGAAAACCGAATAATTAAAAACCAATGGCGTATAAAAACCGGTAAAAAGGTCCAACAGCTTTATATAACCAAATAGAATCTTAAAAATGCCAATGTTTTTTTTTATCGAGGGAGTTTAGTTTTGTTCTTTTTGTCAGAAACCTCTTTTAAAGATTCTGATGCAACCAAATAATTTTATATCTTATTTAATACTTCAAGGTATGGGAAAATGTGGTTTCAGAAGATATTTTTTTTTTGCATTTTCTTGACCACAATATTTTTTCCATCATTGTCATCATTATGTGACGGTTTAAAAAAAACACTTTCAATTGGCATGATTGAATAAACTGTTAAATTTGAGTATAGTTGAGACTTCTTTGACTGATTTATAAGGAATAGTGTTAATGAAGATCGACTTTAAAAAAGCTTAAATTTTGAAAACAAATTGTGCCTCATCTTTCCTTAATGTAACAATATTCTTACCTCGAAATGAAATAAGTATGATAAAACCATGCAAAAAAAATATTCCACAGTCCATCGCAACAATCCTTATATATCACATGATCTAGTGCATCAGAGAACAAGCTTACAATGAGCCCCTTTAATATATTCAAACATTGATCGCCAATTTAAATATTTAACAAAGTGTTTCTAACACAATGTACCCATTGCATAGTATATTGCATTATTGATAAAATGGATGATTATATGTAATTATTATGAAAACATTATAATCGCGTCTTAAAACAAATAATAGTTTACTCATTTATAGATGCATGCTCTATATTTCTATTAACTTCTTATTGATTTTAAAAAGAATGAACGAATATAACATCTTTCAAAATAGGAACGCCAAAACCAAAAAAAAAAAAAACACGAAATAGATAAACTGAAAAGTAAAAGATATTTATCTAGATTTGGTGGGGAAATAAAAGAACAATTGGTTAGCATAGTTAGAAAGTTCACATACCCAATTTATACAGGTATATTATTCAAAACGCCCTTCATGAATGTTATCTTTATTTTAATATTTGAAATTATCGAACTTGTTTAGTGAACATTTCAAAAAAAAGGAAAATCACAAAAATACTGAACTCTAAGGAAAAAACAAAAGGAAAAGTCCATAATCAAATAGCAAAATTCAAAGCTTAAACACATGAAACGCATGGGTTACGACTGTCATGTCTCGGACTGTTACAGGCATTAGCCGATTTAGAAGATGTAAGATTTAATCTGGTTTTATTGCTAACTACACCTCTCATTTTTGTGACAGTCATGTCAAAGTCCATTATGATGTCACCGATGTGTTGACAACTGTCATCAATTTGTGAATCTTTTTTTTAACAATACAAGCATCTTTGTGATCCTTTTCATATCATTGCTTTGATAAGAGACTTGATTATAAAGAGATAGTTATAAAAGACCTGCTTTCACTGCCGGTGAATCTGCGGTCACCTTTAGTACTTGTGATAAAAACAGTTCTTGTTGATTTTTTTTTTAGTTTTCAGTGTTGTGCTATGTTATATTTATTTTTCAATGTTTGTGTTTGTATTTTTATTTCAATTCTATCCTTTTTGTTTCTGTTTTGTTTCTTTGTTTCTTTGTTTCTGTTTGCCTATTGTGTTCTTGTTTTCAATGTCTGTGTTGTTTCTATGCTAGTAGTTTTGTTTTCAGTGTTGTTCTATCTTTCACATTGTGTTCATTGTGCTTTCAATGTGTGTTGTTTCTATGTGTTCTTTAAAGTTTCAGTGTTGCCCTTTGTAGTCTAGGATATTTTAAATGTCTTTGTTGTTTCGACCGGTAACAGTCATGCATTACCCTTTTCCGGAAAACCGTATTTCTTAGATATCAAATTCGATCAATTCTGATTGTTGGGTAAGATACAAGACCGATGTTCTATAGAGTAAGGATACAAACAAAGGATGTTTATATCCCAGCAGTAGACTTCCGTCGCCGTATATGGCACATTTTTTTTGGAATTTTGTATCCTCAATGCTCTTCAACTTTGTACGTGTTTTGCTTTTTAACTGTTTTCATCTGAGCGTCACTGATGTGTCTTATATAGAAGTAACACGTCTGGCGTACTAAATTATAATCCTGGTACATTTGATAATATTAATACCACTGGGTCGATGCCACTTTTGGTGGACGTTTCGAGGGTCCCGAGGGTATTATCAGCCCAGTAGTCAACATTTCGGTGTTGGCCTGAATATCAATTATGTGGTATATTTTTAAAATTACCTGTTTAACAAAACGACACGCGCGTCTGGCGTACTAAATTAAAATCTTGGAATGTCGGATCCTTAATGCTCTTCAACTTCGTACTTGTTTGGTTTTATACATATTTTGATATGAGCGTCACTGATGAGTCTTGTGTAGACGAAACGTGCGTCTGGCGTACTTACTATGATCATGGTATAGCATAATCATGGTACCGTTGTTAACTATTTACACCACTGGGTCGAAACCACTGCTGGTGGACATTTCGTAGCTGAGGGTATCCCCAGGTCAGTAGTCAACTGTTCGGTGTTGACATGAAAATCAATAATGTGGTATTTTTTTTTTAATTTCCTGTATAACAAAACGACACGCACGTCTGGCGTACTAAATTAAAATCTTGGTACCTTTGATTACTATTGTGTATACTTCTTTTCTTTTTAACTCCATCGCGTTCAATCTTGTATTACCTTTTGAATGTTTATGCTTAATTATGATACTTAGTATGATACTTAATATGGTTCTTGTCTATCCAAAATTCATGTATTTGGTTTTGATGTAATATTTGTTATTCTCGTGGGATTTTGTCTGATGCTTGGTCTATTTTCGTGTGTGTTACATTTTAGTGTTGTGTCGTTGTTCTTCTCTTATATTTAATGCGTTTCTCCGGTTTTAGTTTGTTACCCCGATTTTGTTTTTTGTCTATGGATTTATGAGTCTTGAACGGCAGAATACTACTGTTGCCTTTATTTATAGACGCAACTTACTACCAGGCAATATTATCATAGACAAATAAATTTCCACTTTCCAAATATATAAAAAAAAAACATCGACCATAGATTCATCTTTAAAAGACTGTTTATAACTGTTTTAATCACACATTTAGGTTTTTATTTCTGTCGAATCAACAATTGACACATACATCTTATTATACCGTTTATATTTTCAAATTATTGCCAGTAAAATAATCTTTACATTCGTTTTAATTTTGTTGTCGAGAGACAAATTCACCATACAAAGTTCACCGTATCTTAATTATTATTCGAATAAGTGCACACTTAGGTGATTAGAGACAAGCGATAGCAAAACCTTATCTCTACAGTTAAATATTTCAAATGTTTACTTCGCCGCTTTGTATTTTTAAAATGTCATTTTTACATTTGTTTAAAGCTTAGTTTTTACTAAATAGAGCACAAGTGAGTTAGTATTGATATTTATTTCTAAAAAAAACACCAAATATTACTGTTACAATGTAGTTTTTGCCATAAAATATTAAAATTTGATTATTAAATTAATTTTGAATGGGTAAATCGGACACAGATGATGCAACAGCTTGTTTATAAAGTTACAAAGGGATATAACGGTCAAAATAATGCATTCAAAAAATGTAAACAATCGAATCAAAGTCCGCAGTACTGAAATTCACTAAGAAGTTTTCTTATAATGTTCGATTGTGGGTTGTTTAACGATTAGTGGCAAATCTGCATGTTCAGAACAATAACTTAACTTTGCAAAAAATAGCAGTTGTATAACGCTGTTACTATCTATCAAATATTTACACACTGGTGCTGTCCATATTCTTGGTTAGTTAAAAAGGTTTGCCCTAAAAACGATTCAAACCTGCATTTAATTACGACATGTGCCGAGGGTTGCCAATCGATGCAATATATGCAATCATAATACCAGTCTTTATATACTACTAGCAAAGCGCTTTGTTTCGGTGGGCTTGTATGGTCCAAGGACACAGTGATCTTTGAATACAGATCTAGTACGTACAGTATATAACCTACACATTAGTGTGTGTGTACTCTCAAAATGGTTTCTATGCATTCCATGCAAACATGTTCCATATAAAAATGTTGATAAGATTACATGTTGAGATATATCTTTTCCTATTTTAAGTTGAATCTAATATACTTTTGTATAATGATGATATAATTTGTCACAAAAGTAGTACACTACATGATAAAATATATTTGAGATTGAACGGGTTCGATGTTCATTGATATGATTTTTTTTGTTTGACAAAACGAAATGCATAATGAAATAACTATGCTTTTGGACCTAAAAAGTTCGGTGAGATTTTATTATTTTTTTTCAAAATTCGATATGGTGTTGTGTGTTCTGTTTGTATTTAACATACTCTAACTTCACAGTCAAACGATATATACATTGTATGTTTACAGAAATACCTACTATATTATACCCAATGTCCATCGAAGACTTAAATAAATACAATTTTGTCTTTACACACAACTTATATGCGTCCCTATAAATATAAATATCAATATTTAAATCATTAAAAAATGACTTTTTACAATTCGAATTTTGACACTAATTGAGTAAACAAATATATCAAATGTCTGTGTTTGTTTTGTAAAATATTCTTTTCATAGACCTTCAAATTATTTGAAAAATTACTGCAAACAATTAATTGGTATCTGTAAAAATGGTAGAGGACGAAATAACAGAATGCAGTGCAATCATACCGAAAAATATGGTATGGCGTATACATAAAAGCTGTCTGAACAAATAACAATCATCAAAGTATAAATTTGCCGACAACTCGTCTGTCGTCAAAACGACTGATTTAATCATATTTCAAATTATTGTTGACAGTGCAACTTCAAAAATATCAAAGATATATATATATATATATATATATGTATATCGATTTGCCAAAAAGTTTGATTGCTTATAATTTATAGATATTCCTGGTCATCTAGGAGAAATCCTAAGGCTCGGGCCCCTTTTGTGAAAAATGTTTAGTTATTTTATATAGCACATCACTGAAGCATAACTGGAGCGCCTACCTTTAATTCAGTCAGTGATCCCCCTTTTCAAACGTTTCTGGATCTGCCACTATTCAATCTGACATTTATTATGATTACTTTATTAAAGCAGTACATTAAAATAGTTTTCTTCTTCTATTATGGATTACTATATTTCTTGAGTAAGGCGTCCTAATTAGAAATTTAAACAAGTCAGAGAAAAGTCACCTAAAATTGTTATGGTGGAATCAGATATTAAAATTCCATAAAAATGAAATCAAGATATTTAAATTGTATTAAAAGATGTTATAATTTAAAAGTCTCACACATTTGACCATTGATTGATTCCTCTATTTATACACGAAATGTAAATACTAAGCAGGATAAAATAATCTTATGTTGGGTATTCAAACAAATATTACGACATTGGGATATAAATAATTGGTGGAATTAATTGGTAATTGCAATATTTAGTGCGACTGAACTGCATCAAAATAATTCCCATTTACAAGACTAATTCATTGCATAAATATGTTTTATATATCATAAAAATTTGAGGGTTGTACAACTGATAACGATTTCTTTTTCATAATGTAAAAATGTGTTATCCAAAGCTTTCTCGCAGAATGTTCAATAGACACTTTTATACATTATTGGCAATACGGCGTCTTTAAAGCTTTTCTTTAAAAACATAAAGCAGATACAATGTTATAATTGCTTGCAGGAATTTTCTATCAAAGAACAGTAAACTTATTCACCAATTAGTCAATAAGATAAACAATGTAATGACAAATAATTGATTCAACAGAAACTGTGTACTATTCTTTTGTACTCGCAGTAGGTACTTATATACCAGAAATAAAAATGCTATTATGATGTTATGAATCTTGTAACCTTTTCTTTACATTTAATCCGACTTACTATAACGAACTTTGAAACATAAAATGTTGCGTGTCAGTTAACGTTTTCACTTTTACATATAAAAAATTTGAAATTACAGAAGCCTTTTTCTATGCTTTAACAGGAACGCACAAAGCCGAATATTTGAAAGTCAAAGATGTATAAGAACTGGGTAAGTTAAAGAGCTATGTGACCAAAAAGATACTCACAATAATAGGCAAATTCATCTAATTTATTTCAAATTTGTTTGAAGGAGTGAAATTGAAGTTTCTGAATAATTTAAAACTAAAAACGGACAATTTAGAAACTAAATAAAAAAATGTCAAAAGTACTCATTTTTGAAATTTATATATAACTTTACCGACAAGAATCGAATACTAGTATCACAGCATCAGTATGCATTATCGGTACATTTTATTCCTTTATTTAATTTGGCATTCTAATATTTTCTAGCCCATAGGGATAATGATGGTCCCTTTTTATTTAAAGAATTTTCACAACCCAGTCAAAGAACTAGTGTACACAATTAGTCATTTCAATTAGTTCATTACAAAATTCAGAATATGCATGATGACCGTTTAATTATTCTGCCATTTCTTTAAAAGGCCACTAGTGCTTTTATGTCTTTAACCATGCAGTGAATATATAATGCATATCTCTAAATTGTGTGTTAGGTCCACATTAATTAATCGGTGTGAAAAAATATTTACTCTCAATATTGAAATATCTGTTCTCGGAAATGATTTGTCGAAATCAAATTATAAACATCCGATGTTCTTGGTTTCTGTCTTAATTTCTTATTGTGGTGTCATGAAAAAAGGAGACCATGCCTGGTTAATAAAAAAAGGCACAATGTAATTAATTGAAACAGTTTTCTGGATTTATGTACATTCATCGGGAACACTGAGAGCCGAATAGTTAAAAACCAATGGCGTAAAAGAACAGCTATGTGAGCAAATAGAATTTTAACGATGCTGTCTTTTTATTTAAAGTAATTTGGTTTTTATTATATTCGTAAATGGACAATATGTAAAAGGTCAATTATAAATCATGTCAGTACCGAAAGGGAATTCGGAACGTACCAAAAGGGCATTCGAAACGCATAAGTCGAAAAGAACAGTCTATAAAAAATAAATACATAAAAACTAAAACCTGAATGACACAAATTTAAAGACGACAAAGTAAAAAAAAGCGCAGAACGTATCTTGTTCTCTTTGTCAGAAACATTTTTTTTTTAAAGATTCCTTGTTTCATTAGTGACACCCGTCATTTTTCTTATGGTAAGTCTACATTGTCATCATTATGTGACGGTTTAAATAACAAAAAGACATTCAATTGGCATGTAAAATCTAATTTTTTAATGGGAGTATAATTGAGACATCTTTGACAGATTTATAAGGAAGACTTTTAATTACGATCGACTTTAAAAAAGCTCAAATTTTGAAAACACATTGTCCTTCATCTTTCCTTAATGTAACAATATTCTTACCTCTAAATGAAATAAGTATGATACAACCATAAAAACAAAATATTCCACAGTCCATCGCAATAATTCTAAATATCACATGATCTAGTGCATCAGAGAACAAGCTTACAATTAGCCCCTTTAATATATTCAAACATTGATCACCAATTAAAATATTTAACAAAGTGTTCCAATCACAATGTACCCATAACATATTATATTGTATTATTGATAAAATGGGTGATTATATGTAATTATTATGATTTTAATCGCGACGTAAAACGATTAATAGTTTATTCATTTATAGATGCATGCTCTATAAATCTATTAAATTCTTATTAATTTTAGAAAAATTACAAAAAAATCTTTTGAACACAGATTTTGAACGCCAAAAAAACGAAATAGATGAACTGAAAAGAAAGATACATTTGTCTAGATAAGGTGGGGAAATAAAAGAACAATTAATAAGCATAGATAGCAAGTTCACAAAGCCAATTCAAACAGGGATATTATTCCAAAAGTCCTTCCTGAAATTATCTCTATTTATATTTTTATTAAATTATTTAACTTGTTGGATGAAACATTTCAGAAAAAAAGTAAAATTACAAAAATACTGATCTCTACGGAAAAAACAAAAGGGAAAGTCCTTAATCAGATAGCAAAATCAAAAGCTCAAACACATCAAACGCATAGGTTACGACTGTCATATTTCTGACGGGCACAGACATAAACTTAAATATGTAGACAATTTTGAATTAAATCTGGTTTTATAGCTAGCCACACCTTTCACTTTTGCATGTTTTGTGATAGTCTCTTCAAATTCCATTATGATGTAACCGATGTGTTAGGAACTTTGCTACGAAATTTACCAATACAAGCATCTTAATGATCGTTTATATATTATTGCTTTGATAATAGACTCTGATTCTAAAAAAGTTAGTTATAAAAGACCTTATTTCCCTCCCGGTGCACCTGCGGTCACCTTAAATTACTTGTAATGAAAACGTTCTTGTTTGTTTCTGTTTCTGTTCAATTTTTATTGTTGTGCTATTTATTCTTTGCTTTTGCAATGTTTATGTTTGTCTTTTTATTTCAGTGCTGTACGTTCTGCCTATGTGTAGTTTATTTGTTTCTTTTTGCTTTGCTTTTTTTTTCAATGTATGTGTTGTTTCTATGTTACTGATTAAGTTTTCAGTGTTGTACTTTGACAATTTGTTCATTGTTTTTGTTCATTGTTTGTGTTGTTTCTATGTGTCATTTATAGTTTTAGTGTTGATCTTTGTAGTCTTTAATATTTTCAATGTCTATGTTCTTTCGACCGGTAACAGTCCTGCATTACCATTTTCCAGAAAACCGTATTTCTAAAATATCAAATTCAGTCAATTTTTATGATTAGGTAAGATACAAGACCGATGTTCTACAGATTAAGGATATAGACAAATGATTTTTATATCCCAGAAGTAGACTTCATTATCCGTATATGGCACAACTTTTTGGAATTTTTGGACCTCAATGCTCATCAACTTTGTACGTGTTTAGCTGTTTAACTGTTTTGATCTGAGCTACACTGATGAGTCTTAAATACACGAAACGCGCGTCTGGCGTACTAAATTATAATCTTGGTACTTGTGATAACTATTTACACCACTGGGTTGATGCCACTGCTTGTGGACGTTTCATCCCAGAGGGTTCCACCAGCCCAGTACTCAACATTTCGGTATTAACATGAATATCATTTTGTGGTCATTTTTATAAATTCCCTGTTTTACAAAATTTGGAATTTTTCGAGATACTAAGGATTTTCTTATCACAGGCATAGATTACCTTAGCCGTATTTTGGCACAATGCTTTGGAATTTTGGATCCTCAATGGTCTTCAACTTCGTACTTGTTTGGCTTTATATATATATGAGCGTCACTGATGAGTCTTGAGTAGACGAAACGTGCGTCTGGCGTACTTATTATAATCATGGGACCTTTGATAACTATTTACACCACTGGGTCGATGCTACTGCTGGTGGAAATTTCGTCCCCGAGGGTATCACCAGCCTAGTATTCAACATTTTGTTGTTGACATGAATATTAACAAAACGACACGCGGGTCTGGCGTACTAAATTATAATCCTGGTAACTTTGATAGCTATTGTGTATACTTCTTTTCTTTATAACTCCATTGCGTTCGATCTTGTATTACCTTTTGAATGTTTATGCTTAATATGATATAGACACAACTCACTACCAGGCAAAACTATCATAATACAAATAAATTTTGACCTTTCAGATTTAAAAAAAACAAAAAAACATCGACCTTCTTTTCATATTTGATAAATTGTTTATAACTGTTTTAATCACACATTTTCGTTTTTTTTTATTTCTGTCAAATCAACAATTGACGCTTTATATGGACACATCTGATTAAACCGTTTATATTTTCAAATTGTTGCCAGTAAAATAATCTTTACATTTGTTTTAATTTCATTATCTAGAGACAAACTCACCAAACAAAGATTACCGTATCTTAATTAATATTGGAATAAGTGCACACTAAGGTGATTAGCAACCATCGATAGGACAGCCGTATCTGTAAAGTTAAATCTAACAAATGTTAACTTCTTCGTTTGTATTTTCAAAATATTTTTTATGCTTGTTTAAAGCTCAGTTTTTACTAAATAGAGCATATAGTCTGTTAGTTTTGATACCTAGGGCGCATATAACAAACATTTTGGTCATAAAGTATTGATATTTTAATATTAGATAAGAAGAGAATGTGTCTATGGGGCACAGATGATGCCCCCGCCTGCATATAAAGCTATAAAGGGAAATAACGATAAATATTATCGCATTCCAAATTTGAGCTTGATCTGTGTTTTACAGCGCTTTGTCATTATACATATATGTTATAAACCTGTTGTCATTAAGATCATATGAGAAGTCCCAAAGAAGCACACTAAACTGTAAAAAAAACTTGAGATAGGAGAGTTTCGATTTTTAATATGAGTTTATTGACCAAAGAAAATGCATTATATAATAACTGTGCTCTCACATGTCGTAGTCCTAATGAATCGTGGTGACATTTTTCAAAATTGGATGTTGATTTCAATGCATATTGTTCGTTCTATTTTGATCTAACATACTTAAACAGTATAAAAAACGATATAGGCATTATATATATATATATCAAATATACATACTATAATAACCAATGTATATGGACAACTAAATAAATACCATATATTTTTGTCTTTACACAAAACTTAACTGCGTCCCTATGAAGATCGATATCAATTTCTAAATCATCAAACATGACATTTTACAATTGGAATTTTGACACTAATTGAGTTAACAAATATATCAAATTTCTGTGTTTGTTTTTTGCAAGTCTCTTTTCATATACCTAATATAATTCTTTGAAAATTACCGCAAACATTTTATTGGTATCTGTTACAATGTTCGATGACGAAATAACAGAGTGCAATTATACCGAAAAATATGGTATGACATATACTTCAAAGCTGTCTGAACAAATAGCAATCATCAATTGCAAAGTATAAATTTTCCGACAACTCGTCTGCCGTCAAAACTCCAAATATAAATATGTTATATATTATTGTTGACCATGCAACTTAAAAATATCAAAGATATATAAATACATATCGATGAGTCAATCAGTTTGGTCGCTTATAATTAAAAGATATTCCTGGTAATCTAGGAGAAATCCTCGAGCTCGGGTCCCATTTTATAATGAAGTTTTACGTTGATTATATTGCACATCACTGAAGCATAACTGGAGCCCCCTTTAGGTCAGTCAATGTACCCTTTAATCAAACTTTCTGGGTCTGCCATTATTCAATCTAACATATATAATGATAAGATATGAAAAGATGTGGTGTGAGTGCCAATGAGACACATCCAAATAACAATTTAAAAAAGTAAACCATTATAGGTTAATGTACGGCCTTCAACACAGAGCATTGGCTCACACCGAACAAGAAGCTATAAAGGGCCCCAAAATTACTAGTGTAAAACCAATTAAACGGGCAAACCAACGTTCAATCTATATAAAAAAAACGAGAAAATACTTTATTTAAGCATCAAACAGAAAAAGTATTTTCCTTCTACTATGGATCTATATATTTCTTGAGTTAGGTATAGTAATCTAAGATATTATTGAAAAAGACGAAATCCAAGCAAACAAAGTTATGGTAGAATCAGGATATTTTAATTCTATAGATTACGATATTATGCGCTAAATAATTGGTGGAAGTTATTGTTAATTGAACCATTTAGTGCAACTGTGCTGCATCTTAATAATTACCTTTTATTGAACTAATTCATTCCATAAACATGTTATACAATGTATGGGTCATCAAAACTGTAGTGTTATATAACTGATTAAGGATGAATTTTTATAATGAAAAAAATAAGTTTTCAAACCCATTCTCGCAATTTTTCAAAAGACACTATTATACGTTGTTATCAATACGTCGCTTTTAAAGCTTTTCTACATTAATTTAAAGCAAATAGCATTATTTATTTTCTTACTTACAAATTCGTACTAAAAAACAGCAAACTTTGAAAAAGAGTACTATCCAGTTAGTCAATAACATATATTTTAGTTTAGAATGGCGTTCATTATCACTGAACTAGTGTATATATTTCTTAAGGGGCCAGCTGAAGGACGCCTCTGGGTGCGGGAATATCTCGCTACATTGAAGACCCATTTGACCTTCTGATCTTGTCTGTTCTATGGTCGAGTTGTTGTCTCTTTGGCACATTCGCCATTTCCATTCTCAATTTTACAATGTAATGAAAACAAACTGCTGATTGAACAGAAACACTGCACTTGTTGATTTTTCAGTAAGTACGTATATACTAAAAAGTTATTGTTAATTGGACTAACTGTGTTGAATCTCAATAATGACATTTTATTCTACGAATTCCATAAATTTGATTTATAGGTAATGAAAGGTTGAGAGTTATACAACTGATTAACGATTTGGTTTCGTAATGAAAAAAATATGTTTCCCAAGTTTTCTCACAGAATTTTAAATAGACACTATAATACGTTGTTGGCAATACGTCGTCTTAAAAGCTTTTCTTCAATAACTTAAAGCAAATAGCTTTATCCAATTGCTTACATAAAATTTGAACTAAAGAACAGTAAACTTTGAAACAGGCTGTCTAATTGAGAAAGGTTATTCACCGGTTTGTCAATAAAGTATACAATGTAATGAAAACTGCTAATTCAACAGAAACAATGTACTGTTTTATCCCGCAGCAAGGACGTATATACTAGAAATTGAAATGCTATTATGTAGTTATAAATCTTGGAACGTGTTGTATATATGTAATCAGATGTGTTTTTGCAAGTTTTGTAACATAATTTTTGCGTGTCACTAAACTTTTTCACTTTTTCAGAGGAAAATTTTTGAAATTACACAAGCCCTTTTCTATATTTACCCTCAGCAGG
Organism: Mytilus trossulus; assembly: GCF_036588685.1. NCBI lineage: Eukaryota > Metazoa > Mollusca > Bivalvia > Mytilida > Mytilidae > Mytilus > Mytilus trossulus. Next base: position 9,837,499 of record NC_086380.1, read on the forward strand.
AATGCTCAAAGCCGAATATTTGAAACTCAACAACCTATCATAACAGGGGGCAAGTTTCACGAAGCGGTCTAAGGACTAAGACATATCTTATTATAGTTTAACGACATCTTAGTCTTAAGCGTTTTTTTTTTTAAAGTAGTTCTAATTAATAGTACTGCAACCAGATGTCATCTTTTAAAACTTTAATGGTCCGGAATAACACACACCGAAATTATATATCGATGGAAAGAAGAAAACGTGTACAATAAGAAAAGTTGGGTCGTAAAAAACCAGAGTGGTCACAATTTTGTGAAAATGTGGTCAACGGTCAGATCTAAAAATATGTTTATTTCAACCACAAGGAAAAAAAGGAGAAATATTCTGATATTTATTCAATAGAATGCTTCAAAAACAATTCGATCATAAGCATATGCTATAAACAATGTTTAAACGATAAATTTTACTACTTATATGAAGAGCTGCCATTACAAAATGGCGTTGATTTGGAACCTTCTGATTTTTTTCCATTTAAGACATAGCAAAAGAAGAAGTGGCCTTGTCCTTTTCACATCCATAAACTTTCATATTGTGTATAGTGTTTCACTATAGTATATTACAGAATGATTTTCTTAACTATAAAACACCAGTTTATTAAATTATTTCAATATTTTTTCTATCTTTGAAAAAAACCAAATTCCAGCGCTGAAACAGTGTTTTTAATTTCGCATCTTAAAGGTTGTGTATTTTGTAAAAATTAGTGTCTAGTCATAGATAAATACATATTGTGTATTTGCAAAGTCTAAACAGAGCAGTTATAACACAAAATATACTACAGTCACCCGAGGCGAAAGCGAGGTTTAAAAAAAAATGAGTGTAAAACAAAGTCACCAGTTTGGTGCATAAACGTTTTTTTAGTAGGATAATCCTGGTAAAAAAAGTTAACTGATTAATTTTTTAAGGGAAGGATGAAAATTTATACAATGCAATTGCCAATTTTATAATGTTGTAATTCAAAATCAGTCTTGATCCTTATATAACTTTTAAAAGCGACACAAAGTAGCTTTAAATAGGGACATGAATCAATCTCGTAGTCATCATATGCGGATTTAGTACGAGTATAAGCATTACAAGACACTTCCTTTTATATATAAGAACAAATTTGATGCAGGACAGAGTTTGTTCAAGGCAAACACAGTTTTTGAGTACAAATGGTATTTGGAGCGTAAATACCGTCATGATTCTGTCAAACTCGTCAGATATAGTCTTACCTTTGCATAGGAAACACAAAAGCAATGTGAGTACACAGTTTCGATTAATGTTCGTGACCCATATTCCCATATACATATGCATGATATATCTGCACTGCCAATCCCAAATATAATTGAGCGAATGTTGCTACAGAAACGATTGATTTTGTAATATCCATACATTTACGAATATTTGTTATCTTTAGAGACAATATTCGGTTCAGAAGCGTCTTAGTGTTATTTTTCCATCAATTAACTAACAAATGAACTTTTGAGAATAGACTCCAAGTTGAGAACCGGACCGTGACCTATAATGGTTTACTTTTATAAATTGTGACTTGGATGGTGTGTTGTATCATTGGCACTCATACCACATATTATTATATCTATTAAGAAGCTATGCAGGCATCATTTCCATAGAAATACCAAAACGAGGACATAGCTCAAAAGAGCACTGGTGGCATGGTGAAGTAGTTGTTCTTCTTTTAATGTATCCTTGATATTTTCAGACACAAGTTAGTGTAATTCTGAAAGTCTTAACATAGATTTTGATTTTCCTGCAGTAGATATGGCATCCCCTATATTGAGTTCAGAGCTTAACTTTATATTTCATATGCCTTGGTCCCACTGTGTCTGAATTGTAAGGTGTCACAATTTCTTGTTAGTTCTCGAGTTTGGCAGTTTGGTAAGCATCAGAGACAATCTTGGGTAAAAGTGATCGGTATATATATCTGGTCGTGCTACATGAGAAAGGCTTTTTCTTATGGAGGAACAAATCACATCTCAAACAATCGTTATTAATGAACTGACATCAAGTTCAAATTCTAATTATTTAGTAACTTTTTCACTTAATTGCACAGGTGTTGACTTCAATCAGTACTTGGTCATGCATGGATAGAGGATTACTCACATTAATAAGCACAACTTAAAAGTCTGTCAACAAGTTTAGAGGACTCAGTTTTGCATAATTTTCTGTTTTTTTTTAAAGGTTTTTCTTTTACACACAAACTACAAGGAAGAAACTGAACGCGAGATCGTATAAAAGTATCAGGTTGTGAGGATACATGTCGATCAGTTTGATCACATATATGGATTTCTCTTGTGTCTAATTGAAAGTTCCCCAAGGGTGACTTGGGAAATGAAATATGTTCACTTGGTCTTCTCTCGACCGGCAGTAAAACGAAGTGGGACGTCCGTTTGGCTGTGCGGAATGTATCAAGTTCGCAGGACTTCACGTCTAGTCAGAATGAGGACGTTCAATCCGATGCCTCGTGTAAAGGGAGTGCCACGTTCTTTGCACGTTAAAAACCCTTGTAACAACTCCTTGAGGGGTCCGTAGGTGGTCTGTTGCAATGGCAAATTCTGTCCCAATCTAATATACCACCATTTTCCAGTGGCAGTCTAAATATTCTCGACCATCATACCGAATGACCTCTATTATGACAAAACCTACCTATTGTTTTTATTGTTAACTTGTTCCCGTCCTGAAAATGCATGAACTATTTGCCACTGGACGTTTAGAAACCAACAATCAATCAATCAATCTTATTTAAAGACGCACCAATTTTGCCTTCTGGTGCAAGTCTCATAACACCACTGATGATTCGCCAAAGGAAAGCAGAATATCAAGTGAAGTTGGTTAAAGCATCACCTTGTCACACACCAAATATTTGCAAAACTTCAATAGTACTTTTCCCAGACCACGTGCATGCATTTTAATTGCTCGGGGGTTAAACATTGACATACAATGTATTTTCGAACAATATTAACTATACTCATTATCCGGAAAAACCTCTTATCCGAAGGATTTGGTTAACTTTTATGAAAGTCAAATTTTTATAAACAAAAATATAACTTATTTACAGAAAATACACGAAAGAACTACAATGTACATTCAAATCACTCAAAAATAGATTAACTTCTCCTACAAAATCAACATAATCACATCGAAACTATCGAATTGATTGCGAAGGAAAAAATTAATGGTGGAGCTGATTGAAGGATAGGAAATTTCCGTAATTAAAAAAGGTACAAATGATGTTTTTATTTTTTGGTTTTTGACAAAATTGTTTGGAATTTGCCCAAGAAAATTTGCATGCAGTGTTGCAATAATATGTTTTGTCCTCTTAAATGTCAAATACTGTTTTTGAATCATATTTGTTATCGTTTTCAAAGACAAACGCATACAAAAATGTGACCATAGAAACTTTTTACGACCCGACGGAAATTAAAATATAGATATTATTCTATCATTTAAAACAATTTGCAGCCGTATGTTATTCCGGACCATTAAACTCGTTAACTAAGCGTCTTTTTCGATGTCAGTTGCAGTACTATAAGGACATCTCTTTAAATTGGTCATTTTGTTAGGACTACACGAGAGGTGTCTCGTAAAGGTCTTAGGATAGTCATAATAAGTTTGTTTAATAAATAAATTACGCTTATTTTCTAAATTAATGTTGCAAATTATCTAATAATTATCTAATTATTTAATCTCTTTTCCTACTCTTAACTAAATCTGTATAGGTTGACGGATTATTAGCAATGGTTTAGTTATAGTGTAAGTGTAGCAAAAACGGACGATTTTTGTTATCCTTATTTAAACCGGTAGAGTGACATATTGAACTTAGCTCACTTGAAAAAATATTTCATCAGAAAATTGTTTTTTCTCTCTCTCAAAATGTGGACTTGAATTTAATATCAACTTTGATAATGATCGTATTATGGATTATTAACAAATAGATAAAATAATCTATGAGAAACACATATCACATTTAAATGATTTTTTCATAGAACCATGTTAACATTTGATAATCTTAAGTACTTGCGACTTGATTTGGATATCTTTACTAAGATCATCATATGAAAGCTTTGAAGTGAGGTCTGAGACATGTCCTAGGATAGTCATAAGATGATCATTGGACATTTCATGAGATGTATCTCCTTACAGGCTCTGGTACCCTTAATATTTCTACTATAGCTTTGTAAAAACCACCCCGGATCAGTTAAAGAGCTATGCAAACAAAAAAAGGCATAAAAATGATAGACAAGTTCATCGCAGTAATTTCAAAGGAGTATTTCCGGTAAGGGCCGCTTTTGGCATCAAATGTCAGATTAATCTGATGAATATGTTGGAAAATTTTTAAACACTTAAGTGCACGTGTCTACTTCAGTCAATTTGATTAGTTTATGTGAAAGATTTGAACTGATTTAGTCATAAAAAATGCTCAAATTAAGGTTGAAATATCTATCAAATATGCCATAATATGAAACTTTTTATATGGTTGTTGTGTTGTCGAAAATAAAAGTGGTCGAATACTCACAACTTTTATATATGTTAATTTTGACCATCAAATACAACTTACATTCAAATATTTATAAAGAAAGAACACACATTCGGCCACTTCCATTTGAGAAGGAAACCGTCTAAGATTAACTAAAATGATTAAATTCTGAAGAAGCCAGTAATTCAGCATGACTTAATGATGCTAGTAGCTTATATATATGCATTGCATTGTAAAAAATCAGCCCATATTCATGTAGCAGAAGTAATCTACTTTCAAATAAATTGCTAAACGTTTACATTTTAACAATTTTGTTAAACTGCTATATGTTGGGGCCAAAAAGGGATCAGCTTGACCTACCTCTGCCTGGAAGAGGGAATTTGTAGTTTCTTGATAATTTTAGATTAACAGACGGACAATTTTAAAAACTGAATAACACAAAATGCAAAAATGTAGTCTGTTTTGATCAATCGACACCCTCAGAATAATAACTTTTTTTTTAAATAAAAAAAAAAGCACGCGAAACATACGAAAAGGATATTGAAACTATAAAGTATAAAGGAAACTAACAGTGCCATGAACAGGTTATGAAAAAAGTCAGTACAACAATACATGAAAAACTAAAACATAAATGACAAAAGCCAAACAATACAATAAGGGCGGTCTCAGTTACTCCGTAAGGGTAAGTAGATCCTGGATCTATAAGTGGCACCCGTCATTTTTCTTATGGTGGGTCCACATTGTCATATTAATGTTACTATTATTAATAGGGCATTTATTGGCATGATTGATATAAAATGTCTACTTTGAGTTTTTCGAAGGCTCGTTTGACAGAATAAGAAGGAGGTGTTTTAGTGACAGTCAATTTAGAAAAGCATAAAATTAAGAACAAAAAATGAGCATTCATCTTTCCTGAAGGTAAAAATATTCTTACCTGAAATAATTATGATAAATCCGTAAAAACATAATATTCCACGGTCCATCTCAATTATTCTAAAATATCACATAACCTAGTGGATCAGAGAACAAGCGTACAATGGGCCCCTTTGATATATTCAAATATTGATCACAAACTTAAATATTAAAAAAGTGTTCCAAATACAATGTACCCATTACATAGAATATTGTATTATTGATAAAATGGATGATCATATGTAATTATAAAGAAAACATTATAATCGCAACGTAAAACAAATAATAGTTTAATTATATAGATGCATGGTTTATATTTCTAAGAATGTTTATAATACTAAGGACTACTAATTAATTCTATAAGAAATACAAAAATATCACATCTTTTGTATATACAATTTGAACGCCAAAGTACGAAACAGATAAACTGGATATAAGTAGACATTTGTATTGATAAGGTGACAAAATGATATAATTATAAGTTCGCATAAGAGGCTCACGTGACCAACACATTGTGGGATAATGTTCAAAGTACCCTTCCTGAAAAAGATTTACCATTTCATATTTTTAAATTATTTAAAATTGTTTGATGAAATATTTCAGGTGAGGAAGTACTGGTACAAGTATCTAAATAATTGTTTGTTATGTTGAAGCTTTGATAAGAGACTAAGATTTTATAACTAAGATTTGCAAGAGAAAAATATATACATGTAGCTATAAAAGACCGGCTTTCCTTTCCAATTCACCTTCTTCTACACTTAGTGTACTAAAAATGGTTCATGCTTTAGTTTCCGGAGTTCAACATTGTATTTTTTTCATTTTTTCAATGTTTGTGTTGTGATGTGTTGGGTTGTGTTGTGTTGTGTTGTGCTGTATTGTATTGTGATGTGTTGTATTGTGTTGTGTTTTCTAGTGTGTATTTTTTGGTTTTTAATGATTGTGTTGTGTTGTGTTGTGCATTTTTTTCAGTTTTCAATGGTTGTACTTTATTTTACAATCTCTGTTGTGCTTCTATCTGTATCTCCTGAAATCCATATTTCAATTCTTAAATTTCAAGTTTTATTTGTATGTTTAGTTACGTAACAAGACCGATGGTTTACACGTTTAGTGATGTCTTACGATTAGCAATATGTAACTGCTTTTGTGGCATTCCTGATTACTTCAAATACCATTTGGTTATAATTGAAAGGAACGCGACATGTGTCACATGTGTAGCAGGATTTTCATATCCTGCGGGAGCACATTAGACCCCGGATGGTGTAGGTATTGTTCTGTTCAGTCTTTGTTTTAATTCTATTTTATGTTAAGTAGACTGTTGGTCTTATTTATTCAGTAGGTTTTTTTCGTTTTCTTGCAACTAAAAACTATTATCAATAAATACAAATACATTTCGACCTTTTAAGTATAAAAAATATTAAACAAAGGTAATGGAAATTTCGACGATAGTTCTATTCATCTTTAATAGATTTTTTTATATCTGTTTTGATCAAACGTCAATGATTATATTTCTGTCAAATCAACAATTAACTCTGAATAACGACACATTTGATTATACCGTTAAGGTTTTCAAATTATTACCAGTAAAATAATCTTTACATTTGTTTTGATGTCATTATCGAGAGACAACTTCACCAAACAAAGTTTATCGTATCTTAATTAAAATTCGAATACGTGCAAACTATGTGATTAGAAACCAGCGATAGGGAAGCCTTATATATATCAAATGTTTACGTCGAAGTATTGTATTTTTTAAAATGATTTTGTATGTTTGGTTAAAGCTCATAAAGTATGTTAGTTTGTATATTTATAGTGTAGATAACAGAAATTGTTGTTAGTTTTGGTCATTAAATATTGAGATCTGAATATAGAATAAATAAAGGATTTGTCTTCCATAGGACACAGATGATGCACACACCTGTTTATAAAGCTATAAAGGGACACAACGTTTAAAATAACACATCCCAAATTCAAAATTTAACTGTGTTGTATGGTAATACGCATTGTGTATAAGTTTCATAACAATTAGTTCAGACATACTCTTCAAAACAGTCAAACTGTCACACATATGTTAAAATGGCAAATCTCCGATAATTTGTGAGTAAAAAAGTAAAAAAGTCATAACAAATTGAAACGTTGACAATCGACTCCTAGTCCTCAGTATTGAAATTTCCCTAAAATGTTTTTTATAATGATTGATTGATGGTTGTTTAACGTCTAGTGGCAGATCTGTATGTTGAGAACGATAACTTATCTTTACTATAAATAGCAGTTGTATATGTCTTTTTCAATCTATAAAAAATATACACACTGTTACTGTCCATCATATACTCATCGCATACTTAGTTAGTTAAGTAAAGATTTGCCATAAAAATAATTCAAACGTGCATTGAATCATGGACTATGCCGAAGGTTGCCAATCGATGCAATAACGTCAATCAGCCTATCTAATCGTAATATACTTATAGGAAATAGCTTTGCTTCGGAGTGATCTTAGGACAGAGTTATCTTCCTTTGAATACAAATGTAGTCCTTAGTGTGTACATTATATTACATGAAAATTTGTAATATACAGCTTTTAAAGGAACAGGTCCGGTAAGGACCGATTTTGGTCTCAAAATTCAGGTTCATCTGACAAAAGATTTTGACCACTTTTTAAACACTTAAGTGTCTATTTCATTTGAATCAATTAGTTTATGTGAAAGATTTGAACTGATTTAATCATTAAAAACGATCCAATTCAATCACAAATATGAAAAATCAACCAAATATGCCAAAACATGTCACTTTTCGGATTGTTTTGTCAAAAATGAAAGTGGCAGCATCCGTGTTCGTCCTCAACCTTAATATATGTTATGTATTATCATAAAATACAACTTCCATTTCAATATTATGGATGAACACGAATGAGGCCACTTTCGTTTTACACGAAAACTGTCTAAAATGTAACTAAATTGCTAAAATTGTGAAGAATTCAGTAATTTAGCGTGACTTTGTGAAGCAGGATCTGCTTACCCTTCCGGAGCACCTGAGATCACCCCTAGTTTTTGGTGGGGTTCGTGTTGTTTATTCTTTAGTTTCTATGTTGTGTCATGTGTACTATTGTTTTTCTGTTTGTCTTTTTCATTTTTAGCCATGGCGTTGTCAGTTTGTTTTAGATTTACGAGTTTGACTGTCCCTTTGGTATCTTTCGTCCCTCTTTTAAGGTGCCAATACCCTACATATGTTCATTGTATAGTCAAAAATAGCCCATAATGATGTAGCAGAAGCACTCTACTGTTCAAAAATAACTAAAAGTTTACATTTTATCAATTTTGTAAAACTGCTGTATTTTGGAGCCAAAAACGGCTCTTACTGGACCTACTCCTTGTCTATGTTTTTTTGCATACAAGAACCATATAAAGAAGGTGAGATAAAATCCAAATTAATGCATTTTCAGTGATAGAACTATTCCTGTTTTAAGTTGAACTGGTAGACTTTTTATGATAAAAATATATTTTTTCCTAAAGTAGTACACTACATGATAAAAATATTTTTGAGATACGTCAATTGCGACTTTTTTTAACATGAAATGCATAATGAAATAATTCTGCTCTCGGACCTGATAAGATGTGGATAAGATTTTTTTATATAGCTTCGAAATTTGATATAAACCTGAGTGTTCTCTTTTTGGTTGAACATATTTATGTTTGTGCCTGTCCCAAGTCAGGAGCCTGTAATTCAGTGGTTGTCGTTTGTTTATGTGTTTTTCGTTCATTTTTTTTCATAAATAAAGCCGTTAGTTTTCTCGTTTGAATTGTTTTACATTGGCTTATCGAGGCCTTTTATAGTTGACTATGCGGTATGGGCATTGCTCATTGTTGAAGGCCGTACGGTGACCTATAGTTGTTAATGTCTGTATCATTTTGGTCTTTTGTGATAGTTGTCTCATTGGCAATCATACCACATCTTCTTTTTTATATGCTCAAGCTGTAAAATAAAATGATATTGTAATGTATTAAAGATGCCTGCTATAAAACCTAATCTATGTCGACTACTTTTTAAAATAAAATCAATTTTATCTTTTTACAGAACCTATTTTTGTCCTTATCAAATCGATGTCAATATTTCAATCATCAAACATGACAATGATGACTTTTTACAATTTAACTTGTGACACTAATTGAGTTAACGCATATATCAAATGTCTGTGTTTGTTTTTTATAAGATAATTTTTCATAAACTCTAATTCTTTTAAAAAGTGACCGCAATCAATAAATTGTTATCTGTACAAATTTTAATGGTAAATAATGACACGTCTGAACGTATTTGTATGGAAAAATATTGTTTTACCTATACTGCAATGCTGTTTAAACAAATAATGAAAACAAAAGTATGTTTTGCCGACAGCTCGTCTGCCGTCGAAACGTCTTATTTAATTACATTTCAAATTTAAGTTTATAATGAAACTTAACAAATATCAAATATACATGTGTCAACCAGTTTGAGAATAGATAGTCTGGAACAAATCTAGATCACAACATATTATATCAGTGAATTTGAGGTCTGGAATAAACAAACCTGCATCGGATTCCAATTTTCGAGCTTTTTTCAAGATAATGGTGACGGACTGCACAGTTAACGTTGCAAATACAATATGGAGACAAACACTAAAGTTTAATAGCAAACTCATTATAAAATATTACATACCGCACAACTAAACATTAAGGTTGATATATTGGAATTATGCTTATCCCCTACATGCATATGAATCTATGTGTTTTAGGTCAACGCATTTGAACAGACGATACTGTGTATTGTAAAATCCCACACTGCTAAAGACGAAACTTTGTATGGTTACAGCTCCCTCGGCTGACAGACGAAATGGTGTTTAGTGATATCCCACACAGCTACATTTAAACAGACAATATTGTATATGAGTACATACCCCATATCTAATTAACAGACGCTACTGTGTTTTTGATTCACCCCCACACAGTTAAACAGACGATACTGTGTATTTTGACACCCAACACAGCTAAACAGACGATAACGTGTATCTTTACATCCCACATAGCTGAACAGACGATAGTGTTTATTTGGTACATTCCATATAGCTGAACACATGACACTGTGTGATTGTACATCCTACACATCCTAACAGACGATACTTTGTATTGTTAAACAGCTAAACAGTCGACTTTGTATATTGCTACATTCCACACAACTAAACAGACAACAATGTCTAGTTGTACGGCTAACACAGCTTAACAGACGATACTGTGTATTGTGTCATCCGACACAGCTAGACAGACGAAACAGTGGTGTATAGTTGTACATCCCATACTTCCAAACAGACTATATGTGTATTGTTACATCCCACACAGCTAAAAAGACGATACTGTGTATTTCGAAACCCCACACAGCTTAACAGACGATACTGTGTAGTTGATATATCCGACACAACTTCACAGACAATACTGTGTATTGCTACATCCAACACAGATAAACAGACAACACTGTGTAATTGTACATCCCCCACGGTTACACAAACGAAACTATGTATTTGGTATATCATACACAGCTAAACAGACAGTGCTGTATATTTGATACATCCCACACAGCTAAACTGACGATACTGTGTATTTTTACATCCCACATCACAGCTCAACAGATGAGAGTGTGTATTTTTACATCATACACAGCTACACAGACGAGAGTATGTATTTGGTACATCCCATATAGCTAAACAAACGACACTGTGTGATTGCACAACGCACAAGCTTTAACAGATGACACTGTGAAACTGTACATATAACACAGCTTAACAGACGAGACTGTGTATTTTGAACATTAAGCTTAATATTTTTGTAATTTTGTCTGCTATCCTATATTGGATGAACGGGTGTTCATTTGGAGGAGTTATTAGGTTTCACTATATAAAGCGGGATGCAAATAAAATGAAATAAAAATATAAAAGCACTTTAATTTGAAAGAAAGAAAAGAATATTATCAAAATGTGATTAAACAAAGTATTAGTGTAACAACTTTAAAAAGGAAGAGATAAACACAGTATATTTATCAGACAATGAAATTGAACACAAATAGACAAAAATTCACATAAACACACATATACACATGTGGGTAAAGTGTCAATAAAAGTAGCTGACCTTACATGAACATTTGGACCTGAGTGCGGTTGTTTTTTTAATTTTAGTAATGAATAAAACTTACGATGTAATACTATAGATATCATGGAATTTCAAAGTCATATAGAACGGGTGACTGGTGCAAATTATGTTTATCCAACTCTTGAGCCAATGAATGCATATATCATTAACTTAGTGTTCTGTGCTCGATTATTATTTTACCTATTAATACTAGTATCGTACAATTGTCAAGGACAAAATTCCCTCGATCTGTTATAAAGTGAAAGTATGGTATCAGTTGATTGTCGTGTATTGAAACCATAGTTTAACGATTGTCACATAAGCAAACCATCAACAAAGAAGCATGGATATTGAGCACGTGTTTAACATGTACAAGACAATAATAGTTTATTGAAATGACAGATCCATACGTATTGCGAACACCGGATTTTTACGAGAAAGGTCAAACTTAGTTCACCGCATATGGAACACATATCGTCGAATTGTTAACTGAAAGCAAACTATTAAAAAAGAATTGTATTCTTGAGAAAAAAGTACCAGTAAATAATAAAATTAAATTAAAAAAAACAGTCATTAAGTTATAAAAGCATATGCATGGTTTTTTTTTTATTAATTTGAATATTCATATGGTTTTCATTCGATTTATGATTCAATTCCGACTTTAAAGGGAACCTTTACTGACCAAGTTATGGGTGGATTCGTGTGGTCCATTTACTGTAAGAATCACAAACTCAAACATTCTTTGGTTCATTGTAGGTCGATAGATTGTTTTAATATTGTAATATATTTTATTTATGGTGTACATCTTTCATAACATCGTTATTGATTTTATTCATGGTGAACATCTTTCACGAATTAGTGCCAATAACAGGAAGCCAACAATTTCTGTTCATACAATAGGTTTTAAAGTACAATGTTCATGTATGAAGAAGATTTCACATTCTTTATAGGAAGTCTATTTCAACATTAACTGCTGGAGATCTGTCACGATTGACGTAATTAGACATGCTTATAAAGATTATCTAATAGTTTTTGAAGCAATCCATTATTTCATTGAGCGATTATACTTTACTTCCTTAGAGAAAGAACAGTGATTGGATTAAAATACGATGTTTTAAAGTTTTTTTTAAAAACTTTTTAGGAGCTCATGATCTGTAGAGTCAATAGATATTTCAGACTTTTATTGAAATACGCAAAACATGCCTTGTCAATATTTTTTCCGTTGTAAAATTCTGTAAATAAATAGATAATGATTGATAATCAACAATTCAATTAATTCTGCAACTTTCATACACGTTGCTGTCATAAATCTACGTTAAAGTGCAGTACCAATACAAGAATACAAATATACATCGTTGATAATGACATATCTGTAGATTTGGTAATTTTAACATTTTAAGATAAGAATAACTGAGATACGAAATATATATGTTGTTAAACTTGGCAATGTGTTTTATTTTTTATTGGATCAATACTGAGAATACAGTAGACTGACATGTTGATCAATATTATATATTAAAAAGTTCTTCCGTTTATCTTTTTGTTTTTATACTATTGAAACATTGACTTATGTAAAAACGGTTTGTCCTGCAATTGATGTGGTTGAAATAAGTTCAAAGGAAGAAACCGAGTCAACTACCCTAGTCATTTGCGTATGTGTCAATATCAAATATAGAAACCTCGTCAGCTCGCACTGTCGCGTGCTGATATATATAGTACAGGTTCAAATAAAAATCATCGTTGATAATCCCGCCATGTGTTGATATATCACAGGCTTAAGTAAGAAAACTCGTCCCTAACCCTGTCATGTGTTAATACAGTACGGTCTCAAATAAGAAACTGCGTCGCTAATCCCGCCGTGTGTTGATACAGCACAGCCTTAAGTAAGTACGAAACATCGTCGCTAACCTTGTCAAGATTATAATTAATATGTATGGTATCAACTTAGACACATCGTCGCTATTCCCTCCATGTGTTTATATATAACAGCATTTAGTAAGAAACCTCGTCGATAACCCTGTCATGTACGTATAAAGCACAAGCACATTTAAGAATCATAATTGATTACCCATTCATGTGCTTATGTATCCGTCATCTAGAAAAAAAACCTAGTCATCTAACTCTGCAAAATGAACAGTTCAAAGGAAGAAATTTGATCACGAATTAGCCATACCATGTGCTAATATGTTAGTGTCACAAGGATAAAACCTTACCTGTTGATTTGATAATGTGTAAGTCCTTATGAGACATTAACACAGTTTAACATTTTATGGTATAATTTTTCAGTATCATATACGAAATATGATATAACTGGCAGCCCTATCATGTGCAAATTATATCTTTTCAGCTAGACAGTCATATCATAACATAAGTTTATGTGTTAGTCCCGAGGAAGAAATTTGCTTTGCTTGTCTTTGCTTGAACAAAAATGGATCCATTCAAAAGAAATGTGTTAATCTAAAAAAAAAACAACACCCGCCTCGTTAGCTTACCCTGTAATGGACTTATTTGCCAGTTACCGTGTCAAGTGCTAGTTTGGCAATTCTGAAGAATGAGCCCAATCGAGTAACCCTGTAAGATTATTATTTGTCAATCCCAAGAAGGGAAACTAGTCAAGTAACCCTGTAAGGTGAATATGAGTCAATACAAAGGAAGGAATCTTAGTCATATAAATCAATCATGTAAAAATGTGTCAGTCATATGAATGGAACCTTGTCAGGTTATCCTTTCATGTCCAAATGTGTCGGTCATATGTATGGAAACTTGTCAGGGTATCCTTTCATGTCAAAATGTGTCGGTCATATATATGGAACCTTGTCAGGTTATCCTTTCATGTCAAAATGTGTCAGTCATATATATGAAACCTTGTCAGGTTATCCTTTCATGTAAAATGTGTCGATCATATGTATGAAACCTTGTCAGGTTATCCGTTCATGTCAAAATATGTCAGTCATATGTATGGAACCTTGTCAGGCTATCCTTTCATGTCAAAAAAAGGGGGACGAAAGATACCAATGGGACAGTCAAACTCGTAAATCTAAAACAAACTGACAACGCCATGGCTAAAAATGAAAAAGACAAACAGAAAAACAATAGTACACATGATACAACATAGAAAACTAAAGAATAAACAACACGAACCCCACCAAAAACTAGGGGTGATCTCAGGTGCTCCGGAAGGGTAAGCAGATCCTGCTCCACATGCGGCACCCGTCGTGTTGCTTATGTGATTACAAATCCGGTAAATAGTCTATTTCGGTAGGTCAAATTCATGAAAGGGAAGGGGATTGTACAGATAAAAACGATGTTATTTGGGGCTTTGTCTGCGGGGACAACATGTCAAAATGTGTCAGTCATATATATATATATAACCTTGTCAAGGTTGTCATATCATGTCAAAATGTGTCAGTCATATGTATAGAGCCTTGTCAGGTTACCCTTTCATGTCAAAATGTGTCAGTCGTCAGTCACATGTATGGAACCTTGTCAGCTATCATTTCATGTCAAAATGTGTCGGTTATATGTATGGAACCTTGTCAGGCTATCATTTCATGTCAAAATGTGTCGGTCATATGTATGGAACCTTGTCAGGCTATCCCTTCTTGTCAAAATGTGTCAGTCAGATGTATGGAACCTTGTCAGGCTATCATTTCATTTCAAAATGTGTCAGTCATATGTATGGAACCTTGTCAGGTTACCTTTCATGTTAAAATGTTTCAGTCATATGTATGGAACCTTGTCAGGTTACCCTTTAATGTCAAAATGTGTCAGTCATATGTATGGAACCTTGTCAGGTTACCCTTTCATGTCAAAATGTGTCAGTCATATGTATGGAACCTTGTCAGGTTATCCTTTCATGTCAAAATGTGTCAGTCATGTGTATGAAACCTTGTCAGCTTACCCTTTCATGTCAAAATGTGTCAGTCATATGTATGGAACCTTGTCAGGTTATCCTTTCATGTCAAAATGTGTCATTCATATGTATGGAACCTTGTCAGGTTATCCGTTCATGTCAAAATGTGTCAGTCATATGTATGGAACCTTGTCAGGTTATCCTTTCATGTCAAAATATATCAGTCTTGTACAAATGTATGTATGGAACCTTGTCAGATAATCTTTCCTTTCACCATGTGTCAGTAGAAAGTACGGCATCTTCTTAGTTGTAATCTTTAGTGGTATTCTATGATTATTCATTCTTAGATGTTTTTGTCTAGTTTTCGATCGGTTTAGTGAATACTGCTTATCTACCAGTGTATTTATTTTGTTCTTTTGAGTGTTAAAAGGTTTCTGTGTCAATCAAGTGTATCCCTCATCAAATTATTCCGTACATGATAATTAGTTTACATTCCTGTTTTATATATTATATACAATGCATGGCGTGTTGGTTTACATACATGCTTGTACCTGCTTGTTTACATACATGGTTGTACCTAATATTCTCCACCTAAATTTAGACAGTTTGATCCCATTGTTATAATAACATTAATGAGTTCCATGTAGAATGATTAACAGTTCCATATAGATTTAAGTAACAGTTTTACTTATTCGCCATTCGTTTACATCGTTTTCCTTCTAAGTTATTTTCTCTTCAAACGTTTGCACTTAATATATTGACAAAAAGTTGACAAATCAATAAGCACTATAAAACATATCGTCAAAGTAAGTAGCAAAATTCCCATTGATCCAATGGCTTTTGAACTAGGCCTTTCATCTTTGGCACTAGTATGTTTCCGTATATAGGAACTTAAAGTAGTTTTATCAACAGTTAAAATTCTTTTAAGTTCATCTATTCGATTTTGTAACATTTCAGCAGTTATATTTTTAGAAACAAAATCACATGGGCATACGCAGTTTTTGGATGAGAGAGACACAATTGTATTGAAACGGTCCATCTCCGAAGTATTTTCACTGCTAGCGACTGAACCCGTATTTGAAACCGTCTGCAATGTCGATATTAGCGTCTCCTCAGTTGTGAAGTATTCTGACGTCATAATGGATAAAGTAATGGATTTGTTAAATGTGTTAGTGCTCAGAGATCCATCAGTTATTGGTGGTTCTGTTCGTAATGAATTCTGTGTAGTGTTTTCATTATTTAAAGTAACGAGAGGTTCGGTAGTCTTCATTTGAGTTGTTGTGTCGGCCGTCAATTTATTTGTTGACAAGGCCGTTATTGTTTTGTGTACGATATTAATCGTTGTGCCCGACTCAGTTGTATCTTTGTTTTCCATTGTGGTGATATATGAACTTTTATAATTATTGTCCGTTCTTGTTGTTAATAGTTGGTATTCAGATGTTTCTGGCGGAAGTGTAGATAAATATCCGGCTGTTGTTGTCTCTATACAGTTTTTAACTAGTGTTTGCATGTCCAAAGATGCACTTGGTGCAGGCTCTTGCAGTATGGACGCTACAATAAGAAGACAAACCTTTTTTTCAAAAGTTGTGTAGTGTCATAATCAGAATATTTATATATTGGTCATGCATTGCTTCATGATAAAACAAAATCGATGATTGGAAACGGGAGTGTTAAATGTGTTCTGTCAGGATAGGAGGAAACACTCTTATAGAGTTCGGTCTATTAAAATTTTCAAGCACACAGATAAATAATTTAGTATCAACTCACGCTTTTTATCGTTTTCTTACAAAATACTAATACATTTTTTCTCTTTTAACAAGCTTATTGATTTTCAATATTTCGTTTCGATAATTACATGTAAGTCCGTATTGAATTTGTTTATGGTAGGCGTTTTTTTTTTGTTTTTTTTTCGGACAAAGTGTATGATTTATGTTTTTGTCTTTGATTAAACTAAATCAACCTGCTGCATAAACGTACAGCGCCTACGAGTATTTTTATTTATATAGGGTGCTTTAAAAACATTTTCATCACTGTCATTATTATTATACGGCGTTACTTTAAATGTATGAGATTTAGCTATCCTTCCATTTATTTTATAAATTACTTAATCACTAATTCATTAAGTGATATTGAAGATGTAAATATAATGCTAGGTGTCAACTAAAAGTTAAATAAAAAATGTCAATTACTTCATTTTTATTTACATCAATAACTAAACAAAAATATGTTAAAACACAATAAATAAGAAGCACTTATAAAAATAAAACCAGGAGATAATTTTTAAGAGCCAGTCTGCCATAAAACCATGCAAAATCTCAAATTTCGCCCAAATTGGTAGTTATAACTTGGCCACAATATATATATTTCCAAATTCTTTGGGTATTTAGGAGTTAAGATAAAAAAAAATAATTTTAAATTCACACTATTTTCAATTTTACTGCCTTATTTGCATATATGTGAATTATTAATAAAAAAATGCAAAAAAAATCACAATATTTAGGTACTTTTTAAAGGGCTGGATAATTGATATATCTCTTAAATATAGCATTATCTTGTTATATTTTGCAAAGAACATTATATAAAAAAAAGAAAAAAATGACATTTTTTTTTACCTTTTTGCAGGTTGCCAGAGAGGTTCGTGCAACTGATATATTAGATAACTTGTACGTAGTACATGTACACAGTAGGTGTTTTCTCTCATGATCATATTTATTTTTTTCAACTTTTAGGTTTTTTTTAAAGGTGCATATCAGTTCTAAGACAAGTAAAAAAATTTAGCCTGGCAAATATTGGGAAATTGGTAAGAAGGTATCATTTGCCGAGCACCATTTTCTTGCATTTTGTAGATAAATATATAAGCTTCATGAAATATTACATTTTTTCGAAAATAAAACATGATCTTACAAGATTTAAGCCTTTGAAAATATACAAATTTTGCTGATTCGGCACTTTTTCAAAACCATGCAATTTCAACCTGTTAGTAGGGGTATTGAGAAATCTCACAACTTTTTGAATTATCATAATTTCCTTTCATTTAAAGTTGTTAGTTAAGATATTTGTTATCATTAAGCTATATTTTTTCTATAAAACGAAAAAAAATCAGGTCAAAATACCCTAAAATAGGCTTGAAATGGCCATTTGTCAGTACAAAAATAGACAATTATCGCATATTCAGCATACACAAATAATGGCTGAATATTTTTTCAAAATATTTTGCACAAAAAGTTATTACATATAAGGTATCTAAAATAAAAAATATCAGTCTGATTGGAATATTTTGGATTTGGACCATTTTGCATGGTTTTATCACATACTGGCTCTTAATTAGATAAAAAACTTTTGTTATCTGCTCATAATAAATAATCTTGAGAAATGTGTAAATAAATTATTATATATAAAAACGCATGAAAAGTGTACAAAACGACACCAGTACAACAATAAAAACGAAATATTAAATGTAATTATATTTAAATTCATGTATGTTGTTCTTACCCGAAAAACAATCCCGAGTACTGTAGAAGATATTTTTGTTACTGTTTGCCTTGTTAGATAAGTACTGTCGTGGGTTAGAAGAAACGTACAGCCAACAATCATTAGATGCAGCATGGTATTTTATGACCCAACATTGATTAGACCCATCTTCATAATCATCACATCTATTTTTACAATCGTCTAAGGTAGGGAGAGATACGGCATCCAGATGATTAAAGGATTTGTCGACTTCCATGTTTTGGTCATCAAAATTACAATTACCTGAAAACAAATGCAGGAAAGGGTAAAACATATAAAATTTAGATTTTGACGCAAATTAAATTATGAAATCACAAAGAGTAAAATGGTGATATTAGCAATGAGACCAAAATATCAAACAGAAGGACGCCAAAACAAGCAACGTCAAATAAAAAATCGGGAATATCGCATGATTTGTATTACAGTAAGACAAATATACAATTCCGTAGTCAATCACAGTATTAATCGCGAATTAAGATACTTAAGCATTTCTGAATAAAAGTATTTCTGAAATGGTACGCCTTTGCAATCTACTCACATAGCACATATTTCGTGACGCACAGAGATTGTATGACAAATTTTTTTATCATATTATATCTATGAGAACATGCACATTAGAGGACAATAGACTGAACCATTCGTAAAAAGTATGTATGTAAATAATTGGAAGTATTGGTCGCATCTTATTATGTGTTGTAATGTATGATAGTGTTTACATGACATGAGTGTCTTATATGAATAGACTGAAGACACGTAAAGGACCATTTATTCAAAAGAAAAAGGTCTAGATCAAATTTAAAGTATGGTAAACGTACTAAGGAAATGAAAAGTAAACATCTTACATATTCAGAACAGCAAATAAAGACGGAGACACATAAAAAACGCACACGAACACAACAAATAATACATATATAGGAGAGATGTTTATAACTTATAAAAGTTTTAAAAGAATATACATGTGCTGTTATTTTATAGAAGATATGAATTTGTGGAACGTCAACTTGCAAACACTTAATGCATATATATAACGGACAGCAATTTAAATAATGTATTTCAAACAAGAAGCTGCACATTTTGCTGAAAAAATTAGAATTATAAACATAATCCAGAGTTATTTTATGCATAATAAGCAGATATCTTTGTTGGTTAGTTGTTGCACTATCTCATCCAATGGTAAAAGAGACCACACAAAAGGGACCAAATAAACATCTGCTATTTGCTTACAATCAGCTATTTGCATGTGCCTGTTATTCAGTGGTTTTAGTTTGTTGCTATATATGTTTCATTGTTTTAAGTCCATAGTTATACACATAAATAAAGCCTAAAGATTTCTAGTTTGAATTGTTTTATCGTGATTTGTCATATCTAGCCTATTTATCGATATGAGTTCTGCTTGCGGTAATGTGACCTATGTTCGTTTACGTAATACACCATTTGGTCTCAAAAAGGGAGTTGTTCGTTGGCAATTATACTACATCTTCTTCTCGTTATATTAACTTTAATGCACCCTATCCCAATATGAATATCCGATAACCAAAACATATCCTACTGTCGGAATGCTTTTGTTGATCTTTATTATTATTTTTATGGAGACTGGTTTTTTTCCTGACAGGGTATAGTCAAATAATGTCACGTCACGGACAAGTCGTTATTTCATATTTTTTTTTAAATAGTGGAAAGATACCCTGAGTGAATTACAACTTTGACGGACTGTGCTTTATGCCATTACACTTTATAATTGTCCCTCTGTATCTCCTTATGCCGTATGAACTACACTGCTACTTTTGCATAGGTACTTTTTCTGTACAAAAAATCTGTGGTACTGGAAAATTACTTTTAAAATATGGTACTTTTTTAGTACTTTAAATTTATTGTAATATTTAGGTACCTGTTTTTTACAGTACTTGATTTGTACCTAATATTTGAGGTACACATTTAGTACTACACAATTAAAGTACAAATTGAGTACTTGAAATTTGAAGTACAAATCAAGTACTGTAAAAAACAAGTACTTAAATATTACAATAAATTTGAAGTACTAAAAAAGTACTATATTTTAAAAGTAATTTTCCAGTACTACAGATTTTTTGTACAGAAAAAGTACCTATGCAAAATTAGCAGTGCAGGGCCGTAAATCTCAGTGAAATCCTAAAATAAAATGTTCGCTCCTAGATTAAAATACTTATCTGTGTTACAAACTGGTGCTGAAAAATGTACATTACAAGAAAATAAGCATGCAACGCGTGTTTTAAAGTTACACCGGATCAATAAAATCCAAATCATGCACTGCTGGTGAACTGTGACCGAAATGTCAATTTCCTACAATGACAAAAGAAATTACATTGTGCACATTCCATCTCTATAGATGTTGTCTGTTCAACGTCTCCACCTGAAAAGAAATAAAAAGACTGAGTTTTCGTTATTATCAACCCGCGTCACGTGATGTCTCCTCAATCTGGCGCGCGCGCTGGACCTGAAATAAAATAAAAACTTTCCGAACTAAACATGAAACTTCCCCGGAATAATATAGACCCCTTACAGAAACAAACAGACAAACAAACACACACACACACATAACAATCAATCATGTTTCAAAGGGGGGTGGGGCAAGACCGTTTACAATTGCTTTTTAGAAGCAATTGATTTAAATTGTAAAACGACAATTTTAACCATTCTGTTCCGTTTATATAAAAAAAAAATCCCTAGGACCCCCCCCCCCCCTTTTTTTTTTTACCCCCACTTACAAATGAATGTGTTTGATCAACCAATCAACGTGTTCAACCAACCAACCAACCAACCAACCAACCAATAAATCAATCAATCAATCAGTGCATGTTTCCGTCTCATGTGTTTAATATGGAGTCCACGATCTCATTTGTTTCTTTCTCGCTTGTTTCAAGAAACACTATCAAACGTGTTGTTTAACCAACCAACCAACCAACCAACCAACCAACCAACGTGTTTAGTCAACCAATCAACATGTTTAGCCAACCAACCAACCAATCAATCAACCAATCAGTGCATGTTTCCGTCTCATGTGTTTAATATGGAGTCCACGATCTCATTTGTTTCTTTCTCGCTTGTTTCAAGAAACACTTTCAAACGTGTTGTTTAACCAACCAACCAACCAACCAACCAACCAACCAACCAACCAACGTGTTTAATCAACCAATCAACATGTTTAGCCAACCAACCAACCAACCAATCAATCAACCAATCAGTGCATGTTTCCGTCTCATGTGTTTAATATGGAGTCCACGATCTCATTTGTTTCTTTCTCGCTTGTTTCAAGAAACACTTTCCAACGTGTTTAACCAACCAACCAACGTGTTTAATCAACCAATCAACATGTTTAGCCAACCAACCAACCAACCAACCAATCAATCAATCAACCAATCAGTGCATGTTTCCGTCTCATGTGTTTAATATGGAGTCCACGATCTCATTTGTTTCTTTCTCGCTTGTTTCAAGAAACACTATCAAACGTGTTTAACCAACCAACCAACCAACCAACCAACGTGTTCAATCAACCAATCAACATGTTAAGCCAACCAACCAACCAATCAATCAACCAATCGGTGCATGTTTCCGTCTCATGTGTTTAATATGGAGTCCACGATCTCATTAGTTTCTTTCTCGCTTGTTTCGAGAAACACTATCTAACGTGTTTAACCAACCAACCAACGTGTTTAATCAACCAATCAACATGTTTAACCAACCAACCAACCAACCAACCAATCAATCAATCAATCAATAAATCAGTGCATGTTTCCGTCTCGTGTGTTCAATACGGGGTCCAAGATCTCAGTTTTTTCCGGTTGCTTCAAGAGACCCTATCCCAAGTGTTTAAGTAATAAACCAACCAACCAACCAACCAACCAACCAACCAACCAATCAATCAATATGTATGACCGTTTATTTATGACAGTTTCATTAAAACAATATGGAAGGAAAGACCTATGATCAATTATTCAAGAAGAATTGAATTTCAATATTGTTCTTACATCTCTTCTGAAAAAAAAATCCACATCCTTCTTATCAGTTATACTCTGAAACTACAAGTCTAATCGACCCCAAAATGTGCAGTCAGCAGGGCATACATGTACTAAAGGTTCATAAAACAACGTGGTGCAGATATCTCTCAAGACTTTTCCTAGAGAAAAGAAATGGCAATGCCGTAAAAATCGCTCCTTACACTGCTACTTTTGCATAGGTACTTTTTCTGTACAAAAAATCTGTGGTACTGGAAAATTACTTTTAAAATATGGTACTTTTTTAGTACTTTAAATTTATTGTAATATTTAGGTACCTGTTTTTTACAGTACTTGATTTGTACCTAATATTTGAGGTACACATTTAGTACTACACAATTAAAGTACAAATTGAGTACTTGAAATTTGAAGTACAAATCAAGTACTGTAAAAAACAAGTACTTAAATATTACAATAAATTTGAAGTACTAAAAAAGTACTATATTTTAAAAGTAATTTTCCAGTACTACAGATTTTTTGTACAGAAAAAGTACCTATGCAAAATTAGCAGTGCAGGGCCGTAAATCTCAGTGAAATCCTAAAATAAAATGTTCGCTCCTAGATTAAAATACTTATCTGTGTTACAAACTGGTGCTGAAAAATGTACATTACAAGAAAATAAGCATGCAACGCGTGTTTTAAAGTTACACCGGATCAATAAAATCCAAATCATGCACTGCTGGTGAACTGTGACCGAAATGTCAATTTCCTACAATGACAAAAGAAATTACATTGTGCACATTCCATCTCTATAGATGTTGTCTGTTCAACGTCTCCACCTGAAAAGAAATAAAAAGACTGAGTTTTCGTTATTATCAACCCGCGTCACGTGATGTCTCCTCAATCTGGCGCGCGCGCTGGACCTGAAATAAAATAAAAACTTTCCGAACTAAACATGAAACTTCCCCGGAATAATATAGACCCCTTACAGAAACAAACAGACAAACAAACACACACACACACATAACAATCAATCATGTTTCAAAGGGGGGTGGGGCAAGACCGTTTACAATTGCTTTTTAGAAGCAATTGATTTAAATTGTAAAACGACAATTTTAACCATTCTGTTCCGTTTATATAAAAAAAAAATCCCTAGGACCCCCCCCCCCCCCCTTTTTTTTTTTACCCCCACTTACAAATGAATGTGTTTGATCAACCAATCAACGTGTTCAACCAACCAACCAACCAACCAACCAACCAATAAATCAATCAATCAATCAGTGCATGTTTCCGTCTCATGTGTTTAATATGGAGTCCACGATCTCATTTGTTTCTTTCTCGCTTGTTTCAAGAAACACTATCAAACGTGTTGTTTAACCAACCAACCAACCAACCAACCAACCAACCAACGTGTTTAGTCAACCAATCAACATGTTTAGCCAACCAACCAACCAATCAATCAACCAATCAGTGCATGTTTCCGTCTCATGTGTTTAATATGGAGTCCACGATCTCATTTGTTTCTTTCTCGCTTGTTTCAAGAAACACTTTCAAACGTGTTGTTTAACCAACCAACCAACCAACCAACCAACCAACCAACCAACCAACGTGTTTAATCAACCAATCAACATGTTTAGCCAACCAACCAACCAACCAATCAATCAACCAATCAGTGCATGTTTCCGTCTCATGTGTTTAATATGGAGTCCACGATCTCATTTGTTTCTTTCTCGCTTGTTTCAAGAAACACTTTCCAACGTGTTTAACCAACCAACCAACGTGTTTAATCAACCAATCAACATGTTTAGCCAACCAACCAACCAACCAACCAATCAATCAATCAACCAATCAGTGCATGTTTCCGTCTCATGTGTTTAATATGGAGTCCACGATCTCATTTGTTTCTTTCTCGCTTGTTTCAAGAAACACTATCAAACGTGTTTAACCAACCAACCAACCAACCAACCAACGTGTTCAATCAACCAATCAACATGTTAAGCCAACCAACCAACCAATCAATCAACCAATCGGTGCATGTTTCCGTCTCATGTGTTTAATATGGAGTCCACGATCTCATTAGTTTCTTTCTCGCTTGTTTCGAGAAACACTATCTAACGTGTTTAACCAACCAACCAACGTGTTTAATCAACCAATCAACATGTTTAACCAACCAACCAACCAACCAACCAATCAATCAATCAATCAATAAATCAGTGCATGTTTCCGTCTCGTGT
Organism: Mytilus trossulus; assembly: GCF_036588685.1. Lineage (NCBI taxonomy): Eukaryota > Metazoa > Mollusca > Bivalvia > Mytilida > Mytilidae > Mytilus > Mytilus trossulus. Next base: position 9,862,635 of record NC_086380.1, read on the forward strand.
GTTCAATACGGGGTCCAAGATCTCAGTTTTTTCCGGTTGCTTCAAGAGACCCTATCCCAAGTGTTTAAGTAATAAACCAACCAACCAACCAACCAACCAACCAACCAACCAATCAATCAATATGTATGACCGTTTATTTATGACAGTTTCATTAAAACAATATGGAAGGAAAGACCTATGATCAATTATTCAAGAAGAATTGAATTTCAATATTGTTCTTACATCTCTTCTGAAAAAAAAATCCACATCCTTCTTATCAGTTATACTCTGAAACTACAAGTCTAATCGACCCCAAAATGTGCAGTCAGCAGGGCATACATGTACTAAAGGTTCATAAAACAACGTGGTGCAGATATCTCTCAAGACTTTTCCTAGAGAAAAGAAATGGCAATGCCGTAAAAATCGCTCCTTACACTGCTACTTTTGCATAGGTACTTTTTCTGTACAAAAAATCTGTGGTACTGGAAAATTACTTTTAAAATATGGTACTTTTTTAGTACTTTAAATTTATTGTAATATTTAGGTACCTGTTTTTTACAGTACTTGATTTGTACCTAATATTTGAGGTACACATTTAGTACTACACAATTAAAGTACAAATTGAGTACTTGAAATTTGAAGTACAAATCAAGTACTGTAAAAAACAAGTACTTAAATATTACAATAAATTTGAAGTACTAAAAAAGTACTATATTTTAAAAGTAATTTTCCAGTACTACAGATTTTTTGTACAGAAAAAGTACCTATGCAAAATTAGCAGTGCAGGGCCGTAAATCTCAGTGAAATCCTAAAATAAAATGTTCGCTCCTAGATTAAAATACTTATCTGTGTTACAAACTGGTGCTGAAAAATGTACATTACAAGAAAATAAGCATGCAACGCGTGTTTTAAAGTTACACCGGATCAATA